>NC_140209.1:9287153-9862153 GCF_951802725.1 Rutilus rutilus | reverse complement strand
ATCACATATATTAGTGCACATGTGAGTGTTCTCAATGTTCTAAACTGGCTCAAAATAAAAATGAAGTCCTTTTTTAGGTCATTTCCTGGATTCTTCAGAAAGGAAGTGAGGGGTAAAAAACGTTTTGGACCATATAAACGGCCACAGAAAAGCTTTTTGATGGTTTTTTTTCTCCTTGACCAACAATATGAGAAAACGCCCAAAGGAGAGACAGAATTACAACTTACACTTGCAGGACTTGGGAGAAGATCATTAACTATAACCGAAAACATGACTCATTCAGAGGTAAGATCAATAATGTATTTTTTCTTGTTTTTTTGTGTTGGGTGAATTTCCTTACTTTCTTTTACTCTGCCTTTGATAATTAAGCTATCAGAGGTGCTTGTTAATGCATATCCAAAACTGGCAAAAATCTGCGGAGGATGGTTGCTGCACAAGTGCTCAGGTATGTAGGATTGTTTTGTTCTAACCTCTTAATACTTATGTGAATTGAAATCATACGCGTTTATAGATATCAGATGGATTTTATCTATTAAATATTTTTGGTGTATTGTCTATTTCTATATTCTGTTAAATACTTTGAATCATAGGTGGAGGTGGTCAACGGAAATTGACTGTCATCCCTCCTGACCCTGATGGGTATAATGGACAGCAATTAAAAACCGTGAGCAGCAATGGAAAGAGCACAATGTATGTAGTTCCTCTGCAAGAGCAAATTGACACAACTCCATTACCACCTGATGCAAGGGAATTTGAAAAAATGCCCAAAGCTCAGTGTGCACTCTGCAGCAAAATGGTTCCCCTTCAGTGCCTTCCAGTACACATAAAACACTGTAAGATGGAACATGTGGATCTGTGTATCTCAAGTGATGATGTAAGTCTAAGGTGTTTATTTTAGTCATCAGTGAGCTCTAAAAACAAGGTTGATGAGTTTCTGTTTTATTTCCAGTCGATGGAGAAGTCCCCAGACTCCCCACAAGAAGATAATTCAACTTCTATTGACACTTGGAAAGAGGTGTGTTTAAAAAAAAAAAAAAAAAAAAATGATACTGATCTTTTTTTTTTTTTTATTTCATAAGCTCTGAAAACACTATTTTTATGTGATATTATTATTATTATTATTTTTTTATTTTTTTTCTCACACAAACCGCCCGTTTCGTGTTTTAGGCCATCAGTGTGTACTTACGATGGGGAATTGTTTAATTTGGACTTCACTGTGCATGCTCTTTGAGACAGTGACCATAGACCTGCATTATATGACTGACAGACAAGAACGGTTTGACCTAAAAACATCACAATTGAAACTACTGCGGACACAAAGACACCTACATCTTGGATGCCCTTGAGGTAAGCTAAAACATACCAAAATTTAATTTCAAAGTGAACTATCCCTTTAAGCCTCCCTCCCTCCCTGTTTTTAAGACGGTGAAGCTGAACAAATGACTGCAGGTAAAGTTATGCAGTGGATGACAGGCCAGAGACATAAGCCAATTCTCCCCAGTGACCAGAAGGATTTCAACATCACTGTGAAGTTCAATCACGACTGTGACACAAAACACACTGTGTGTTTTCCAACTGTAAGCGCATGTACTCGCACAATTACGTTTCCTACTGCTCACCTGAAAACACTGAATGAATTTAAAAACATAATGGAAATAGCTATGAAATATGGGGAGTCATTTGACAATGTTTAAATGTATTTGGTGGGGAAAGCATGTTAAAACAGCAACTTTCAGCTTCTTTTTGAATCACTGTTTATTGGCACAAGTAAAACTGTTCCTTTGACAATATTTGTTGAGAATTTTCATGTTAAGGAAACTCAAAATCATTAACTGTTCTGAATTTATTTACAAATACATTTTCATCATTCATTGTGCTGCTTTGTTACAGTTTTCCAAATATATACACAATTTGCTAAATAAATGTTTACAATGGTCTCACACAGTTGTTCGTGTATTTTAAAGACTTTCAAAATAATGAACCAAAGATGTATAAATATCTCTGCCATAACAGTCAGATGTTGCAAGAGGATTAAAGATGGATTTTACTGTTTCCATCAGAGCAGGAGTGAGTGGGCACTCAATTTCTGGAACATGAACTCCAACATCATCTTCTGTCACACTATCAAACGTCTCCCAGTCGGTTCCAAACAGTTCCAAATTCTTAAATGAATTTTTTTTTTAATTACTTCACGCATCATGCAAAAGCACAATTTGACAGTATAACTTGAAGGCATAGAAAATCAATTAAAAAAAAACAAACCTGAAAACTCTCTTCATTGTCTCCAGATGAGTTGTGCATGTGTCCCATTATCCACATCTGGTTAGGGGTGAGCCCATTTTCAGACCGTAATGGATGATTGTCCCAGCCTTCAGAAAAACTGTGGAGGTCACGCTTCAGACGTGGGAGGAAGACATAATGTGCACAAAACACATGAAGGGAATCTGACAAGTCCAAAAAGCCATCTTCCTCAAGGCTGTGAAGTATTTCGTAATACAGCTGTGTTACGCTGACCCAGACGTCTCGCCACAGGCGTTCAATTCTAGAGAATACAAAATGTATCAATTAAAAATTATAAATTACACGGTAGTGTGACATCTTAAAGGGATACTCCACTTTAAAAGGAAAATTCTGTCATCATATACTCACCCTCATGTTGTTTCAAACCTGTATGAATTTCTTTCTTTTGCTGAACAGAAAGGAAGATATTTAGAAGAATATCAGTAACCAGACAGTTTCTGGTCTCATTGACTTCCATAGCAGGAAAAAATATATATACTATGAAAGTCAGTGAGACCAGAATATCTTCCTTTATGTTCAGCAGAAGAAAGAAATTCATACAGGTTTGAAACAACATGAGGGTGAGTATATGATGACAGAGATTTCATTTTAAAGTGGAGTATCCCTTTAACTTGTTTATTACCTCTGATTATGTACGCTTTTCCCAGAAATGAAGCTTCCTCTTCCAGTCCCTTTCACACGAAACATGGTTTCGGCAATTGCCACATTTTCCACACCTTCATCACCCCGGACCCTGAAATGGAGGGGTGAAGGGAGAGGTTAAATCTGCTTGACTGCCATAATGTTAAGAAAATACAAATAAACATGTTTACTCATCTGTCCCTCCCGAACCTATAACAGAAGTGTCCTTCCTGGGTCAAAATGACCCGAGGGCCAGAAATCTTAATTCCATTTTTATAATTTATTTCTAAATATTTATGTAGGTTTTTCTATTATTTTTGGGTGATTTTTATTATATTTACCTTTTATTCTGGATTTTTTTTTTTTTTACATTAAAAAAATCTAGCTGAATTAGAACCTAAACATGTGTGTACATTCATACAATTTCATAAATATAAGTATATTTAAAAAAATATATAACTGATATAAACTCAGTCTCTCAAATGTAACTGTTAAGTTAAAAAAAAAAAAAAAAAAAAAAGGAAAAATGAGTCATATCCCAGCAGAAACATGACACATTATAATATGTTCTATTGGAGTGTGTGTATCATGCGTGTTTTCTGCATTGGGGATATTCTGTAGTCTCAGCCCTTCATTTGGGTATAAATCTTTGTCTCAGATTTTGTATATCAAAAAAAAAAAAAAAAATTCTCGTACATTCCATTCATTCCTATGTGGGTCAAAATGACCCACGAGGGACCCTTTTGTTACTTTTTTATTGCACCCATTTAAACTCCTCAAATCCACTCAGTTTTGTGTGTGTGTGTGTGTGTGTGTGTGTGTGTGTGTGTGTGTGTATTCCTGGTGCAAGTATGACAAAAGTAAAGAAATCTTAGACCGGTACGATCAACACACGATTTTTATAAACTGGAAAATCAGTTTTGGGTCAAAATGACCTGAGGGATGAGGGCCAGTAGCAGTTTTAACATTAAGTGGCATGGCATCTGACGCACAGAAGCCAATGGCACATGTCACTATGCGTATTGGCACATCCGGTCTTCATTGGCATGTGCCAGTGGATAGTGGCATGTGTCACTGACATTATTGGCATGTGTCACTGACATCGCGACACACTGACACTGACACCTGACTGACACCGAGTTGCGGAACATGTCACCGTGTTGCGACACCTCCAGTAGTGACTGACAGATTAATCGAACACCTATAGCCTACTGACGTAATTGTTGCACAAAATCCTAAATAAATAGCCTAATTTTGTGATATTTAAAATATCAATTGTGAGTGTAACACTGGCCAGATGAGATGAGAATCTTGCGCTGGCCAGTGTTACACTCACTTATACTGACACCTACTGGCGTGCGTCCGTGCAGCATCACGCAAAAATAAAGGTTTACAGTAACGGGCGCGACTGTTAATACGTTATTCGTAGTGACCCATGATTGATTTATTTCGTGTCTTTCCTAGAATGGGCAGTTTGTGACTTTGCGAGATAAACAACATAAAGTAGCACTGGTATTACAAAACATTCAGTGGCACATACCAATCAAATACAGACGTGACACAAATAACACGTTTGAAAAAATATTAATGCACTTTAATTCGTTTAATTGATATTTTAAATATCACAAAATTAGGCTATTTATTTAGGATTTTGTGCAACAATTACGTCAGTAGGCTATAGGTGTTCGATTAATCTGTCAGTCACTACTGGAGGTGTCGCAACACGGTGACATGTTCCGCAACTATGTGTCAGTCAGGTGTCAGTGTCAGTGTGTCGCGATGTCAGTGACACATGCCACTATCCACCACTGGCACATGCCAATAATGTCAGTGACACATGCCACTATCCATTGGCACATGCCAATGAAGACCGGATGTGCCACCGGATGTGCCAATACGCATAGTGACATGTGCCATTGGCTTCTGTGTGTCAGATGCCATGTCACTAAATGTTAATACCGCCTCTCGGATGAGGGTTTAACTAAACGCAAGGAAGTGATAACAGAAAAACAATTTTCTCCTACCTTGAAGGCCAGCCATGTTTTTGCACAGACTGGAGAAAGAATGATAAGGCAGTGCTTGAACGGTTGTTTGTTGCTGGTTCCAGGTACATGATCTATACCAAAAAACAAATAAATGTAATACATTAAATCATTCAATACATTCTAACACAGATAGATAGTCAGATTATAGATAGATAAGTAATATTATTGATTGATAGATAGATTCCACTGGGTTGGAAATAAATGTGTTTACCTTTCGTGAGAACCCATCTATCCCACCAAATATGATGATGTTGTACCTTCAAAGTAAAACCATGTTAAACGTAATATTGCATAACATTACACTTTCGAAGGTAAAAAATAAGACCATACCTTATGAGCTTGTGGTTCGTGTCAATATGGACTAAGGACAGTGGACTTTGAACAAAATATGACCTCCTGACAATACACCCCAGCTGGGTCATCCTTTCCAGAATTCCAGGGGCATCCACTCTGTGCATGGATTCTTTTATGCGGTTCCATTGAACTCTGTGTCCGTCTGCTTGCAGGCAGCCTTTTATCATCCTATATCCAGCATTTGGTAGTCTTCTTTTGATGGCCAAAATGGCATTATCCAATTCATTGTCAGACATGGTGCTATATGTAGTTTTTACAGATAAACCCAAGTCACGCATTCGGCGGAAGATTGTTGACTGGCTTACTCCTAAAATGTTCGCAATACAGGAAACTGGTAAAGACATCTCTATGAGACGGGACAGCATTTCCTCGGAAACAATAAACTTAGGTCGACCTCGTCCACCACCACATTCCCTTGTAAGAACTGGGGCCACCTCTTGGGAAAAAGCTGCATGAATTTTTTGTTGCAAATCCATGAGGGTCTCCAAAATATCATTTGGCACATCAAAGACAGTGGAGGCTGATGACAAAATAAACACTTCTTGATTGATAACATACTGAAAATAGTCCAAGTCCAGCTGATGACCATCTAAAACTGCACTTATTCGTGACCTGAGGCGTTCCAGTAGGTGCGTCATCAGCGGTCCCTGTAAGTCAAATTACTCTGACATTAATATTACTTAGACAAAATTCTATCTTTTATTAGTGATAAATGAAATATGACTTCAATACTTAAACAGTGAACACTTATATTACATGACCTGTGTATTAACATACAGTGCACGTAACACGACTGTTAGGAAGTCAACACTTAAAATTGCTCATTCTTTTATGTAGCCCTATCTCATCGCGCTACAGGCTGCAGTGATGACCTCCTAAACAACTGTCTTCTTTAAGCACCTAACGTTACATGTACTCTAAGAGCTTATTTTACCTACTATACTATCTCTGTAATATTGCTCCTCTCTGTTATTAGTGATAAATAACCCTTAAACACAGGGGTCGTCAAGTTCGGTCCTGGAGGGCCGGTGTCGTGCAGAGTTTAACGTTAGCTCCGACCTCACGACCTCCAGGAACAAGTTTGATGACCAGTGCTTAAACATGTCAGATAAAAAATAATAATAATAATAATAATAATTTAAAAAAAGAACTTACCTGAGACGAGGAGTGAGCGCTTGGCTGCTGATCTGCCATTTCGGCGCCAGTGGTTTAAACCGTTGGTGGGGCGCATGCGCACTTCGTTGGATCGATTCATCTTCCCTCGGATAGTAATGCCTGTGACCTTGATGACGTATTTTTGACAGTCGCTTCGCACACCGCACTTCATGGTCGTAATTCGCATTCGTGTGTGTAACAGAGCTGTTGTGAAAACACGCGCTGTGTCTGTAAACTGTCACAGTCGTACATTTTAGAGTTGTACTCTAAAAAACACACAGAATCGCGCATCTGTAAACTGTCGTGGCCGTAGATTTTGGAATCCAACTCGGACAAAAAACAGAATTACATACAATAGTTTTAAATTACGCACGAGTATATTAAAATTACACACAAATGTTTTGAATTACGTACGATTATTTTTGAAAGTGATTTTATTCCATAATCCCATGCTGTCTGGTTTAGATTTCGTTCGTGTGAACATCCATATGCAGCACAAAAGTCCGGCATCATCCATGAATTCGTAGTACAGGCGGAGATAGCAGCGTTACCTAGCTACTTCCTATGACAAGACCCCTGTTCCAAGATGGTGGCGGTTTTGACACAAGCGGTCCGAGTCTTTCGTTCTTCCTGTCAGTCCCATAGAGGCTATGTTGTCAGTCCCGGAAAGAGAAATGATTAGTTCATCTTTCGAGTCTCGGGTTCGGGTTCGGCCGGTCCGAGTCTTTCGGGTCGTTCGTTCTTCAAGCCACAAACACAGCACTATGCAGAAACAGAAATGATTAGTTCATGTTTTTCGAATCTTCGGGTTTGAGTCATTCGCTCTTTGGTCACGTGACCGCTGGTATCTCGCAACAAATACAACAGATTCGTATTATTGACTGCGCCTGAATGTATATGTCAAATAGACATTTAGAAGATGTCTTTAAGCTGTAATGATTTAGAATGTATGTTAAACTGACATCTTCTAAACGTCTATTTGACATCTGACAGGAAACGTCCTATAGACGTATTGCAGATGAGCAAACACTCTTGAAAATACGTCTTCCAGATGTAAACATCACATCAAATAGACATGTGCTATCTGGGTACCCATCAAGCATCGATTACATTAACTATGTTCATTCAAAAGCATTGTGTTACACAGCGGCTATAATAAGCTCAGTCTGTCAGTGGCACAGCTTGTACAGTGTCAATAGCCTACGACACTTCCATTAAAGATTCGCGCAAAACTTTTGCGATTTTTTTATTTATTTATTTTTTTCTTCATTTTTCTAAATATCGATAAAAAACTATTGCGAAATGACGGCGTTTCCATTCATTTTTCTTTGTTTTCTGAGAAGAAGAAAATAAAACGATAAACAATCCTCTGTAAGTTTTTGCTATTGTAAATATTGCTGCAGATTCGCTATAATCTCATCAGTATTTTATTGTAATATTGCAGGCATCTCTATTTCCTCTGGGTGCTTCGAGTCCTTCCTCCCTGCAAAATAAAAGCATTGACTGACCTCTCGTATGTGTTTTTATCATGATTGCAGATTGTTCCAGATCAGATGAGTGTGAATCATCAGATTGTGTGCGGCTCAAAACTCACCAGCTCTTCTTGCACAGATGATCTGAAGAAGAATCACAGTAGGAGCAGCAAACACTGCCATCTCAACAATAATCACAATCACTGCAGGAAACATGAGAGGAAGAAGAGAAACTGTACATGACTGAAGTCAAGGGTATTCAACTATCAACAGTTATTGATGAAGCGTTTACAGACTGACTGATAGTTTAATGTTATAAAGCTGTCAGTATAAATGAACGTGTCGTACCTCTGTATAATGATCCAGCAGTCACACTGACTTCAGTTTCTCCTGGATCTGTGGATCACGTCTGTTAGTTCAGTTCAACACATAATGCCACATATACACAACATCATCATCACACAATACTTGAGCTTCACACAGGATTTTCATTTTAGCGGGACTCAGCTCCCAATGAGTGTATGTAGTGTTGACAAAAGACCCGGTACTTCGGTACCAAGTTGGTACTAAAAAAATTAACCCTCTGAGGTCGGCAAACGCGCCGGCGCGTTTTGCTGGATTTTCTTCACATTGTAGCACTATAAACTTAAATTTCTCCGTCATTTATGGTCATACAGAAAAAAGAAATATAAAAAAAGAATCTGTGATATTTCTACTTTTGTATGTGTCCACTTACAATCAAATCAAAACATTGTGCTTTTGTAAAATAAAGAAAATAAACAGGGTGTGCATTCTGCCTCTCCGTCGCAGTGAACTTTTTTTTCTTGAGCACGTCTATAAACTGAAACAAAACGCAGCGAATACTTGTCACACATTTATGAGCCATATACCTTTATAAACATTTAAGTGTGTACTTTTAAATGATCGGATTCAAACTGAAAACAAATATTCTCTGTTTAAGTAATTTGTATAAAACCAACAAGATTTTTTTCAGCTTCTCAAACGCTTCCTAATTATTTTTAATTTGACCACTCGCGCAAAAGAGATTCACATGCAAATCTCCACATGGAACGCGAATGCGCTCATTACCTCAAAAACAAAACTCCAAAACACTTCACAAGTCTCTGCTTTTTGTCGAGTTTGAAAGACTTGCTTACATTGAAAGTGAGCTTACATTGGAATTACCTCAGAAGAAGAAGAACGCGATTTGAAGACAAGAAAGATGTAAGGTAAGAAATTCTTACATATTAGTTTGTTATTGTTGCATAAACTTCACATTGCAGTTGAACTGTTGCTAGATATATGGTGAATATTGTAATATTTAGGCCCGTGTTTACTGTTACTGTGTTTGTGAATATCTGCTCAAACGTAGATATGTATATGGTAACCATAATGTTTTATATTTGAGCGCGATCGCGTTTGTATCATATTTGATATGTTTGAAAAGCAAAACGCACCAAACGACTTCATCTTTTTACTATTATCTAATTTCATATCATCATAACGAATGGAAACATTTGAAGTAACATGATAATCAATATATTTTTCTCTAGCTTAGTTGTTACTGAAATATTTTGGAAGATTTATAGGCTGCTATGGTTATTGTTATTATTATTTTATGCAGCACTGCGCATAGCCTATGCCTACAAGGCACAACAAACCTGGCGTTCATTATATTATTGTTGGAAACATTTGTGTGTGTGTGTGTATTCTGTGAATTTTAAAAAGCAATTTTAACCAGACAAATCTAAAATGTATTCCCCAAATCGTCAGGCCTTTCTCTTGATATCAGTATGTTCACTTTTTTTTTTCAGGGCCCAGATGCCACTCCTGCTGACTTCAACATTCACATGAGTCTCTGTATATGAACATGGTAAAGTGAAAATCAAACACCTTGGAAATGAAAGGTATGTACAATGTTTTTAGGAATGGCACAAAGGTCTCTGTCTTTGGATCATTGGTTATCTTTGAATTATGTTGTGTTGTAAATAAATCAAACAATCTAAAAGCCATTCTTTTTTAAATCTCCTCATTCTTTGTGCAAGGTTGCTCAGAATGATAGGGGCCTGATAGCTCCTAATAGGGCAGCTAGAGGAGGGTCTTTGTCTTTCTCAGGTGTGAAAAGCTTACATATTAATGAGCTCCCGCATAAAGCTTTGTGGCACAAAACACGTCGTAAATTTTTTTAATCAATATATTGTCTTCTCTGAATGAGCAGTCAGGGTGATTTTCACATCGTTTTAGAGCAAATATTCTAGGCTACATCATACAATTTTCAAAAGTCTTGTGAAGAAATAATCAGTATGGGTTTCATGACCTTATTTCAGTGAGAATTTTTTTTTTTTGTATTTTCACAAACCATGCATAAATGTCATTATCTCAAAACTACAAACTTTTACACACATGCTGCTGATATATTATTGTAGCAGAGTTTGTGCTGAATACAGTGTAATCAGACTTTAGCCATGAAAATGTCACAAGTAACAGAAATAAGCACAAATGTCAGAGCATGTCAGAACACCTCCAGGGCCCAGAAAACAGCTCAGACCTCAGAGGGTTAATAAACAAACTACAGCTGGTCCAAAACGCAGCAGCTCGAGTTCTTACCAGAACCAGGAAGTATGACCATATTAGCCCGGTTCTGTCAACACTGCATTGGCTCCCTATTAAACATCGTATAAATCAGCAAAAAACATTGCTGATTACTTACAAAACACTAAATAGTTTAGCTCTGCAGTACTTGAGCGAGCTCTCAATGCATTATAGTCCTTCACGTCTATTGCAATCTCAAAATTCCGGCCAGTTGATAATACCTAGAATATCAAAACCGACTGCTGGCGGTAGATCCTTTTCCTATTTAGCACCAAAACTTTGGAACAGTCTTCCTAACATTGTCCGGGAAGCAGACACACTCTGTCAGTTCAAAGCAAGATTAAAGACACATCTCTTTGACCTAGCATACACATAACACATTATAGACTTCTATAATACAATGATTAGGCTGCATAGATTAGGTCAGCCGGAACCGGGAACACTTCCTATAAATCCTGATGTACTCGTTACATCATAAGAAGAATGGCATCTACGCTAATTTTAGTGTCTTTGTTTATCCAGAGGTTTTCCCGCAGCCTCCCGGATCCAGGCTGTATCCAGATCTGGTGAAGGAACTTCGCCTTGACCGGATGTCATCGCAGTGCTGAAGTGCCAACTAGTCTCTCCCTATGGAGGATCCCTTTCCCACTCTACAGATAAAGCGCTGTCGGGAAAATTCGTTTCGCGTACCTACCCTGAATTGACAAAATAAAATAATTCTGTATCAAAATTTATTTAACAAATGATCGTTGTGACGGACGCGAATCAATCAAAACTAACTTTAGCTGAAAAATAACTTTATTAAAGAACCGCTATAAAGCCAAAACAATCTCTGTTACCATAAATTATACGCTTATCTCTGTAAAGCTGCTTTGATACAATCTACATTGTTAAAAGCGCTATATAAAAAGTCTTGACGATGACTTGACTTTTAATTATTAATGGCCGTTCACACTAGACTTTTCCTTCCTAGACTTCCATTCATGAGTCTGTGAAAGTGAGACACCAGAAACACAAGCTCAAGTGAATAACCCTGTGAGAAATAACACAAACATTTATCATTCAAGTGGAGTGGATTGCTTATTTTTAATTATTATTATTTGTTATACCAGTATGTTAAATTTATGTTTGTGAAAAAGCTGCCACAGAATGTGACGTTATTTCACGGCCCACATGCTCAATGTAGAGCGGCCGTGGCTTTAACTAGTTTTAAATTAACAATTTTTATTAGCATTATCTGTGTCCTACATGTTTCACTCAACCCTGTTACTCCTGATATGATTTTCCTCCTTTTAAAAACAGAGAATTTCTTAAAACTGTGACATCATCTGGGCTCTTTCTACTGCATGATGGGAAGACAAGAATATAATCTCAATCCATTGTCTCAGTTTTTACACAAACTGTAGCATTGACTGTATTCATCAACCCTGTTACCAAAGTTACTGTAAGAAGAATCTCTATAACTATGAATAACTTGTATGATATTTGACAAATACAACTTTATCAGTGACTTTTGTGTTTACTGATTATTCTTAAAAAATAATAATTGTTTTAACTATGTTAAAAATGACTAAAATTCTGGTAACGTTGTTGCAAATTGGAAACCAGATATAAAATAAATGTAAAATAGTATTTAGCTTGATCTAATATTGATAATCAATATAAAAATGTCTCAAACCTCCCTTACTGACCATTTGTTGAAGAAAACCCAGAACATTCTGTACCGTTTCATAGTTGAACTGTTTATCTAAATGTGCTGAAGTGCTTGAATGTTTCTAACATGAATGTTCTTCAGCATCATGAATGAATGGAGAATAAACACCAACCTCTTTGTTCTTCAGGATCTTCAGTGTGTTTCATTCTGCAGGGTTCTGGATCACTCATGTTCTCACTGTCCTCTTTAATAAACTCAGTCTTTGCAGATTTCAGCTCTTCCTGATGCTCTGATGCTCGTCTTCACTTGTAGCTGATGGGAATTTGCAGCATTTATTGGAGAAATACTGTGGGAGGAGCTTCACTGATGATGTAATCATAGTGGGAGGAGCTTCACTGATGATGAATTCCAGAGTTGGATCTGCCCAAATCAAAAGTATCAATTACTCAGTTTGTTTTTTTTAAACCATCTTCCTTTCAGTAGTTAACACACACAGTAACATGCATGAAGCAAAATGTACATGCTTTACATCTGGGCTGTTCAGTGCCATTTGACATCAATAAATACAAGAAAACTTTTAAATGAACACATTATATTCTAAACCTGGTACTGGAAGTACATACCTGTCCTGTACAATTACAAAGAGAGCAAAAGTTCAGGATTCTATCTCCATTCAGAATCAGCCTAACATAAGAAAAAGGACAACTGAAACACGTGGGCTGCATTAAGACGATAGACTGCTGGCGAGCGCTAGCAAACAGCAAAACAAACCTCGAGGTTAGCAATGTTAGCAATTTCTTATTTACTCAAAGCAGCAGTTCTCGACACATCTCAACTAAATGTATGCACTCATCATAAAATACACGTATAAGTATAAAGTATAAGTTGCTAAAGTTCCAACCGGTATATTTCAAGTTTACATCGCCCTGATGTGAACATCTCTCTCGGTCCAGTAGATGCAGACTGAGAAACGAGCGCGAAAGTTCAGTATTTGACCACCACTCTAGCCTCTATCCAATTCGCTCCGTGCACAAAATGGCGAGGGAAAATTCCCACATTTTTATTTCTAATTCTAACATTATTGTGTTTATTTATTAAAAGGAGGGCAAATATCTAGAAAGTAGGAAAAAACTGTAAGAAACGTAAAAGTAATATTTGTAACCAACAAATCCCCTCAGTCTGCTGACACAGATGAAATGAGCTTTAAGTGTCAATGTACAGGAGATCTGAAGACATCAGCATAATAAATGAGGTGAAAACAGGAACTATTGTCATGAAATAAAAGAGTGTTTTCAGCAGATCTGTTAATATTGATGAGCCTCAGACTATCAACACTCATTCAACAAGCCATTCAGGATCATCAGCAGATCATCTCACTTTATTCTGAGTGTTTAAAGAACACATGAAGACCCACACCGGAGAAAAGCCGTTCATGTGTAAACAGTGTGAAAAGAGATTCTCGAGGAAACAATATCTTATGCTTCACATGAAGACCCACACCGGAGAGAAGCTGTTCACATGTGATCAATGTGAGAAGAGTTTCACAGTCAAAAAACTTCTTGATGTTCACATGAAAGTTCATACTGGAGAGAAGCTGCACGCATGTGATCAGTGCGAGAAAACATTTCTTGGGTCATCGCACCTTAAGAGACACAAGAGGATCCACACTGGAGAGAAGCCGATCACATGCGACCAGTGTGGGAAACATTTCTCATACAAAGAAAGTCTTAATGTTCACATGAGGATCCACACTGGAGAGAAGCCGTTCTCATGTGATAAATGCGGGAAAACATTTCTCTGTGCATCAAACATGAAGACACACCTGACAGTTCATACGAAGGAGAAGCCACATTCATGTTCTGAATGTGGTAAGAGTTTTTCACTGCTGCAAACTTTACATAAACATCAGAAAACTCACACTGGTGTGAGAGAGTACATGTGCTTTGAGTGTGAGAAGACTTTTACTAGAGCAAGCAATTTAAAAGTGCACCAGAGAATTCACACTGGAGAAAAACCTTACAAGTGTTCACACTGTGACGAGAGATTCAATCAGTCATCATATCTGAGATCACATGAGAGGATCCACACTGGAGAAAAGCTTCACATGTAATCAGTGCGGAACGAGAGACTCTTTTAAAAGTCACCTGAAGCTACACATGAAGGTCCATACAGTGGAGAAACCAGTTAGGCTGCGTTTATACTGCAAGTCTTAATGCACAGATCCGATGGTTTGACCATATCTTTTTGTTTTTTTGTTGATAGCTTTACTATGCATGTGATAGATCCTCTGATTAAAATTATTTATAATTCACGTCAGGTGGTCATGATTACTTGACAGAATAGATAAGTTAACCACTGTCACGGATGTTTTGCAGTGTGAAGTCTGAACCAAAATAAATAAAGGTAATTTTCGTTTGTTATTTTATAGAGATGCACTGATGTCAAGTCATCTTCATTTATATAGTGCTTTTAAGACATTTTAAGACTTTCAGCTTTACAGAGATAAAAGGAAATTAAAGTAACGGAGATTGTTTTGGTTGTACAGCAGCTCTAGAATAAAGGTATTGTCCAGCTAAAGTTAGTTTTTGATTTATTCACTTCTGATCATTAGTTATTAACTTAGGGGCCACTTACACGACACAGTTTCAACTGAAAACAGAAAACTTAAAATGTGCTCTGGCCTTTCATTTGCACAACAACGGTGTTTATAGATGCCACAATTTATAAAACTGAAATTCTGTCTGTTGAAAATTCAAGATATCTTGATGAATGTGGGTAACCAAACAGTTGCTGGTCCCCTGTGACTTCCATAGTATATATTTTCCCACTATGGAAGTCAATGGGGATCAGCAACTGTCTGGTTACCCACATTCGTCAAAATATATTCTTTTGTGTTCAGCACAAGAAAGAAAATAATACAGGTTTGGAACAAATAAACACAAATTGTTTTTATGTAAACCTTGTGAGTATATAATTGACAGTATTAGCGTGATAAGACTAAAAAAATAACTCGGTCCAGTATCCAGGCGCTGTTTGAGAGGCTTCTAGTGCCTGTGCGCTTCGGGAGTATGCGCTCAGAAATGCCCTCGACCCGATTCTTGATCAGAATGCGAATGAAATGTTTAACAGGCAAGGCTTTAAAGCATATACGAATAATGAACTTTTGTGAATTGCAGTGTCCCATGAGTGTAACTCTATGTCTTTGTTAGCATGTGATGTGAATGTATGTCGCGTTTAGGGCTGTCACGGTAACTGCAATATTGTAGTGCTACTGACAAGCTAACCGCAGATAAATGCAAGTTACTGCAGCAAGTATTTTCTTTTTTTCATAAGGCTATAGCCTTCTTGTTTTGAACTTCGTGCATATAAAGATAAATATTTGAAAGATAAGTATTGCATGTTCAATAAGTTAATAATGATAACAAGACTGTAGCCTACAGAGGCTTCGTGGATTTGCACTTAAGCCTAAACAGACAGTGAATGAGAGAGATCTGCTGTATAAAGGCCACTAGGGCACCATACAGACTTTATAAAAGAATTTGGTGATTTTTTTATCGTAGTTAGTACTGGCTGCAGATAAAGTCCTAACTGTTGGTGATTTTAATACACATGTAGATAACAACAAAAAAAAAAATGCATTGGGATTGGCATTTAGAGACATTATGAACTCTATTAGAGTTAAACAACACGTGCCAGGACCAACTCATTGTCATAATCATACTTTAGATCTGTCACATGGAATCAATGTTGATGCCGTTGAAATTCTGCAGCAGAGCGATGACATCTCAGATCATTATCTAGTCTCGTGTATACTCTTTTTAGCCAAGGTTGCGAAGCCGACTCCGTGTTACAAATACAGTGCTATGCATAAGTTTAGACACCCATGCTAAAGTTGACTAAAAAGAGGAATAAAAAATCATCTTTTGGAAATTTAACTTAATGCCTTAATTTAAAAAATCAGGAAAAATCCAACCTTCAAGGACACCAATTTTCTTTGTGAATGAATAATGTATCGTAAATAAATAAATGTTCTTCCTTAAAATACAGGGTGCATAAGTTTGGACACCCCTATGTTAAATTCCCATAGAGGCAGGCAGATTTTTATTTTTAAGTATTTTTTTTAATTATTTTTTTAGGATACTATGCATCCTGATAAAGTTCCCTTGGCCTTTGGAATTAAAATAGCCCCACATCATCACATAGCCTTCACCGTACCTCGAGATTGGCATGGGGTACTTTCCATAAGATCATCTCTCAATGCAAATCAAACTAGCTTTTAGGCTAACTGAAATAAAACCATGCCAATCTCTAGGTATGGTGAAGGCTGTGTGATGATGTGGGGCTATTTTAATTCCAAAGGCCAAGGGAACTTTATCAGGATGCATAGTATCCTGGATCCATGAAGTAACTGGCCTTTAAAAATAAAAATCTGCCTGCCTCTGTGGGAATTTAACATAGGGGTGTCCAGACTTATGCACCCTGTATTTTAAGGAAGAACATTTATTTATTTACGATGCATTATTCATTCACAAAGAAAATTGGTGTCCTTAAAGGTTGGATTTTTCCTAATTTTTTAAATTAAGGCATTAAGTTCAGTTTCCAAAAGATGATTTTTTATTCCTCTTTTTAGTCAACTTTAGTATGGGTGTCTAAACTTATGCATAGCACTGTATGTCAGACCTATCACTTCCGCCACTAAAGATTGCTTTATTAATAATATTCCTGATCAATTTGATCTCCTCAGCATCCCAGATAGCTTTGAAGAACTCGATATTGCAACAGAAACTTTGACTCTCTTTTCCAGCACTTTAGACACAGTTACTCCTTTGCGCTATAATAAGATTAAAGGGACACTTCACCCATTTGCATTAAGCTTTGCATTGTTTGAAACCCAGTCATACTATTGAATGGTCGTGCAACACTCTCTCATTTTCCCCTGAGATGGGAGAAATCCGTTAATTACCTCGTACACTTCCTCCTACAATGACGCAAAAATCGTAATTTTGCATCATTGTAGGAGGAAGTGTAAGAGGGGGGGATTTCCGTTGAGACTACGGACACTCGTTCCTCATCTTTCCCAGGGGGCGGGACCCGCTCACGCTACAGACCTATTACAGATCAGTGGGTGGGACTTTACTCTCTGAAACTGAAAGCAATATCCTCCATCTTGTTTGAAGCTAAGCTAACAGGCGCTGTGGAGACAGATGTAAAGTTATGACAATAGCGGAGGAGAGTGCTCAATATGATATAGAGGAAGAGGATTTCGGAAGTCTGATGCTTGAATCAGGTGTTTGTGGCTACCTTTACAATCCGCATTATAGCGAAGAGCAGCCGAGGCAGAAGACCTGCCTGCCGCGGACGAGGAGCCCGGACTGGCTCGAGTTAGGGCGGACTGGTGGCGCCGGTGATCTCACTATGTAACTACGAACCGCTACGAACACAGAGGTAGAGTCCGTCTGCGGCAAATAATTTCAATGATGACAATTTCTCCTGGACGAAATCTCTGAATCAGACGAGGACACGGACGTTTGTGTTGAGAACTATCCTAGTTTCGCACCGCATATGTTGACTGAACATCCAGGTACCATGCAATAATTCACCTTTTCGAAAGAAATACAAACGAGGAGTAATGCACTAGTGAGTTCGCTAACTAACTAGACATTTTGTGTGAATGTGAAATGAATTTCAAGCTCTGGTGGTAGCTAGACTTGTAGACGGAAGAGTGATTTCTCTTATAGGCAGATATGCGCTTTCTGGATTAGTGGGAGTGGCTTGCGGAGCTGTGCAATGTGGTGCATTGTGGGAGTTGTTGTCTTTCATACAAATGCGTCTTGAAGTTATTTTTTGTCTTTTCTCGGTCACGAAGTTCAAATGGGTGGAATGCCCCTTTAAAGAAAATAGTCCAACGCCGTGGTACAACGAGCACACTTGGGCCCTAAACAGGGCAGCCAGAAATATGGAGCACAAATGGAAGAAAACGAGAAAAAAAAAAACTAGACGTTTTCCAAGTTTCATGGAGAGAGCACGATTGCGTACAGAAAAGCCTTAAAAACTGCTAGATCTGCTTATTTTAATGTAAGGCTAGAAGCTTACGCTGCCATTTTGAACCTATAATCGGATCAAAAGGCAGTTGAAAGATGACGTGTATAATTCAAATATTAATCTGACTCCAATATTACTAATCTGACTCCATTAAAGTTGTTGGTATTCTTTAACCTTTTATTCTTTAAAGGTAAATGTCTTTCTTAGAACTGATAGGAAAATGTAGGATTTGACCTGAATGTTTAGGTAAAGTTATAATCACTTTAGCTTTCAACATCATCAGTGAAAAAAGGAAAAATTCTCGAAGTCTTTAAAGCAGGCAAAGTTATTTATTAAGTTACATGTGTAAATATACAGACAGTAAATTGGAACAACATACTGTAAAGAAAACTTAAGTTGTAACAAATAGCGTACTGTTGTACAGAAGAGGCCGTAAAAGCCTTTCTCATAGTATGAGGTTACGCACCGGTGTGTGGGAGTGGCGGGGCTACAGCCTTTCTCACAGATACACAGTTACCTTTCCTTCTTATACCCTGAACAAAGCATTGTTAAACTTGAGTGGAATACCAACACCGAACCTTACCGACAGGAAACCGAAAGATGAGGCAAATGGGTGGAGATCCAGAGGGGGAGAAGAACATTAACATATTCTCCTCAATGCATGTGTAAGCAAAAATAACTACAATACTATTGATAATTTTTAGTTAAAGTATATTACAAACTTTTAATTTAGACCCTAAAGAATCATATTAGCTTGTACAAAAATGGCATTATATGACCCCTTTAAAAGGGCAAAAATGGATATGGTTTCTAGAATCTCTAGTACTGTTTTTTGAAATATAAATAAATTGTCAGGATTCAGAGAAGGGAGGACCCAGGTGCCGAATGAACGGGGAGTGATATTTATTGACAAAGACAAAACACAGGCGGAACAGTCCAAACAATAGAGCAGGGCAAACAACTGGAGAACAGGTGGGTCGAGGGCACAACTGGAGAACAGGTGGGTCGAGGGCACAACTGGAGAACAGGTGGGTCGAGAGCACACAACTGGAGAACAGGTGGGTCGAGGGCACAACTGGTGAACAGGTGGGTCGAGAGCACACAACTGGAGAACAGGTGGGTCGAGGGCACAACTGGAGAACAGGTGGGTCGAGAGCACACAACTGGAGAACAGGTGGGTCGAGGGCACAACTGGAGAACAGGTGGGTCGAGAGCACACAACTGGAGAACAGGTTGGTCGAGGGCACAACTGGAGAACAGGTGGGTCGAGGGCACAACTGGAGAACAGGTGGGTCGAGAGCACACAACTGGAGAACAGGTGGGTCGAGGGCACAACTGGAGAACAGGTGGGTCGAGGGCACACAACTGGAGAACAGGTTGGTCGAGAGCACACAACTGGAGAACAGGTGGGTCGAGGGCACAACTGGAGAACAGGTGGGTCGAGGGCACAACTGGAGAACAGGTGGGTCGAGGGCACAACTGGAGAACAGGTGGGTCGAGGGCACAACTGGAGAACAGGTGGGTCGAGGGCACAACTGGAGAACAGGTGGGTCGAGGGCACAACTGGAGAACAGGTGGGTCGAGGGCACAGCTGGAGAACAGGTGGGTCGAGGGCACAACTGGAGAACAGGTGGGTCGAGGGCACAACTGGAGAACAGGTGGGTCGAGGGCACAGCTGGAGAACAGGTGGGTCGAGGGCACAACTGGAGAACAGGTGGGTCAAGGGCACAACTGGAGAACCGGTGGGTCGAGGTCACAGCTGGAGAACAGGTGGGTCAAGGGCACACAACTGGAGAACCGGTGGGTCAGGGATTAGACAAACCCAGGCTCTTTGGGAACAGTGGAAACTTGACAGCAACTCAAGGAACCAGAGGCTTGGCATAGGTGGGATGAAACAACACTAGGCACTAGAGTGGCTTGCCAGGACAGAAAAAAAACAAAAAGAAATTAAAAAAGACTGCAACCTTGCAGAGAAATTGAATGCAGACAACGTACAAAACAAACCAGCAAAGACATGAGGGAAAGAGGCTAAATATAAAGGGACCAGAGCACATGAGGATCAGGTGAGCACAATTAGTGTTGTTGTGTGAGTGCTTGTTTAGCCTGGCTGGACATGTGGCAGATGAGAGAAGAAATTGATATTGAATGTGAAAAGGAGGAATTGGTTCTTCCATAACACTGCACTGTGAATTTCCCACACCAGGAGTAATTTATATAGTTTTAGATTAGTTATTAACATTTTCTGTTAAAAAAAAATTATATGTTCTATGCAAAATGTTCTACTAAAGAAAAGATAGTAAATAAATATTTGTGTGTGCTGTAAAGTGGTTAGAAAAAATGGAATCGGAATCGGCTAAAATCAGTATCGGCAGGTCAAACTCAATGAGAAATCGGAAATCGGAATCGGCCAAGAAAATTGTAATCGGTGGATCTCTACTACTTACCATGATTTCAGTCTGTGTTTAAGTGGTTTATCCACTGAATGGATCTTCATGTGTCGCTTCAGGTGAGTTTTAATAGAGAAACTCTTTCCGCACTGATCACACGTGTGCGGCTTCTCTCTGCTGTGGATCCTCTCATGTGTTTTCAGATTTGATGACCGATTGAATCTCTTGTCACAGAGTGAACATTTGTAAGGTTTTTCTCCAGTGTGGATCCTCTCATGTGTTTTCAGATATGATGAGTGAGTGAATCTCTTGTCACAGTGTGAACACTTGTAATGTTTTTCTCCAGTGTGAATTCCTTCATGTATTTTCAGAGATGATGGCTGACTGAATCTCTTGTCACAGTGTGAACACTTGTAAGGTTTTTCTCCAGTGTGAATTCTCTCGTGCAGTTTTAAACTGTTTGCTGTAATAAAAGTCTTCTCACACTCAAAGCACATGTACTCTTTCACACCAGTATGCATTTTTTCATGTCCACGTAAATATTGCAGTGATGAAAAACTCTTTCCACACACAGAACATGAATGTGGCTTCTCCTTCGAATGAACTCTCAGGTGTGACTTCAGGGCTGATGCCCTAAAAAATGTTTTGCAACACTGATGACATGTGAACGTCTTCTCTCCGGTGTGGATCCTCATGTGTATCTTCAGTTCACTTTTAATAGAGAAACTCTTTCCGCACTGATCACATGAGAACGGCTTCTCTCCAGTGTGGATCCTCATGTGTATCTTCAGTTCACTTTTACTGGAGAAACTCTTTCCACACTGATCACACGTGTGTGGCTTCTCTCCAGTGTGGATCCTCTCATGTCTTTTCTGATGTGAAGAGTGACTGAATCTCTTGTCACAGTGTGAACATGTGTAAGGTTTTTCTCCAGTGTGGATCCTCATGTGTAGCTTCAGTTCACTTTTAAAAGAGTAACTCGTTCCGCACTGATCACATGTGAGCGGTTTCTCTCCAGTGTGGATCCTCTCATGGGTTTTCAGATTTCCAGACTGATTGAATCTCTTGTCACAGTGTGAACACTTGTAAGGTTTTTCTCCAGTGTGAATTCTCTGGTGCAGTTTTAAACAGTTTGCTGTAATAAAAGTCTTCTCGCACTCAAAGCACATGTAGCACTCTCTCACACCAGTATGCATTTTCTCATGTCCACGTAAATATTGCAGCGATGAAAAACTCTTTCCACACACCGAACATGAATGCGGCTTCTCCTTCGTATGAACTCTCAGGTGATTCTTCAGGGTTGATGCAAAAAGAAATGTTTTGCCACATTGATCACATGTGAACGGCTTCTCTCCAGTGTGGATCCTCATGTGAACATTAAGGGATGAAGATTGACAGAAACTCTTTCCGCACTGATCACATGAGAAAGGCTTCTCTCCTGTGTGGATCCTCATGTGTATCTTCAGTTCACTTTTAATAGAGAAACTCTTTCCGCACTGATCACACGTGTGCGGCTTCTCTCCAGTGTGAACTCTCATGTGACACTCAAGATTTAGTTTGGTTGTGTGAGACTTTCCACACTGAGTGCAGGTGAAATATTTCTTGGCTCTTCTTTTCTTTAAAAATGTCTGTTTAGTCTTTGAGCGACTCAAAGGTTTTCCTCCAGGTTTGACATGATGTTCCTCATCCACTTCACTCAGTTCTTCACTCTCCTCGCTCTCTTCCATCATGTCTGGCATGAAAGAAACAATTATTACATTTAATTATTACATTAGGACATCAAAATATTTCTCTTTAAAGTTATAAAGTGAATGGACATGAAAGTGAGCCCTGATGTAATGGTAGAAAGTAGAAAACTGCTATAAAATATGATAATATCATGCCTTTTTATAAATTGATTATATGTCCTTGAAACTTTCCATGAATGAGGTAAATTTATCTTCCAACTATTATTTTTAAAACATAGGCACGAATCCCATGTTTCTTTAGCAAGAACTATTAAATATACTTGATCAATAACAATTATCTAACATGATATTAACAATAACATGTACAATACTGCCATATTTTGAAACCAACTTTGAGATTGATATGTATTTTACTAAAACCTTCCGTCTTCCTCGCTGCCTGCTGTGAGTTTGTTTGCTTCGGTGCTGTAAGCTCCGTCTTAGCCTCGTATTTCTTTGTTTTGAACCATCATTTACTATCATTTCTAGTTGTTTATACTACTAAGTACAGCTTACCCAACATCTCAGATTAACCTGACATTGCTAGCTTCCGTTATAATTAGCACAACAAGCTAGTAATTCGCTAGCCTGTTAACCTGTTAAGCTGCAACCCCACTTTTGAAAAATCCCCAGAAATGACATACCCAAACTGAAACAGATACAGTTCATGAACCCTTTGCATTAAAAGCACAAGTATGATCTCATTTGAAAGCTGACACCTGGCAGTTTATTGTAAATGTAGAATTAATTATTGTCATAATGACAAAAATTGTTATAAATAGCTTCAAAGTTTTGTAAAATTATTAGAAATTAATTTTTATGAAACATCCTCATGAAAATAAAATTGAAGTTGGCACTGGAGCAATCTAGAAATGCACTACAGCTAAAGCCATATGTCTAAACATTCTATGTTTAAAATCTGAAGATAATAAGTCCAAAACTCTGTATTTGGTTAAATGTTTTTCAAGACCATGTCAAATGACTTTATTTTGATTTGACGCTAAAATGCTACTGATGTTTATTGTCATCTTCTAACCATCTATCCAGTATATTGTCTCTATTGTTTTGTGGTGCAGACGATCCCCATTCAGTCTCAGTCTCCCCCTGCACACATTCACACCTCTCCAGCCTGGTTATGGCTCGAAATATGCATTTCTTTTGTCTGCATTATAGCTACTAACGACTGGCTATTCACAGGCTATTCATAGGGTTTCAGTCCCTAATTTCTTTTCTCAAAGTTTACCACACATTTTAAACTGTATCAAATGCATTTCTTGAATAAAGACACATTTCAGGTAGCATTCAAAAAATAATAAAAGTATAACTTCTAGGTAGCAGGTGCACCTAGGGCTAGCTAGCATGTTAGCTTAGCACACCATCAATACACGACAATTTATGAGATTAAAACCATGTTTGTGCTCTAAACTTACTTTTTAACGCACGTTGAGTATTTTAAATAATCTTCTGTGATCTAATTTGGCTTCAGATAAAAAAAATTAGACAGAAAATATACTATTGGATAGTGTTCTGCACAATGATAGTCTATATAGATTAGCATTACATTATAAATATAATCTATTATTATGAAAATACCTGGCATGGCTTGAAAAACACAGGTAACTCAAATATCAGTGCAATCATGTTTATTGTCTTCAAAACATCTGTATCTGCATGTTACAGTGCGATCTCTTGTTAGCTTTGTGTGTATCAGTCAGGTATCAGTGACGTCCTGGAATGTCACATGATCATGGCTCTTCTTCATGTTCCATATATGGACTATTATTGTGCATGTAGCGCCCTCAGGCTGCTGGTATGAATTAAAAAACACAGTATCGGAATACCAAATGCTCATAAAGATTACATCGACGCATTTGGGTATAAATTCAATAAATATTATTCCTGTCTATAGAAATATGATGTAAATCTATGAGAATCTATCAATATTTCTCCAAATCTGCACAGTTTTGAGCTAAAGCCCTGAAGGACGTTGTTTTGTGTATCGCTGTCATGACGACAGCACGGAGTTTTTTATGAATGAAAGCGGCTGACGCGCATAATTCATATTAAAGGTATCGACTCATTTTTTCATTTCATAACTCCTGACACAAATTAAGACATAACTGTCACTATGAGTTTCTCAGAATACAATAGTGGTCAAATACTGAAACTTGAGTATTATATCTTTTTAATTATGTATAGTTTGTCAAGGTATAACATTAAATCTGATAGTAATTTTGAATTAAATAAATAAATAACGCTTCAGTGCGCGGGCGCACTGGCAACGGTTAACAGGTTAACAGATGCACTCAGTTATTTCTTATTTATTTTCTCTTGTGTGCCCGCACCTTTGAGTTTATAAAAAGCCCAGGTGAGTAAGAATCAGTCAGCAAACACGGTGAGTAATGTCGTCCTGTTATTGTCACCTGCACTGATAAATGCAAAGAGACAGTCAGGCTGACGGAGAAGATTTCAGAACTAGAGTCACGCATCCAAACTTTAATTGAGGATAGTAAAAGTGCTAGAGCTTTAGATACTATTTTGGATGCGCCTAGCATAGTGAACTCTTTACATGATTCGGTTCCAGCTGAAGTAGAGCCTGCGCAGAAAGGCAAATTGGTGACAGTGAGGGATCGCTCTAATTGCGGATCAAAAAAACACTCTTCCGTTCCGATTACCATAACAAATCGATTTGCCCCGCTCAGTGAAACACCCACTGAGAATCCTGTTGATTGTGCCCTAGTAATTGGCGATTCGATCACACGGAACGTGAAAATAGAGACACCAGCCACCAGTCACATGTTTGCCGGGACCAGAGCGCCTGACATCAAAGCAAATTTAAAAGTGCTGGCTAATGCTAATCGTAAATTCTCTAAGATCATTATTAACGGCGGCACTAATGATGTTCGACTCCGCCATCTGTATACTCCTATAAGCACGAACCCTGTCTGATTGGTCGTGGCGGCGGTGTTGCAGCGGTCTATAGAGATATTCTCAATGTTACTCAGAAAACGGGTTATAAGTTTATTTCATTTGAAGTACTTGTACTAAATTTTACGCTCTTAGATGCTAGAAAAACATCCCTATTATCTTTAGCCTTGGCTACCGTATATAGACCGCCAGGGCCTTACGCTGATTTCCTAAAAGAATTTGCAGATTTTCTCTCAGATCTATTGGTCAATGTCGATAAAGCATTAATTGTTGGAGATTTTAACATACACGTAGATAATCAAAATGATGCGTTAGGGGATGCGTTTATAGATTTATTAAACTCCTTTGGGGTTAAGCAAAACGTTACCGGACCAACTCATCGTTTTAATCATACACTCGATTTACTTATATCACATGGAACCGATCCAACCGATATAGATATCATTCCACAAAGTGATGATGTAACTGACCATTACATGGTAACTTGCAAATTACGTACCCCTGTAATATATCATGCTGCGCCGTGTTATCGATTAGGCAGAACAATCCTTCCATCCACCATAGATAATTTTTCAAATTGCTTATTGAATCTGTCTTAGCTGCTCAGTGAACCCAAACAAACAGATGAACTAGAGGAACTAACCAGCAAAATGAGCACCATTCTCTCTGGAACACTGGATATTGTTGCACCTATTAGACTAAAAAAGGTCAGAGAGAAAATTAAAGCACCATGGTACAACAATACTATGCATGTTCTAAAGAGAGAAACCCGTAAATGCGTAAATGGAAACAAACTAATTTAGAGGTTCTAGAATCGCTTGGAAAGACAGTACGTCACGTTATAAAAAGGCTCTAAAAGTAGCCAGGGCTGAGCACCTCCGCAAACTAATAGAAAATAACCAAAACAATCCTAGGTTTTTATTTAACACCGTGGCTAGACTAACAAATAAACAAGCGTCACCTGAACAAAATATTCCGTTACAGTTTAGTAGTAATGATTTCATGAATTTTTTCACTGAGAAAATAGAAAACATCAGAACCACAATTGTAAACGTTCAATCCTCAATCGCGCCTTATAACTCAGCCTCGATTATCACCCCGCAAGAACAATTACAGTGCTTTACAACTATAGAACAAATAGATTTAAATAAACTTATCACTTCCTCTAAAACAACAACATGTTTATTAGATCCCATACCAACTAAACTACTGAAAGAAGTGTTACCTATAGTGGAAGAGCCTCTCCTCAATATTATTAACTCGTCTTTATCTTTAGGTCATGTTCCAAGAACATTTAAACTGGCAGTTATAAAACCACTCATTAAGAAACCACAATTAGACCCAAATAACCTAGCAAATTATAGACCCATTTCAAATCTTCCTTTTATGTCTAAAATACTAGAAAAAGTTGTGTCTGCCCAACTAGGCTCTTTCTTACAAGAAAATGACATCTATGAAAAGTTTCAGTCTGGATTCAGGCCGCACCATAGCACTGAAACTGCGCTCGTTAAAATCACAAATGATTTACTCTTAGCTTCTGACCAAGGCTGTATCTCAATACTAGTTTTACTTTATCTAAGTGCTGCATTCGATACTATAGATCACACAATACTCTTAGATCGACTACACAATTATACTGGTGTTCAAGGACAAGCATTAAAGGAGAACTCGGCAACTCTAGCGAACTCTAGTCACTTCTTCGCTGATTTTCCCTTTTGTTGTCGCATGTTTTCCCCACGAGCTCCCCCTACAGCTGTGGGAGGGTGTATATTTCACAACACGGTCGTAAAAAACTCACTTGCGGCGGCCTCCTCCCCCTCTCTACAGCTGCTCATGTGCGTTTGTTTTGATCGGAGCAAGCCAACTGTATCGTGTGGAGCTATGTCTACCGAGGTGGGTAATCTGGTAATACATCATACATGCGTGTGTGTTTATGTCGAATTGCCATAAAGCAATTCGTGTTTCGCGCTCGTTCTCGCTTCTCGCTTATCACGAGACTTCCAATTTCTATCTTGCCGGGACGGTAGTCCCCAAGTTGCAAGGTTGGTTTTCCGCCAGGGAACGCTGGGGGGAGCGGGGAAAGTCACCAATATCACCAGAACAGGTTGTTTAACCATCCAAATGATTTCTAGACAGTTTTATTAAGTTAAAAAAGTTACCAAGTTCTCCTTTAAGCTGGTTTAGATCATACTTATCGGACCGATACCATTTTGTCTATTTAAATGGAAAAATCGATTATAACTCCAGTAAACTATGGAGTGCCGCAGGGATCTGTGTTAGGCCCTCTATTATTCTCAATATATATGCAGCCACTTGGAAATATTATAAGGAAACATGGAATTAGTTTCCATTGTTATGCTGATGACACTCAAATATATATTTCATCACGGCCGGATGAAAACGGTAAATTATCCAAATTGACAGAGTGTGTTAAAGATATAAAAGATTGGATGACGTGTAATTTTCTTTTATTAAATCCAGACAAGACAGAGGTAATACTTATCGGTTCAAAAAACCGCCCACAGAACCTCTCACAATACAACTTTAACATCGTAGGATGTCCTGTTACTTTATCCTCTACAGTAAAAGACCTGGGTGTTATACTTGACTGCAACCTGTCTTTTGAAAATCATATTTCATATGTTACAAAAACAGCCTTTTTCCACCTTAGAAACATTGCTAAGCTACGTAATATGTTATCAGTTTCTGATGCAGAAAAGTTAGTTCATAATGGCCCATAGGTCCATGACCTCGAGACTAGATTACTGTAATGCTTTATTAGCCGGTTGTCCTGCATCCTCAATAAACAAGCTACAGTTAGTCCAAAATGCCGCCGCTAGAGTTCTTACTAGATCAAGAAAATTTGACCATATAACACCAATTTTATCATCACTACATTGGTTACCTATAAAGCTCCGTATTAATTACAAGGTATTGCTACTGACTTATAAAGCCCTAAACGGCTTAGCTCCAGTCTATTTAACGGATCTTCTATCGCCCTATAATCCATCGCACTCTTTAAGATCACTAAATTCGAGGCTTTTGGTCATACCTAGGATATCCAGATCAACCAAAGGAGGGAGATCATTTTCACATTTAGCTCCAAAACTCTGGAATAGCCTTCCTGATACTGTTCGTTGCTCAGACTCGCTCTCCCAGTTTAAAACTAGATTAAAGACGCATCTCTTCAGCCAGGCATTTATATAATATTTTTAATCTTACAGTTAAATCCGGTCTCTAGTTCATAAACGCCAGAGGAGAACTGGCCCCCGACTGAGCCTGGGTTCTCCCAAGTTTTTTTTTTTCTCCATTAGGTCACCTGATGGAGTTTTTCGGTTCCTTACCACTGTTGCCTTTGGCTTGCTCAGTTGGGGATACTTAATTTAATTAATCAATCAACAATACTATTGATCAGCATTACCAGACGTGGACGTTTTGCACTAGAAACAAACATTGATGTGCTATTTTGTTTGATGCTGTGAAGCTGCTTTGATACAATCTGTGTTGTGAAAAGCACTATATAAATAAAGTTGACTTGACTTGACTGGCTGTCGAGGTGGTGTCCACTTAATAATATAGAATTCATAGACAATTGGAAAAGTTTTTGGGGCAGACCTGACCTGTTGAAAAGAGATGGTATTCATCCCTCCTGGGATGGTGCTGCTCTTCTCTATAGTAATTTGGTAAGGTAAAAAACCTTACTCTAGATCTAATATTATCACATGGAATAGATGTTGATGCCATTGAAATTCTGCAGCAGAGCGATGACATCTAAGATCATTATCTAGTCTCATGTAAATTACATTTAGCCAAGGCTGCATTTCTACGATTCTGACAATGATATTCAATGAGATAACGCGCTAGGGGTGGAATGGATCACACCAGATTCGTTTCGGCATGCATGTGATTCGCGGATTAACTGCTAAATTTAAACATCATAGAGTGAAAGTTCATAATTTGGACGTGTATTGACTTGCCAATTTACACATTAAAAAAATTTAATTCGCCAAAGAATTTCGCATTTGCTCTCATTGACAAATGCGGAACAATTAGATCATGCGTTCATAACCTCAAGGCTAGATTATTATTGTAATGCTCTACTGGGTGGTTGCCCTGCACGCTTAATAAACAAACAGCTAGTTCAATACACAGCAGCTCGAGTTGGACCATGGACCAACCAGGAAGTATGACCATATTAGCCCGGTTCTGTCAACACTGCATTGGCTGCCTATTAAACATCGCATAAATTTTAAAATATTGCTGATTACTTACAAAGCACTACATGGTTTAGCTCTGCAGTACTTGAGCGAGCTCTTAGGGTTCTCAAGTCTCACGCATTGGCCGTGAGACACACGCAATTCAACCAGTTCACACGCTCACACGCCACACCGTGTATTTCTCACGCTGAAAAGGCAATGCCAACCAAGTTGTCCTGCAAGCTTTATATATAACGTTGTATATGAGGCGCAGGCACACAAAGTGAAGTTTACTGCCGCCAGATTGCATTAGTTACTAGGCAACATAGATGCGCGAACACACGGTAGTTGACGGAACATTCTCGGCCACCGTACGTTCGTTACTAGGTAACCAACAACATTGCGCGAACACACATCGTGATGGAGAAGGTAAGTTGGAAGAAAGCTCGTCTAACATTTTAGAACATTTAATATATAGCCCATCGTATACATTATTATTGATGCAGTCAAAAACTCTACAACTACTTTGACACCAGGCCAGAAGCTTTGGCTCAGTTTGGCTAGCTTACGTTATCTGAAACTAAGGGAAATGTTAGTGGGTATGGGAAGGAATGAAGATGTATTTCATCATTTTATTTTAAATTATATATTATACTGTATTAATAGTCTTTCTAGTTACATTAAGGCTACATGTATTAAAGCAGAGTGCTCTGGGTAATATTTCAATTTAACTGTCTGGCATCGAGCCACAGTGCTTAAAGTGGGAGCCCCCTACCCCTGTTATCAAGGCATCAAAATGTGCAACAAACACTTACTACACAAAACACATTTCATAAGCTGGAGTACACACACAACAAACACACACACACACCTTAAAAGGTGCATTGCGCAAGTCTGAGTTTTTGCAGAACAATGCCCCCTCTGGCAACAAGCGAAACTGCAATATAGGCAATTTAATAGGCCCAGTCTCAAATTCCGTCCCGAATCCCTCTTATTTATTTTACTGAACAGGATTATAGAGGCAATCGCAGTGATCAGAGAAGGGCTCATTCAGCCCATCAGGCAATTGTTTAAGCATGTATGGGTTAGAAAAATGGGTATTTTTAACATGAAATGTTGCGCATTGCACCTTTAATACTCTAATATGTCATTTGTACACAATGTCCCACCACACAATAAATCATTATACCATTTTGACTAGACACATTCAAAATGCAAAAAGATTTTCCAAACTGTTTGGAGCAATTTGTTATATTTTTGTAATTTTTGTATATTTGTAATTTTGAAATGTAACATTAAAGAGTATATTTGATGTGATGAATTGCTCTGACATTTATCAGATTTACCTATTGTTATAATTTCAATTTGTGCTGGTTAATTATGAACAATGGGTAAAATTGGGGGGCGGGGCTCCATTAGGGCTCCTCCCCTAACCGCATATGATCTCACTCCAAGCTTTTGATAAAACTTAAGAACCCTGCATTATAGTCCTTCACGTCTATTGCGATCTCAAAATTCCGGCCAGTTAATAATACCTAAAATATCAAAATCAACTGCTGGCGGTGGATCCTTTTCCTATTTAGCACCAAAACTTTGGAACAGTCTTCCTAACATTGTCCGGGAAACAGACACACTCTGTCAGTTCAAAGCCAGATTAAAGACACATCTCTTTGAACTAGCATTCACATAACCAGAGGTGGAAGTAACGAATTACAACTACTCACGTTACTGTAATTAAGTTGTTTTTTTGGGTACTTGTACTTTTTTGAGTATATTTTTAAATCTGTAATTTTACTTGTACTCAAGTACATATTAAGCTAAGTAATCAACTTCGCTACTTCGAAATGTGTAAAATCACATTTCGTTACTGAGTACAATTTGATATTCAAATCTTTGACCGGCATTTCGGTAGCCAATAAAAATATCCGATCATAAACGGACCAATAAAACCCCTGATATTTGGACTGAATTAAAGCCGCCGCAGTCACAGCAGGTTTTGAAGAGCTGATCATAAGTGAAGGAGGCGAGGAGCTCAGAGTGATTAATGGCTGGACTGAAAGTTTGGAGAAACAACAAACTACATAAGTTGTATTGTCAAAATATCTGTATTTTGATATCAATACTGAAATATCTGTCAATACTCATTTTGGCCTATACACTGATACAATACCAGCTGCGCGTTCTCATTCTCTCATCTCAACGACAGCGAGTTTGACACACCCGCCTCCTCTCAGCGCGGGATTGCAGGTAGGCCTATTACACATAATTTTATTAATACCTGCAAGTTTCTATGGCATATTTTAATGGCAAATGTCACGAGTGCAATATTATAACACGAGGGCACATTCATGTAATCGAGAAAACTGAACACGAGCTCTCAAATATACGAATGAACTGGACTCGGATATTGAGTGTGCGCTCTCGGACTGTGTGTCATATCATGTGCAATCGCGATTCGCGAATCTCTCCAAGTGGTTCTCACTGCAGACTCAAATGACGTCCAGCTCCAATCTCTCCATGCTCTTGAATTAAACGTTGTCAAAAGTTATGAAAAATCTAGTCTTTTTTGCAAATTAAATTCAGTTTGAAATTAAGCTTTCTTGTGCTGTGTGTGAGCTATTGCAACAGTTAAAGGGATAGGCTACTCCACTTTAAAATGAAAATTCTGTCATCATATACTCACCCTCATGTTGTTTCAAACCTGTATGAATTTCTTTCTTCTGCTGAACAGAAAGGAAGATATTTAGAAGAATGTCAGTAACCAGACCGTTTCTGGTACCATTGACTTCCATAGTAGGAAAAAAATATACTATGGAAGTCAATGAGACCGGAAACTGTCTGGTTACTGATATTCTTCTAAATATCTTCCTTTCTGTTCAGCAGAAGAAAGAAATTCATAAAGGATTGAATTGAAACAACATGAGGGTGAGTATATGATGACAGAATTTTCCTTTTAAAGTGGAGTATCCCTTTAACGTTACCCTATTGTAAAGACAAATACACTGAGTGAGTAAATATTTAAGTTAGATTTTTGTAATGGTTACTGATCAATGTTTAAATATGTAAACAAAAGCCTAAATTAAAATCTCACCGTATAAAGTGGACATGTCTCTTCAGAAGACTTGAATTAAACTTTTCCATACAAATAGATTACTGTTACAATGAGTGTTGTGCTTTTCCATGCTTGAAAATAATGATTGCCTTGACAAAATGGATGGACAAAAATGTAGATATTAAAATATTTAGTATGTGGTAGTTTTCCCGATGGTATTAAAAATTATAGGCTAGGCCTACTGAATATTGACATATTTCAAGGTGTCATATTGAAATTAGAATTTCCAGTATCATGACCACTAATTAATGTCCTTCGACAATAAGGTAAAAACGTGTTAAAAGTAGCTATTTTCTACATAAATCTATCATTTGGTTGAATATTTATTGGTAATACATTAACTATCGCCAGCTAAAATGTAAATAGTACTCCGAGTAGTTTTTGAGAAGAGTAATTTGTACTTTTACTTAAGTACTTTTTTGACACCAGTACTTTTACTTGTAATTGAGTATTATTTCAGCAATGTAACGGTACTTGTACTTGAGTACAAATTTTCAGTACTCTTTCCACCTCTGCACATAAAACATTATAGACTTCTATAATACAATGATTAGGCTGCATAGATTAGGTCAGCCGGAACCGGGAACACTTCCCATAAATCCTGATGTACTCGTTACATCATAAGAAGAATGGCGTCTACGCTAATTTTAGTGTCTTTGTTTATCCAGAGGTTTTCCCGCAGCCTGCCGAATCCAGATCTGACGAAGGACCTTCGCCTGGACCGGAAGTCAACGCAGTGCTCTAGTCTCTAGTGCCAACTAGTCTCTCCCTATGGAGGATCCCTTTACCACTCTTCAGATAAAGCGTTGTCAGGAAATTCGTTTCACATACCTACCCCGAAATGACAAAATAAAATAAAATTCTGTATTAAAATTTATAAGGAAAGCCCAGTACTTTTAGACTTGGTTTGTAGGGAATTACAAACCTGTGCACATATATTCAAACGCACATAACTATAGAACCAATTCTTAATGCGCATGTGAACGCCATCAGTGTTTATCACAGGTTCGCATTTAAAGTCTGTGTAGAGAGAATGGTGTCGTCTTAGCGGCCCCTAATTTAATAACAAATTATCATTGTGACGGAAGCGAATCAATCAAAACTAACTTTAGCTGGAATATAATTTCATTAAAGAACCGCTATAAAGCCAAAACAATCTCTGTTATCTTAATTATACGTTTATCTCTGTAAAGCTGCTAACAATCTACATTGTTAAAAGCGCTATATAAATGAAGATGACTTGACTTTTAATTATTAATGGCCGTTCACACTAGACTTTTCCTTCCTAGACTTCCATTCATGAGTCTGTGAAAGTGAGACACCAGAAACACAAGCTCAAGTGAATAACTCTGTGAGAAATAACACAAACATTTATCATTCAAGTGGAGTGGATTGTTTTTTATATATATATATATTTTTTTTTTTTTTTATTATTATTATTTGTTATACCGTTAAATGTATGTTAAATTTATGTTTGTGAAAAAGCTGCCACAGAATGTGACGTCATTTCTCAGCCGTCGCACGTCTGTAGAAAAAGCGGCCGCGGCTTTAACTAGTTTTAAATTAACAATTTTTATTAGCATTATCTGTGTCCTACATGTTTCACTCAACCCTGTTACTCCTGACATGATTTTCCTCCTTTTAAAAACAGAGAATTTCTTAAAACTGTGACATCATCTGGGCTCTTTCTACTGCATGATGGGAAGACAAGAATATAATCTCAATCCATTGTCTCAGTTTTTACACAAACTGTAGCATTGACTGTATTCATCAACTCTGTTACCAAAGTTACTGTAAGAAGAATCTCTATAACTATGAATAACTTGTATGATATTTGACAAATACAACTTTATCAGTGACTTTTGTGTTTACTGATTATTCTTTAAAAAATAATAATTGTTTTAACTATGTTGAAAATGACTAAAATTTGGGTAAAATTGTTGCAAATTGGAAACCAGATATAAAATAAATGTAAAATAGTATTTAGCTTGATCTAATATTGATAATCAGTATAAAAATGTCTCAAACCTCCCTTACTGACCATTTGTTGAAGAAAACCCAGAACCTTCTGTACCATTTCATAGTTAAACTGTTTATCTCAAAGTGATGAAGTGCTTGAATGTTTCTAACATGAATGTTCTTCAGCATCATGAATGAATGAAGAATAAACACCAACCTCTTTGTTCTTCAGGATCTTCAGTGTGTTTCATTCTGCAGGGTTCTGGATCACTCATGTTCTCACTGTCCTCTTTAATAAACTCAGTCTTTGCAGATTTCAGCTCTTCCTGATGCTCTGATGCTCGTCTTCACTTGTAGCTGATGGGAATTTACAGCATTTATTGGAGAATTACTGTGGGAGGAGCTTCACTGATGATGAATTCCAGAGTTGGGGGTGCTGATCTGCCAAAATCAAAAATATCAATTACTGAATTTGTTTTGGTTTTTTAAACCATCTTCCTTTCAGTAGTTAACACACACTTAACATGCATGAAGCAAAATGTACATGCTTTATATCTGGGCTGTTCAGTGCCATTGGACATCAATAAGTACAAGAAAACTTTTAAATGAACACATTATATTCTAAACCTGGTACTGGATGTACATACCTGTCCTGTACAATTTCAAAGAGAGCAAAAGTTCAGGATTCTATCGTCATTCAGTCAGCCTAACATAAGAAAAAGGACAACTGAAACACGTGGGCTGCATTACAAGACGATAGACTGGCGAGCGCCAGCATACAGCAAAACAAACCTCGAGGTTAGCACTGTTAGCAATTTCTTAAGCACTCAAAACAGCAGTTCTCGACACATCTCAACTAAATGTATGCACTCACCATAAAATACACGTACAAGTTACCATGTGCACTAAAGCTAAAGTTCCAACCGGTATATTTCAAGCTTACATCGCCCTGATGTGAACACCTCTCTCGGTCCAGTAGATGCAGACTGAGAAACGAGCGCGAAAGTTCAGTATTTGACCACCACTCTAGCCTCTATCCAATAGAGGGCGCACTTACACAACACACAACTCTCCCGATACCTATGAAAAGACTGAACAATACAAGAGTCACATAAAACTCACATACCCACAAAATAGAAAATGAAAGGTTGCAAAAAATATTTGTCATTCTTTAACATGTTAAATAAGCATTTATGCGCCTGTCTATCTATTCATCCAGTAACTGGTGCCAATTCATTAATTATTTTGAACAATTTTTATTGCTAATCCCAACATCATTCTGCTTCTTCATTCAAATTCAGGTATATATCTAGAAATATAGAAAAGAATATAAATAATTTCAATTCTTCCAAATATAAATAATGATAAGAAAACAGTTAAATCATAAACACAGAAATAAACGTAGCCAAATCCCCTTAGTCTGCTGACACCAATGAAATGAGCTTTAAGTGACAATTTACAGGAGATCTGAAGACATCAGCATAATAAATGAGGTGAAAACAGGAACTATTGTCGTGAAATAAAGAGTGTTTTCAGCAGATCTGTTAATATTGATGAGCCTCAGACTATCAACACTCATTCAACAAGCCATTCAGGCTCATCAGCAGATCATCTCACTATGATCAGAAACGTCACGATGAGAAATAAAATGATTCGTCAACAGATTTCCCAGCAGGCCGTGCTCTTTTGTAAAAGTTGAGAATAAAACAAATAGTCCAGGCAAACTAACTCATTTTGGAGCCAAAAATAAAAAGAATTGTAAAATATTTTTTTTCAGCATAGATCATTTCTATGAGGTGTCCAGAACAACTTACTAAAAGTCCTAAGAAATCCTAGTTGAGGAAATATGTTAATTTATCATCAATCTGAAATGTGTGCCATTAAGGCCAGCAACAACACACCCCATATTTGCATATTACAATTAATTTTCAAAGAAACTTGTAATACAAAAAAAAAATACTTTTCATGGGTACTTTCATTGTGTAAAGTTTCATTTTGATAGGAGTAAAGGAAAAAAATAGCCCCATTTGGGTGTATTGTTGCCTGGCCTTATTGGCACACATTTCGGATTGATGATAAATTAACATATTTCCTCAACTAGGATTTCTTAGGACTTTTAGTATGTTGTTCTGGGCACCTCATAGAAATGATCTATGCTGAAAAAAATTTTATTTTACAATTAGTCTGTCGTAAAATGCTACTTTGCCTGGACTAAAAATAAATTAAGTAATTGTGATTATGATTTTTTTTTTATTCATGGCCAAAGTATCATTACTGAAATCAAATATACATTCATTAAAGAAAAGGAAGAGAAAATATATGATAGAACTGATAGAAAGTGGCAGGGACATTAGCCTACATAATTTAGAAATACATCTGAATGTATATGCCTCCAACCTTACACTGAACAAAGACCATAACCACTATTCTTCTCATGTAGCCCAATTACAATTTCAACCTTACAATTACAATTTTGTTATTGGTATTTTACTTTCATTTTCTTGTAAACAAAAGTGAGTCTCCTGAGTCAGCGATAGATAGATAGATAGATAGATAGATAGATAGATAGATAGATAGATAGATAGATAGATAGATAGATAGATAGATAGATAGATAGATAGATAGATAGATGCAAACTGTTGAGACGAAGGTATAATACTCAGATTTTCATTCCATTCCATTCCAAACTCCATACTTTTTTTTATTATTATTATTATTCAATTTACAGTTGAGATAGTTACCTAAATGTAAAAAATGAATAGACGCAAGACACCTGTTTCCAGTTCAGCGTTGAGGAGAAGAGCCAGGGTGGACCTTAATAGAAGGTTAATTGATATCGACCAGGAAACACCTGCAGCCACACTTCCTCCCAGAGATATTGGGTCTCTAACAGATGATGTTGCAGAACCTGAAAATGAAATCATGGAAGAAAATCTTGGATTAGATCCAATGGCAGGTGTTGTGTCTGACCCAGAGGATAGATCTTATTATCAAGATGATAGTGATGTAGAAGAAATATCTGACTGGGAAGAACCAGAAAAACTCAGAAATCGCCTTTCCAACTGGGCATTAACATATGGTATTTCCCATATTGCACTTTCGGCTCTCTTGGCAATATTAACGGTCCACCACTGTGACTTGCCAAAAGATGCACGAACTCTTCTTAACACAAGAAGAGATTATTCTGTTAGGGAGCTCTGCGGTGGCCTGTACCACTACATTGGCATTATTGAGGCGTTAAAACATACCCTTTCCCAGTGGAAAGACAAGCTTGTCGATGGATGTTGTTTACATCTTCAAATGTCAGTGGATGGCCTGCCACTTTTTAGAAGTTCATGTCTTCAGTTGTGGCCCATTTTAGGTAGATTGGTTGGAGTACCCATGAAAGAACCTGTAGTCATCGGGATGTACTCAGGTATAAATAAACCTGAGTCATCAAAAATGTATCTCACAGATTTGGCAAATGAACTCACACAATTACAGGAGGGGTTTACATTTGAGGGGAAAAGGCTCACTTTAAAAGTTCATTCGATGATCTGTGACGCACCGGCAAAATCCTTTGTGAAAGTCACAAAGGCTTTTAACGGTTACTATGGCTGTGACAAGTGTATTCAGAGTGGGGTGTACCTCAACCTCCGCATGACACACCCCCTCATGAATGGCCAAACACGGTCTGATGAGGCATTTGCCAGACAGGAGGATGAGGAACACCACCATGGTCCTCATGCCTTCACAAATGTACATTTTGGTTTGGTGTCCCAAGTCCCACTGGACTACATGCACCTGGTGTGCTTGGGGGTGGTAAGGCGCCTTATCTTTCTGTGGATGAAAGGTCCTCTGACTGTCCGTGTACCAGGGAGAGACGTGGACAGAATATCCAGAAATCTTCTAAGCTTAAGACCCCACATTCCTTCGGAATTTGCTAGAAGGCCAAGAGCACTGAACGAAGTGGATAGGTGGAAGGCGACGGAGTTCCGTCAGTTTCTCTTATACACAGGGCCGGTGGTGTTGCGTGAGGTGTTAAGACCTGATCTATATGCAAACTTCCTGCTGCTGTCGACAGCCATGGCAATGCTGGTCTCCCCTTTCTTTTCCAGAAAGTACAACGAATATGCCAACAGCCTCCTTCATGCTTTTGTGGAACATTTTGCCCACCTGTATGGAAATGATCAGCTAGTGTACAATGTGCATGGGTTGACCCATCCTGCACAGGATGCAAAACATTTTGGCAATCTAGATGTTATATCATCCTTTCCATACGAAAATTATTTGCAAAAACTCAAGGGTTTTGTACGCAAACCCTCAAATCCCCTGGCCCAAATAATCAGACGCCTGTCCGAGGGATTAAATGGTGGTGTTACAAGTGACCAGCCCATCAAATTGTGCAAAGAACATGCCCGAGGCCCTATACCAGTACCAAACTTGATCTGTCACCAGTATGACGAACTGATATCAGAGAGGCTCACCATGACCACAACATGTCGAAACAACACATTTCTGATGGGCAAAAATGTGTGTCAAATAATTAATATCATTGACTGTCACGGTGATATCATAATTGCCTACAGACAGTACGGGATGGTTGAAACATTTTTTACCTATCCTTTTAATTCGGACATTTTAAACATTGTGATACCAGCTGACCCAGGCCATGAGATAAATTTGTCCAAACTGTCATCTTTCACACAAAAATGCATGGCTGTCCCTTTCAATGAGGCAATGGTGGTTATACCGTTGTTTCATATGAAGGACTAGACTTTATTTTTGAAAATCATAGTTCAGTTCAGTTCAGTTATGTATTTTTTTAATCATCTTATTTTTTACACATTGATTTTTAAAAGACATTTTGTGGAGTAATTTTCCTCGACGAGGACATTACAGAAGTTGTGCCGAGGTCATGGGTTAAAGGTGATGAATGTTTTTGGCCAACATTCATTTCCGAGGAAAAAACCCAAAAGGCCATAAAGAGGCATGAAATGCCAGGCCCTGGCTGGAAAATCTTCAAAATAAGAACACTCTTTGAAAAAGGTAAATAAACAAGCAAACAGGGTAATTCTATGTCTTTCCATGTTAGGACAACAGTTATGCCTTACTTCCTTTGTCCTTAATTATCTCCATATCTGTCTTTCTTTATTTTTAATTTTTTTATAATAGATGACTTCAGTAAGGCAAGGCAAAAGCTGAAGGACTACAACAGGAATGGAACGGCAGTCCTCCAGTCAGAGGATTGAGGGCTCAATGGCAAAAAGGAGAAGAAAAGCGACACAGTATGTACATTATAGATAATTGTTGTATTACTGCAAAAGCTATGGCTGGGGATGGGTTTAGGGTACAAAAAAAAGCCTTTGTTCATGCCTGCCCATTGAATGATGCGATTGCCTTGTCATTACAATTTGACCTCTGTCTTCACTAGTTACCCAGGATTTGAAAACGGCAGTACTGACTCTGAAACTGAGCAGACTCCAAAAAGAAGACCAGAGTCTCGGCCTCGGCCTCTCCCTATTAGCGCTACCCTTCCTAGTCTCCCTCCAGCCCCCCTCTGTAAGTTTTGATTTGATTGCCAACTGCAACAATGTACAGTCCTGTGATTTGTACCACTGCAATATGTTGATTCACGGTTATCCCTTTATCCAAAAGTGGACATCGCAGTGGACATGGGTCAGGAGTCTCTGGACAACATAGGACAGGAAACCTATACAGACATAAGCTGGAATGTGAGGAGGGAGTCAGACCCCTTCAATGGTAGGAATCATGCTCTGTAGCAAAATTACAATACAAATGAAAGTACAAAGGTGATGTTCTGTCCTGTTCATTTCGCTCCTTGTCTGACAATCTGCCTCTCGTTATCATTTTCCCTCAATGGTCATCTAGTAATCAATAGCTCAGCGCACCAGTCAACACCACCTCAAGACTTGAGTCCAGTGTTTGACATTAATATGGGCTTCCCCTATTCATATATATATATAGTTCAGGCCAAAAGTTTGGACACATCTCATTCAATGCGTTTTCTTTATTTTCATGACTATTTACATTGTAGATTCTCACTGGCTACTTTGAAGAAACTAGAATATAAGACATGTTTTCAGTTATTTCACTCTTTTTTTGTACATAATTCCACATGTGTTCATTAATAGCTTTGATGCCTTCAGTGAGAATCTACAATGTAAATAGTCATGAAAATAAAGGAAACGCATTAAATGAGAAGGTTTGTCCAAACTTTTGGCCTGTTCTATCTCTATCTCTATCTCTATCTCTATCTCTATCTCTATCTCTATCTCTATCATCTTCTGTATATTCCGGCTCGAAAAGATAAGGACGTCCATCAAACTGAAAGGTGTTATGATGGTGCAAGGAGATGAACCCAAATGCAGACAGTATGCAAGTGAACTACGTTTATTACAGAAAAACAGGGAAAACAAAACCCACAAGGGGGCAAAACAAGACAGGATCGACTATATTAGACTAACAAGACTAGACTAAGACTCAGACAGAAAACTGAACAATAAACTAACAGCTAAGACAGGAGACTCAGACTAGTGATGTGACATATGAACCGAGGCATCGGAGCTTGTTTCAAGAAAAAATGGGCGTGCCAGATGAAGCCGCGATTCGAGGCTTGTATTGTTTAAGTGAAAATCACGTGACTGATGACAAACGAGGCCTCGGTTTGTGTGGATACGTCATCGGTTCGGTCTGAGTGTCGCTTCCGGATAAAAGGGGTTCGAAACTCGCGCCTCCTTGTGGGTGTTGCAGGAGTAGTAGAAGCAGTTGTAGAGTCAGAGAGTCAGAGTTAGAGAGTTGTGTCATCGTCGTTATTGTGTCATATATGTGTTAGGGCTGTGTATTATTACATTATATCAGGTTAGATTAGTTATAGTATATTGTTATTGTTAATTATAGTATATTATAGTATTATATTAATTACATAAGATTATTTGGATTGCTTTGGATTTTTGGACCTGGACTGGACTGCTTTTTGATTTGGATTGCCCTTTTGGATTTGTTTGCTTTTGTGACCTTTTTCCATGTAATGGAGCCAGCAACAAAGAGAAAAAACCTCCCCAGTCCGGGAGTTTTTTTTTAAATGGTTGGTCAGAATAAGGTATATGTATTATTATTATAAAACAAAATTCTGTCTTGATATTAAAATTATCCTCACTATATAACTGTATTATATTTCATGTCTATTTTTTTTTTTTTTAAACAACATTTAAAAAATATTTTAGCCTCCTACAATACACCTGCATTGTATTTTATTATAGATTCCAAAAAAGAAATGGTGAATGAGGCCCTGGTGAACATGGTCATCAAGAACTCCCAACCCTTTTCCACTGTGGATGATGATGGGTTTAGGGAGCTCCTGCATGTGTTGGATCCCACTTATGTTATCCCAACTCGAAAGGTATGTGATTAATAAAGTGGTTCATCATTATTTAACAAGTTAAAAGTAAGAGTATTTATTTTCAGCATTTATTTTTATCCACAGGCTTTGAAGGTCATGGTTGATCATAAACACAAGGAGGCTAAGGAGAAGGCCAGAGAGCAGTTGCAGAAAGTTGCGGCTATAAGCCTTACCTCGGACATGTGGACATCCCTAAACATGGATGCCTACCTAGCAGTAACTTGCCATTTCATAGATGACAATGACAAGCTCTGCACTATTTTACTAGGTGTAGAGCATTTCCCTAAGAGCCATTCTGCTGAGAACTACTGGACATATCAAGCTCATGGAGGAGTGGGGCATAAAGGATGAAGTGAAGTGTCTGGTAACTGATGCTGCAGCCAACATGATAGCATGTGTAAGGTCATTGAATGTTAGGCATGCGATATGCACTAAACCTTATTGTGAGGAAATCTTTTGATGACATCAGCACCTTCAACGACATTCGATCTAAATGTAGGAAACTTGTGACCTATTTCCGAACCAGCACTACAGCAAAAGAGAGACTGGCCCAAGTACAGGAGCAGATGGGGAGACCAGTCCTGAAAATGATAACTGAAGTGGACACTCGCTGGAACAGCACTTGTAACATGCTGGAACGTCTCTGTCAGCTGAGAGAGCCAGTGGGGGCAGCCCTGGCCTCTCTAAAGACTGACGTCACCCCTCCTACAGCCCTGGAGTATGAGGCAGTCCAGGAGGCTTTAGATGTTCTTGGTCCTTTCCGCCAGGATACAGTAGAGCTTTCGGCAGAGAAAAGGGTGTCTGCCTCCAAAGTGAAGATGCTTAATCATGCTGTAACGAGCAAGCTAGAAGGCCTCGATTCAAATCTAACAAAGCAGCTGGGTGACATCCTTGTGCGGAGGGTCAGGGAACATGCAGTAAATTTGGAATCAATAAGTGTGATGACCATACCCACGTTATTGGATCCCAGATTCAAAAAGCTGGGATTCTTAAGTCAAGGGAAACTGCAAGAAGCAGTATCAAGACTAAAATCTGAATGCGCTGGAAGTTCTGGTCTCCATTCTGCTTCCACCAACACACCCCCAGCTCAGCTGCCAGCCTCTTCAGAAGCAGGTCAATCTACACACAACAGTAAGTAGTATATGTCTTTGTTGTGTGAATGTTCACATTAGTGATTGGTACTGTGAACCATTATTAATGGATTTTCTTTTCTTTGTTCCTTTATTATTAGGTGACCTTTGGCCTCTGCTGGATAGCACGGTTGATCACAGTAGAAGGAGCTCAAGTGCAACAGCAGATGCTACTGTAGAAGTGGACCGATATTTAACAGTAGTGAATCTCACAAGATCTGAGGATCCACTAGTATATTGGGCTCAACATAAGCATCAGTATCCTCATTTATATCAGCTGGCACTGGTGTTTTTATGTTCACCTGCATCCTCTGTTCCATGAGAAATGATCTTTTCCAAGGCTGGAGAGGTTTTGTCCAAGAAGAGGAATCGTCTAAACCCCAACACACTTGAAAAGATTCTGTTCCTCAATAAAAATCATTTGTAATTCTTCCTTCACCCACCCCAACCTGCAGTGTTGCAGTTTGCTCCTCTATATCCCCAGTCCCATAAGCACAACACTGCACTAAAACTAGTAACAGTTCAATGCACTAAACAACCCAGAAACAATTCTTAACCTTTCCCACCCCACACTTTTCTGTTGCAGTTTACTTTATTACACTCCCTCCACCATAAGCACTGCACTCAACACAGTCTCACTTTTGTTGTTCATACTGTCCCTATCCAAACAATTTATGAATAATTAATGAACTGTGTGTGACAGTTGTCTCTGCACAAGTAAATTCAGACAGAGAAAAATACATATTTTATTTTATACTCAGGCAAAAATGTCTGCTCAGGTCTTTTTATTATTGCAAATGAAAGGTTACAGACATTAACAGCGAGAAGAAAATGATGGTTCAGAATGAATTAATTTGTCTGCTATTTCTTTGCACAGTCGCTAGGTGTCACTAGTGAGCAATGTTGAATGAAGCTTCGAGTAATGAACCTTTAGCTGAAGCAATGGCCTGCGAGGTCTCAGTGGTTCAGGAAGCCTCATTTTGCCATCACTAGGTGCAGGTCTACAATTTTGTTTCCGGTGTCATTTGACAGCTCTTTGGTCTTGGCCATAGTGGAGTTTGGAGTGTGACTGTTTGAGGTTGTGGACAGGTGTCTTTTATACTGATAACGAGTTCAAACAGGTGCCATTAATACAGGTAACGAGTGGAGGACAGAGGAGCCTCTTAAAGAAGAAGTTACAGGTCTGTGAGAGCCAGAAAGCTTGCTTGTTTGTAGGTGACCAAATTTTACAGAGGAATTTACCAATTAATTCATTAAAAATCCTACAAAGTGATTTTCTGGATTTTTTTTCCTCACTGTATCAGAGACAATTGAAAGGTTCACAGTTCTGCTGTATGACAGAACCAGTACATGTGAGAGCGTGAACATGGCTAGGAAAAAGCTTTTTTCAAAAAGGCACAGTGTTCGCCGAATTCCACCAACAAGTGCAGCTCTTGACCAGCATGTGAAAAGGGCAACATACCAGGGTGGTCATATATTTGGGGCAAAGTATTACTGCCTTCTTCTCATTTGCCCTGTCCATCCAAATGGGGGTGGGTCAAAACAGAGGATGGCAGTTTTGAACCATACTGGACCTCACTTGCTGCAGCATCTAAAGCCTGCTATGAACTTATTGCCTGCAAATGTACAAAAGGCTGTATTAAGCAATGCAAATGCAGAGCAGCATCACTGCAGTGTACTGCTTTATATTTATGTGAGGGAGAATGTCAGAGAGTGTAAAGCTGTGTTAATCATTTTTTTGCTTCTTGAATGAGATAAAAGTGGTCATTGAATTCAGCATGGAATTTTAGAATCTTATGTTATTAATTAAATCTTGTGTTAATATTCAAAGCTCAACTGCTGAAGAGTTGAACTACTGGTTCTCTGTTCTGTTTCTTGTTATGCAGGCCTACATTAAAAAGACAAAAAAAATATGTATTTATTGTGAAATATGTTATTGCATTTTATGTTTCTGGCAGCTTGTAATCCATTATCTCATTATGAAATCCATATTAGGCGGCCATTTCAAATTTCAAGCGCCTACAGTCCTAAATCTGATCAGACCCCCTTTGTGAGCCTTCCTACCAAATTTGATGCTTTTATCGCAAAGTGATTGATTTTTGCGCTTAACCGCCCTACTAAAAAGAAAGAAAATTGCCTGTTGAATATTATAGGTTGTATTTTTAAACAGTTAGAATATTTTGGAAGTGAAATATGAAAGGTGAATATGGATTATTGAATTTTTAATAATGAAAATGTGTTTGAGATGTTTTGAATTGAAATATTCACTGCTTAAATATTCAACCATGCTGAATTTCAGCCCATAAAAATGCAAGCCCTAAAAATACAATGCATTAAAATGCAAGCATGCTTAATGCAATGCATATTTTTTCAAGTATAGTGCAATTCAACAGGCTTTTTGTTTCAAAAACATTTTGACATTATTTTACTTCCATAGATTTAGAGAGATTCTGGTGAGCTTGTAGAGGCTCTGATTATCAACACAAGAATGACACAGTTTGCAATAAAGATAAATTTATTAACACAGAGATATACAAGAGTAAAATATCACACTTACTAAATACTACTAAGGAAAGTGACTAAACTTCTAACAAAAAATGACTAAACTACTAAGAAAATGTAATCAATAATCAAACAGATACTACAAACAACTACACAAATGGATGTTCACAATGAATGTTAAGTAGATGAGCAATGGATTGGATGAAGAAATTGAAGTCAATTGTGGTCTTTCTAGATGCTGGTATGAAATAGTAAATAAGCATATGAATACAGATAATGTGTCTAATGTATCTATCTGTATTTGCAGACCCTAGATACAGTGTCTACAAAAACAAAAAAGGCCAAGGTCATGGGTTTGATTTCCCATGTATGTAAATGTAAATATGTGCCTTGAAATTCAATGTATGGATAAAAGCGTCTGCCAAATGCGTAAATGTAAATGTAGCAGCAACCTAATGCCCAGGCCTTTGGGAAGAGGTTTGGTTAGCTTATATTTATTTTCCACGTGGTTGGGTGATCAGTCCGGCAATGGGCTACGTCTTCCACTAGTATCTTTCCATTCGAGTGGGGGTAAACTGGATCACTTTCCAACAGTTGCAGAGCCGCACTGAGTGCTGGAGGTTCGCTGCTGGTCTTTGTGTAATCCGGAGAACTGTAGGTCAGGCGGTGGTCGATCCGCAGGATCCTTTGCAGGCTAGAGGTTACAAAGCTAAGAGTCGTGCAGCTCAGGTGTTGAATGCTGAAGTCCTCAACAGAAGCGGTTGAGATGCTTGAAGGTCCGTGCAGGTGAAGGTTTACTTGCAAGAGTATAACCTTGGTTGTGCTGATGTTCCTTCCCTCTTTAGGTCAGAAACTCTACTACTGTAGTGGTGTGATTGGGTCATTGCATTCCAAGTGTCCGCCCATCACGTCCCACCTTTCCACCCTGTGGAGCTTGTGGATTTGTCCCAAAATACACAGTTAAATGAAAGTGTCTTTAGAACCTTGGACATTTTCTTTCCAAACCTTTCTCAAAGTCCTTGCGGGAGCGTTCTGAACTTGTAGAGTCCAAACTTGATGTAAATTGGTTGAGGTATCACCCAGATGTCCATTACTGTGATAGTGGGTGAGATTACATTGGCTGTTATTCCAGGTGCAGTTTCCACTGTGAGCGCACAGTTCCCTGGATGAATAAGGAGATATGTAGGACATGTTCCTTACATGTTCTAAACCAATGTGTAAAAAGATTTGTCTTTTTCTCAGGGTTCTTTTTTCCTACCGTGTTCTAGCCAGTTTGGGGGCCCTGGGCAGTCCATGGTCGTTCACACGTTGGTCTCAGGAAGGGAGTTGAGGTGAAAATCCATGACCAAAGGGCAACCGGTGATTAGATTAGTGATCAATGGGTCATTGATGCCGTCACCTCTGGCAGTCCTGATTACAATAGTCCTGTAGTTGTATTTGAGGGTCCTATCACATCCTGCTGTCTTCTTAATCACAGTAAGACAAAGAGACTCCTGTTGTGAAGTATGGACCTCTGGTGCCATCATGTCTGCTGTTCACTACATTAGGCATTTAAAAGCTCTATTGACAAAATTAAAACATGGAAAGCTCAAAAAGCAAACAGTATTTCATGGCTTTCAGAACTAAAATTAATCCTAATTCAAGCAGAATGAGCATAAAATAAAGAGTGATAAAATGAGTAATGAGTTTAATCGATCATTACTTGAAGCAAATGCAAAAATTAAGTAAAAGTGAAAGCAAATGAGACAGATCTCTCTCTTTCCTGACTTATAAGAGCCAAATCATCTCAAGAGAAGAGGAGAAGAAAAGTGTTCAGTTTCAGAGCTACATACAATTTTATGATGTATTTGCATTTCTGATGAAAAACAACGAAGAACGAGTAAAAAATTAATATCAGATTAATTTCTCTCTCAAATGTGTTATGGTCTCTTCTTCAGCTCCCTGAACTTCAAAGGTGTTTTCCAGTGTGAATTTTCTGGTGCTCTTTCAGTTCATCTTCTGTAGTAAAGGCCTTCTTCACTGAAACACACACTGACGTGTCTTTTCTGGTGTAATATTACTAATGAATCTTCTCCTTTGTGTGAATCTTCAGGTGTTTCTTCAGGACTGATGCCCAATAAAACAGTTCACCGCACTGATCACAGTTAAAGGGTCTTTCTTCAGCATGAGAAGATGTGATTTCAGAGAGAAATCCTGAGCCGCTTCTTCCCAGTGTGAACTCTCATGTGAATCTTCAGACGTGAAGTGTTTTTTACACTGAGGGCAGGAGACAGATTTATTGGCTTCTGTTTTTCCTTTCTTGTTCACGTCCATCAGGTCTGAAAGAAACATTAAATCATGTGAGATTTCAAATGAGAGACAAACGTGAAATGAAAAGTGAAGCTCAAAGTCAAGATCACTGAGTATAATAGTCATTTTAATACCATCAAATCTGGTCAACAACTGCTGTGCACGATTATGATCTATTTTAATGTCATGAAGATGATTTGTGTTATAAATCACTTGTTTGGTCATGAAACTCTAGATGACGCAGGCTTGACATATGACCTGTAAGAAATCACAGTTTCCTACACGACACAAGCTGATTGGCCTCTAAGCTTATTTGTTTGACGTTTGTTGTGAAAGGGCCACCTGTCAACAAATTCTCATATTTTTGCATAGTGTTGGACTGAAGGAAAAGCAAATTCACGCCTGTACAATAGAGAGCGTAAAAGCGTCTGCCAGGGGCATAAATGTAAATGTCTCACATGGCAAAAGTTACTTTCAATGGACTCTTTACACAATGTTCTTGCTAATCATGACTTAAGTAATTCAAAGTGTTCATGAAATGCTAATGTTTTATTTAAAGTATTATTATATTATTCCAATCTTTAATGCTGGTTTCACTAGTGCCACCAAATGCTCTCAAATGTGTATCTGCAGCAGCTCTGGGCATCTGACAAAGTTTATATCTTACTGGTCAGCACATTTCTTTGAATGGCAAAGAAACTAGTTGAAATATTCTCCAACCTAAACACCAACCTTTTTGTTCTTTGGTATAATGATGTTTCTTTTTTAAAAATAGTATTTAATGATCAAAACAAACAAACACACTAACCAGGGCTGAAACAACTAATTGTACGTACATTGTACAACTGATCGTACATTGATAAATGTGGCAGTCTTCATTTACACTGAACACAATTATAAACGCAACACTTTTGTTTTTGCCCTGATTTTTCATGAGCTAAACTCAAAGATCTAAGACTTTTTCTACGTACACAAAAGGCCTATTTCTCTCAAATATTGTTCACAAATCTGTCTAAATCTGTGTTAGTGAGCACTTCTCCTTTGCCGAGATAGTCCATCCACCTCACAGGTGTGGCATATCAAGATGCTGATTAGACAGCATGATTATTGCACAGGTGTGCCTTAGGCTGGCCACAATAAAAAGCCCACTCTAAAATGTGCAGTTTTATCTCACAGCACAATGCCACAGATGTCGCAAGTTTTGAGGGAGCGTGCAATTGGCATCCTGACTGCAGGAATGTCCACCAGAGCTGTTGCCCGTGAATTGAATGTTCATTTATTTACCATAAGCCGTCTCCAAAGGCGTTTCAGAGAATTTGGCAGGACATCCAACCGGCCTCACAACCGCAGACCAGACTCATGCCTAGTGTTCTCATAACGATAACACAATCTCAGACCTGATGTGAGATTTAAACATAGCCACTGCTTAGGGCTGGGTATCGTTAAAAAAAAATTCGATACCAATACCGATACCTTGATTTTGATACTGGTTCCTGAACGATACTTTTTTCGATACCAATTTTATCAAATCCATTTTAACAATAATACATAACACATTACCTCAGAAAAACTTTTTTAATAAAGAGCTCATGCTCACCAAAGCTGAATTTGTTTGATCAAAAATACAGTAAAATTTGTAATATTGTGGAATAGTATTACAATTTAAAATCTTATTTGAATATATTTCAGAATGTCATTTATTCCTGTGACGTCAAAGCTGAATTTTCAAAATCATTACTTCAGTGTCAAATGATCCTTCAGAAATATGAAAACAGTTTGCTGCTTAATATTTTGGAAACTATTACACATTTTTTCATGATTCTTTGATGAATACAAATTTAAAAAGAAAAGCATTTATTTGAAACAGAACTCTTTTGTAACATTACACACGTTTTAAGGTCATTTTTGATCACTTCAATGCAGAACAAAAATTCTGACTAACCAACACATTTTTGAACAACAGTGTACATTTATTAGGTCGTTATTGCAATATAAACACTGTCAGAGTGGTCAACAAGGTAACTTATCTCTTCATTTACCAGTCGAAGACGCAGCAACTTTCTGCTCTCATGTTTACTCCGTGCACTGTCAAGGTCTTCATCATATCTGTCGTGGTACCGGTCTTTGCAGGAATTATTTTACTGCAAATACTACATCATGCGCTGTTGGCATCGAGTCTGGAGAAATGTAGCCACACTTCTGATCGACTTTTCCACATCTTTAGCGAATTGTGTGTGTGTGTGTGCTCGCGTCTCATGAGAATGTGCGTGGACAGTTTGTGTGCGCGGGCACGTCTCATGAGTATATGCGCGGAGAGTACCGCGCGTCTCGTGTGTGTAGAGTTTGCGTGCCGTTGTGCATTTCATATGTATTTGTTTGAGCACTGACGTTGATGAGTTAACCCCTTAGGTATCGAAATCTGGTACCGAAAAACAAGTCATTTTTCGATACTCGATAGTATCGAGGCAATTCGGTCGGTACCTAAAAAGTATCGAACTCGGTACCCAGCCCTACCACTGCTCACGTCCATATTGATACAAAAATGCCAATTTCTTGCATGGAAACCGTGCGCCCAATTTTCTGTAGTACGCTCGTTTTGTAAATGAGGGCAACTGTGTGAAAACATCTACCAAACGTGTCAATTTATAGCAGTAAATAAAATTTATATGGACTAAATGCACATGAAAAATAAAGCCTAACCCTTAAAGTAACACTATGGAACTTTTCCTCTGCGGTCGCCCTACAGGTTGGAAGCGGTATTGTCTCATTAGAACTACAGAAATGCGACCCGATCTGGCAATCTTAGATGCGTGGTTATAGCAGATAAAGGACCACAAAGTAGGGCTGTCACGGTGAAGGATTTTCCCTTGTGGTAATTTTGAGTGGCTCAATAGCACGATGTGCGGTTTTACCGCATTTATTCATTTATTTTGATTTATTTATATTTATTTGTTGCTATATAAATAAGTGTCATGATGTGGTCAGCATGCACAAAAACGAGTACATTTTCAGTAACCAATAAACCGAAACTAAACAGCGTCTCTGCGCATTGAAAGCCTGTCACTCAGCGCACTGTCACATTGCAACGGACTGTCAGATAATAATGAAACAAGGTTCATTTTTTTTAAACTTTGAACTCCACTTTTCAAGGCTCAGCTGACCAGCAATGCGTCGCATGGATAACGCTGAAGCTGAAGCTTCACTTAATAGAGACCAATGGCATTGATTCAATGCGTGACTCACCGAGTTTTGTTTCAGCGAGTTCCACGCGCTGTGGATGCTGACCAGCGCTGTCGCTGATGCCATTCATGGTAAATACTCTTAAACGTTAAAAGGATGACATAACAAATATTTAACTTTCCTTGGACACAGCAACCTTTTCACAAATATGACTTGACCTCAAAAACAGACGCAGGTAATCGCACGCGCTCAGTCGATCTCTCTCATTCACTGTCTGTTTAGGCTTAAGTGCAAATCCACGAAGCCTCTGTACAAACCACCATGATAAAAACAGTCTTATTATCATTATTAACTTATTTAACATTCAATACACATGCACGAAGTTCAAAACAAGAAGGATATAGCCTTCCTCTGCGGTTGGCTTGTCAGTAGCGCGGTACTGCAATATTGCGGTTATCGCGACAGCCCTACCACAAAGCAGAGTCATAATGCCCTACAAAGGCAAAATACCTTAAGTCGCTAGAGTGTGGAACTGAGAAAAATTACTTTAACGATTTTTAGTTGTCCCGCCAAATCAATTATAGGTAGGACACTGGAAATCTGGCAAATAGATGTTTTAGTAATGAAAATTATATATAAAAAAATCTTGAGCTCAAACTTGACTTTTGACCACTATTTTAAAGTTACTGTACTCTGCCTTTGTATTGTCAGCAAAAAGTGAGAATTCATGCCAAGGCAAAAGGCAGTAACTTCCACATCATCAATATTTGGTTGCTGATCACCATTAACAAAATCATTATAGTAATACCTGTGTAAAATCTAGTGATCATGGCATTTATTTTGTAAGATTTACAATTATTTATAGCCATCTACTTATTGCTATCCTGTGCTTTGGTTGCATTCTGATGGCATTATTAATACATTTGACATGACAAAATACCTCCATAGATATATTAGCGTTGGCTCGACCGCGTTTAGGGCGGGGCTAAACGCGCCGGCGAAGTTTTGGCACCCTGCCAGCTAGATGCATGAGTGCTGCTACTGCAATGTGTAACGTTTTTCTGTCAACTCTGCATAATCCTTCGCGATCAATATCGCACGTTTGTGCAGGACAAAGCTCTGAGGACATCAGAAGTTAGAGCGACTGATGGCAGCTGTACAAAGTTCACAGGCTAAACCGTCATTTTAATTTTAATGGACATTAAAACACAGGCAGAACACAGTACAATCTGGTAGGTAGCATTATATGATAGAACACCGGCACAGTAACTTCATATTGACGCGCGGCTAAACAAAGGCAGGGCACCGTAACTCAATTTGAGCGTTCCAAAACAAAGCCAAAGAGCGGTAACTGGTGTTACGGTGTTCTGCCTTGGTTTCTCATGGGCTTTTGGAAGTTACTGTTAAGACAAATCATTATTTTCTCGAAAAAACAACGGAATTGATTCAAGATACTCATCCACATGATAAAGGAGGTCTTGAATGTGCCAAAAATATAAATGACTCATTTTCGACCAAAAACGAAGTTACGGTCTTTTGCCTTTGCACGGCAGCATAGGTGCCTTTCACCCAGTTACGACTTGATGAACCACTGAAACGATTTTGGAAACATTATTTTAAGGTAAAAAATCTTCCTTAGTGTTGCTTTAATGGTGAAGCTGCTGCAGGAAAAGCACACAAGACAAACTAACTTGAAGATTCCAGGTTTTGTTTCTCAGCACATTAAGATTTACTACTCACTGTGATCTCACACTGTGTTGATGTGGTTTCTCCACTGCATGGATCTTCATGTGTCGCTTCAGGTGAGTTTTAACAGAGAAACTCTTTCCACACTGATCACACGTGTGCAGCTTCTCTCTGCTGTGGATCCTCTCATGTGTTTTCAGAGTTGATGACTGGCTGAATCTTTTGTCACAGTGTGAACACTTGTAAGGTTTTTCTCCAGTGTGGATCCTCTCATGTGATTTCAGATGTGATGAGTCACTGAATCTCCTGTCACAGTGTGAACACTTGTAAGGTTTTTCTCCAGTGTGGATCCTCTCATGTGATTTCAGATTTGATGACACACTGAATCTCTTGTCACAGTGTGAACACATGTAAGGTTTTTCTCCAGTGTGAATTCTCTGGTGCTGTTTTAAATATTGCGCTGTAGTAAAAGTCTTCTCACACTCAAAGCACATGTACTCTCTCACACCAGTGTGAGTTTTCTGATGTGTATGTAAATGTTGTAGCAGTGAAAAACTCTTTCCACACACAGAACATGAATGCGGCTTCTCCTTCGTATGAACTCTCAAGTGTGTCTTCAGCTCTGATGCACTAATAAATGTTTTGCCGCATTGATCACATGAGAACGGCTTCTCTCCAGTGTGGATCATCATGTGAACTTTAAGGTGTGGTGATTGACTGAAACTCTTTCCACATTGATCACATGTGAATGGCTTCTCTCCTGTGTGAATTTTTATGTGTCCTTTAAGGTATGCTGATCGACTGAAACTCTTCCCGCATTGATCACATGTGAACGGCTTCACTCCGGTGTGGATCCTCATGTGAAGATTAAGGTGTGAAGATTGACTGAAACTATTCCCACATTGATGGCATGAGAACGGCTTCTCGCCGGTGTGGATCCTCATGTGTTGCTTAAGGGATGATGATTGACTGAAACTATTCCCACATTGATTGCATACATGTGGCTTCTCTCCTGTATGAACTCTCATGTGAATCTCAAGATGTTGTTTGGTTGCAGAACTCTTCCCACACTGAGTGCAGGTGAAAGATTTCTTGGCTCTTCTTTTCTTTATAAATGTCTGTTTAGTCTTTGAGCGACTGAAAGGTTTTTCTCCAGGTTTGACATGATGTTCCTCCTTCAGTTCACTCAGTTCTTCACTCTCCTCGATCTCTTCCATCGGGTCTAAAATCAAAAAAAAAAAAAAGTTATTTTCAGTACATCAAAACAATTCCAAGTGAAAGGACATCACAGTGAACCATGATGTACCAAAGTTAACAACTTGTATAAATATTACAATCATTTTATGCCTTTTTATAAATTATACATCCCTGAAAATTTACATGAATGAGGTACATTGATCTTTAATTATTATTTTTAAAACATTATCTACAAATACCATATTTCAGTAGTGAGAAATATTAAGTATATTTGATCAACGACAATTATCTAATGTAATATTAATACATAAAAAATATGCAATAGTGTCATAATTTTGACACCAACATTTAGATAGATATTTAATTCATTAAACTAAAAACGTAATTATTAAAGGCCAGTAACAAAAAACTTTTCCTTCCACTGACGTCCAAGTGAATTTCGATGTGAGAAAAAAACAAATTTTTGCAGTAAAGTGCAGTAGATTGTTTATTTTGGGAATTATTATTTTTTCACAGAGTGTGACCTCATTTCACGACCGGTGCAGTGTGTGCAAAATGCTAAAAGTGTAGACTGACCGGTGACCGCGGGCTTTAACTGGTTTTAAACTAACAGTTTTTATTAGCATTATCTAAAATGTCCAAAATGTTTCACTCAACCCTGTTAACTTCTGGACTGAATTTCCTCTAAACAATTTATTAATTGTGACACCCAGGAAGTGACATCATCTGTGCCAGTGTTGCCAGATTGGGTCGTTTTGGACAAAAATTCAAGGGGGGGTAATCCAGCACCCGAAAAGCGTACCTTCTATGCGGGCATCCATTGCTAACCAAGCCTTCACCTGCTGTTAGCATTCCATTGACTCCCATTCATTTTGGCGTCACTTTGACAGCGAATAACTTCACATCTGAGGTGTTTAAAGACTCCATTTGTCCATTGTTTATTTCTAAAGAAACACGACAATGTATAAAAGGCTCCATTACCTTGTATCTTACGTTATGGCCCCGTAGAAGCAGTTTTTGTAAAAATAGGCTAACGATTGCATCAACCACGCGACTGTCGCTCAAAAGATAAATTACCGTATGGACAGGAGGAGAAGCTCGTGGGCAATCGGGGGGACGTGGAGGCAAAATGACTAAATAATTAATCAGAATACTTAGCAAAATTTGCTCCTAGCTCATGGACAGCTCCTACTCACACTCTCCATCTCTGCAAGATTTGGAAAGGAATGATTCAGATTTCTCTCGGCACAGCTACTAGAAGACTTACAACTGTCAGACGGGTTGCTCACATCACATCTAAGTCATCATGCTCAGTTTGACTCTGCGCAGTCGCTCAACCATCAGGAAGTGAGTGCTTCTAATTGACTTCACTTTTCTCCGTTGAAGTCTATGGGGTCGCTGTGTCCATTTATTTTACTGTCTATGCAAAAAATTGGGTGGGTGGACAAAATTTGGGCTGCTTTGGGGTCAGTTCGGCAGTTTTCAAAAATCTAAATGTTATAGTCTAATTGTTTAATAAACAAAACTCTAGCGTGTATTCCATAAAATCAGTAAACATGACACTGTACTGGCCTCAATAAATTCACATTCAATTATCCAGCAAGTTAAACTATTCAAAAATATGTTTTACTGTATGAATGGCGTGAAACTGAAAAATACAAATCCATGAACTGATAAGTTATATATGTAACCGGTACAGAAAGTGTACTGTTAAATGTATTTATTGTTTATTATAATTCACACAAAATTGTTTATTTTCAAATGCTTGATAGACCTGCCTGAAAAAATTTGTGATTTCCCCTTTAATTGATGTGATGTCATGATCCATCTTAATTACCTGTTTTGTCCATAGACAGTAAAAGAAATGGACACAGCGACCCCATTGGATTCAACGGAGACAAAGTGAAGCCCATTAGAAACTTTTACTTCCTGGGGGTCCAGCGTACTGCGCAGACTCAAACTGAGCTCGACGACGTAGATGTGACGTGAGCAAACCGTCTGTCTTCTAGTGGCTGTGCCAAGAGAAATCTGAATCATTACCTTCCGAAACTCGCAGAGACGGAGAGCGTGAGTAGGAGCTGTCCATGAGCTTGGAGCAGGAGAAACTTTTTGTAGGTGTTCTGATTAATTATTTTGTCATTTTGCCTCGACGTCCTCCCGATTGCCCGCGAGCTTCTCTTCCTGTCCATACGGTAATTTCCTACTGTGCGACAGAGAGTCGCGTGGCTGTGACGCAATCGTTAGCCTACTTTTACAAAAACTGCTTCTACAGGGCCATAACGTAAGCTACAAGGTAATGGAGCCTTTTATACATTTTCGTGTTTCTTTAGAAATAAATAATGGACAAATGGAGTCTTTAAACGCCTCAGATGTGAAGTTATTCGCTGTCAAAGTGACGCCAAAATGAATGGGAGTCAATGGGATGCTAACTGCAGGTGGGGTTCCGTTAGCCAATGGCGGCGTCCGGGGGTGCTTCAAAATAATACAAATCGCTGCACCCTTGGTTTTGTCTCCTCCTCTTCCCTTTTTGCAAGGTTAATGCACTGGAGAGGTGAGGTTATTTTGGGCTCCTGACAATCTTTTTTAATCTTAATTGTTGCTTCTATGTCTATATTTTCACTCTAATTTATGTATATAATATTATTTTACCTATCTGTGTGGTTATTTTTGTGATTTCATCCCATTTAAGTTATATTTTGCATCTGGGCCTAAATGTGGAAATGAGAGCACATGTGATTAAATGTACATCACATTTGTTTTATAGAGAGTTTGTTAAGGGCGATTCACTCAGAGGCTACTTTTATTTGTTTTAAATCACAGATTAAATCCAGTGAAACTGCCGCCTGTTGTCCCGTGTCTGTCTCCACAACACTACACAACGCAGACAAGTTTTCTAACTGGTGTCGATGGCCGCGCATCACGCAAGAGTGTAGTTAACAATTCATGAGTAATGATGTTTTATTAACAAAGTTTGGGAGGAGCACGTTCAGATAATTAAACCCAATTAAACACATGGAGCACATTCAGACAATCAAACCTAATTAGACACGAGTGGACCACACTCTGTTAAATCAACCCAATCAACGAAGTAAGAGGTGTATATATACACTGCTCAAAAAAATTAAAGGAACACTTTGAAAACACATCAGATCTCAATGGGGAAAAATATCATGCTGGATATCTATACTAATATGGACTGGGTAATGTGTTATGAATGAAAGGATGCCACATCGTTTGATGGAAATGAAAATGATCAACCTACAGAGGATTGAATTCAAAGACACCCCGGAAATCTGAGTGAAAAAATGATGCAGCAGGCTTGTCAATTTTGCTGAAATTTCATTGCAGCAACTCAAAATGGTACTCAGTAGTTTGTATGGCCCCCACGTGCTTGTATGCATGCCTGACAACATTGGGGCATGCTCCTAATGAGACGACGGATGGTGTCCTGGGGTATTTCCTCCCAGATCTGGACCAGCGCATCACTGAGCTCCTGGACAGTCTGAGGTGCAACCAGGTGATGTCAGATGGACCGAAACACAATGTCCCAGAGGTGTTCTATTGGATGTAGGTCAGGTGAGCGTGGTGGCCCTTCAATGGTATCATTCCTTCATCCTCCAGGAACTGCCTGCATGCTCTCGCCACATGAGGCCGGGCATTGTTGTGCACCAGGAGGAACCCAGGACCCACTGCACCAGCATAGGGTCTGACAATGGATCCAAGGATTTCATCCCGATACCTAATGGCAGTCAGGGTGCCATTGTCTAGCCTGCAGAGGTCTGTGCGTCCCTACATGGATATGCCTCCCCAGACCATCACTGAATCACCACCAAACCGGTCATGCTGAACGATGTTACAGGCAGCATAACTTTCTCCACGGCTTCTCCAGACCCTTTCCTGTCTGTCACGTGCTCAGGGTGAACCTGCTCTCATTTGTGAAAACCACAGGGCACCAGTGGCAGACCTGCCAATTCTGGTGTTCAAATGGGAAATGACAATCGAGCTCCCTGGTGCTGGGCAGTGAGCACAGGGCCCACTAGAGGACGTATGAGGGTGGCCCTCAGGCCACCCTCATGAAGTCTGTTTCTGATTGTTTGGTCAGAGACATTCACACCAGTGGCCTGCTGGAGGTCATTTTGTAGGGCTCTGGCAGTGCTCATCATGTTCCTCCTCGCGCAAAGGAGCAGATACCGGTCCTGCTGATGGGTTAAGGACCTTCTACGGCCCTGTCCAGCTCTCCTAGAGTAGCTGTCTGTCTTCCTGGAATCTCCTCCATGCTCTTGAGACTGTGCTGGGAGACACAGCAAACCTTCTGGCAATGGCACGTATTGATGAGCCATCCTGAAGGAGCTGGACTGCCTGCTCAACCTCTGTAGGGTCCAGGTATCGTCTCATGCTAGCAGTAGTGACACTGACCCTAGCCAAATGCAAAACTGGTGAAAAACAGTCCGAAAAGATGAGAAGGGAAAAAATGTCAGTGGCCTCCACCTGTAAAACCATTCCTGTTTTGGGGGTTGTCTCACTGTTGCCCATCTAGTGCACCTGCTGTTAATTTTATTAACACTAAAGCAGCTGAAACTGATTACCAACCCCCTCTGTTACTTAACTGACCAGATCAATATCCCAGGGCCCGTATTCATAAAGATTCTAAGAATCCTCTCAGAAAACTCTTAATTTAGCTTAAAAACTTCTATGTAGGAGTCTTAGCTTAAGAGCGATTCGGGACCGATCTGAGAGCAACTCTGAGTAAGGAAAATACAAAAACTTTTATCTTAGTGAGGAGGCGGGGTTGACCCCGTTGCTATGTATGACACAATCTTTTGAAGACTGTGATTGGTTGGTTGTCCAAGAAGGAAAAAAAAAAAGTGATTTTAAGTATAGGGTCTATTCTAAGCCTCCACTTTGAACTTACATGCGTAATTTTTCCTATTTGATCATTCTCTCACACACACACACACACATTATATATGTGTATATAAATCCTTTTTTTATTTACCATGCTGTTGATTTCCTATAAGGTATTATTTGATTGCTTAGAATGATAAAAATTGTTCCACTCTTTCCAGTTACACTGATTGCTGGCATGTCTATTTAAGCGGTGGTTTGAATGTTGGTTTTAATGTATCAAACATGGAATTTTCCCAGTTGCCAAATATCGTAATGTAGTGATTACTTTCATTTCAGGCGCTATGGCATTTCTGCGCTGTGTCGGAGATATTAGCGTGTCTCTAAAAAGATCAGTCACAAACATGATCCCTGCACGATCTAATCTATAGCGTCTTATTAACTCACTGTCATCCATTGTCCGCAACACATTTCTTCTCCCTCTTCGTCTTTCTGCCATTTTCTCCTCTGCTAAAGAAACTCTTAAGCCTCTTAAAAGTCCTCGTCCGTGCTCCTAACAATTTTGACCTTAAGACCTCTTTTAAGGGTTAAGATGCTTTCTGAATTACTTTTTTCTTTACTAGGAGTTTTTCTTTAATTTTAAGAGTAAACGCCCACATTTCTAAGAATATTCTTAGAATTTTGTCACTAGGGGCTACTCTTTGCATTAAGATTCTTTATGAATACGGCCCAGGAGTTTAACTGACTTGATGCTATTCTCTGATTAAAAAGTGTTCCCTTTATTTTTTTGAGCAGTGTATATATATATATATATATATATATATATATATATATATATATATATATATATATACATATACAGTGAGGAAAATAAGTATTTGAACACCCTGCTATTTTGCAAGTTCTCCCACTTAGAAATCATGGAGGGGTCTGAAATTGTCATCGTAGGTGCATGTCCACTGTGAGAGACATAATCTAAAAAAAAAAAAAACAGAAATCACAATGTATGATTTTTTAACTATTTATTTGTATGATACAGCTGCAAATAAGTATTTGAACACCTGAGAAAATCAATGTTAATATTTGGTACAGTAGCCTTTGTTTGCAATTACAGAGGTCAAACGTTTCCTGTAGTTTTTCACCAGGTTTGCACACACTGCAGGAGGGATTTTGGCCCACTCCTCCACACAGATCTTCTCTAGATCAGTCAGGTTTCTGGGCTGTTGCTGAGAAACATGGAGTTTGAGCTCCCTCCAAAGATTCTCTATTGGGTTTAGGTCTGGAGACTGGCTAGGCCACGCCAGAACCTTGATATGCTTCTTACAGAGCCACTCCTTGGTTATCCTGGCTGTGTGCTTCGGGTCATTGTCATGTTGGAAGACCCAGCCTTGACCCATCTTCAATGCTCTAACTGAGGGAAGGAGGTTGTTCCCCAAAATCTCGCAATACATGGCCCCGGTCATCCTCTCCTTAATACAGTGCAGTCGCCCTGTCCCATGTGCAGAAAAACACCCCCAAAGCATGATGCTACCACCCCCATGCTTCACAGTAGGGATGGTGTTCTTGGGATGGTACTCATCATTCTTCTTCCTCCAAACACATTTAGTGGAATTATGACCAAAAAGTTATATTTTGGTCTCATCTGACCACATGACTTTCTCCCATGACTCCTCTGGATCATCCAAATGGTCATTGGCAAACTTAAGACGGGCCTTGACATGTGCTGGTTTAAGCAGGGGAACCTTCCGTGCCATGCATGATTTAAAACCATGACGTCTTAGTGTATTACCAACAGTAACCTTGGAAACGGTGGTCCCAGCTCTTTTCAGGTCATTGACCAGCTCCTCCCGTGTAGTTCTGGGCTGATTTCTCACCTTTCTTAGGATCATTGAGACCCCACGAGGTGAGATCTTGCATGGAGCCCCAGTCTGAGGGAGATTGACAGTCATGTTTAGCTTCTTCCATTTTCTAATGATTGCTCCAACAGTGGACCTTTTTTTCACCAAGCTGCTTGGCAATTTCCCCGTAGCCCTTTCCAGCCTTGTGGAGGTGTACAATTTTGTCTCTAGTGTCTTAGGACAGCTCTTTGGTCTTGGGCATGTTAGTAGTTGGATTCTTACTGATTGTATGGGGTGGACAGGTGTCTTTATGCAGCTAACGACCTCAAACAGGTGCATCTAATTTAGGATAATATATGGAGTGGAGGTTGACATTTTAACAGGTCTTTGAGGGTCAGAATTCTAGCTGATAGACAGGTGTTCAAATACTTATTTGCAGCTGTATCATACAAATAAATAGTTAAAAAATCATATATTGTGATTTCTGGATTTTTTTTTTTTTTGATTATGTCTCTCACAGTGGACATGCACCTACGATGACAATTTCAGACCCCTCCATGATTTCCAAGTGGGAGAACTTGCAAAATAGCAGGGTGTTCAAATACTTATTTTTCTCACTGTATATATATATATATATATATATATATAATATTCTTTAGGGGTGTAACGGTTCACAAAATTCACGGTTCGGTTCGGTACGTTTTCTATACAGCAAAAAGAAAGAAATGCCAGAGAAATTTCCTTGATTTAATTTTCTTAATTCTTTTTTTTAATTAAAACTAACATCATAAAGTATGATATTTGTTTTACTTTGAGCAATTCTGGAGCTATAATTGACTCTTCTTAGTAGCATATAAAACAGAACAGCTCCTTGGAAAAAATGAAATTTAATATTGTAGTAGTTATAAACAAAGGTTTATTTTAGTTCAGAATAACATTTGAGGGCAGCAATTTTAATTTTATATTAAATATAAATTATATTTATATATCGGTCGATCCCTAGTTCAGATTAACATTTGAGGGCAGCACTTGTATTCATAATGTCAAAATAAAACTGACGTAATGTTACTTGAAGGCATTATAGCCTACTATTCCTGCCAAACTTCTATGGTTGCAGTTAGTGTTACTGTAGTAAATCCATGGTGAATGTTGCTGATCTGTGGACACTGGATAGTTCATTCATGGCACAATGTTTCTTCCTGGTTTCCATGTCAGCGCTGTTTGATCCGTTAATAACAGAGAAATGTGAATGTTTGTCACTAGATCTGGCAGCGCGATGTTATTACTTCTGTGGCGAATTCAAATACTTTCTTTACTGGATTTCTTATTAGCGCTGTGTAGTAACAGTGTCGCATGATCACGATCGGCTCGCGCTGCACTGGTCCTGATAAACGGTCCTTCAACCACACAATAACGAGTAGCTCAGTTTCGTTCTGCTTGCCATTTGATGTTGGGCAATGTTGTGGTCGCGCCGGCGTCTCTTTATGAGCACGCTTGCCACGTGCAACGCGCCTACATTTGAAATTTTGGTCGGCAGGAAAAATGGTCTAACGAACCGTTCGGTTTGAAAATGCGTACCGAAAACCGAACCGAAAGCCTTGTACTGAACGGTTCAATACGAATATGCGTATCGTCACACCCCTAATATATAAATATATATATATATACTGCAAACTTACCTCCGTTCGTTGACAGTTTAACAGCATCCCTCCACCACCCCATCTCCTCACTTCTAGTCCTAAATAGTCTTACAACAACGGGGGAGTACTCTGGGTTCGGGCAAAATTTCCGAGCTCAGAGCCCTCCCCCAGACAGCACGCCAAATACGCATAATCTTTACTCTGTTTAATTGATGTAAGTGTGAACTCGTGAAAGTCATGCCCTACTGGTCTGGGACAACATCCCATCCAAAATGTGACGTGCTACCCCAATCATACGCTTGGGGAATAAAGATCGAAGTGCATCTCTGGTCTTGTAAAAACTTTTCCACACCATCCTCCTCAGGAGAACTTATCCCCATTTCTTTACATACGCCAATGAAATTGGTTCTGCAATCTGAACGTAGTTGCTTGGCTGTACCACGAAATGATAAGGTGATGAAAATGCATGCTCAATGCATTAATGAAGCTTGAAGAACTAATTTCCTCTACCACTTCTATATGGACTGCCCTTATACATAGGTAAGTAAACAATACTGCCCATCTCTTACTATTTACATGACCTCCACGTGTACGCCTTGCTGACACTTCCCATGGACCAAACATGTCCAGTCCAACATAAGAGAAAGGAGGCTCTACTTGGAGTCATTCTGCTGCTGGCAGATCAGACATTTTTTGCCCTTTACTTTTCCTCTGAGCTTCCTATAGGTAACACATTGGTTTAGTACCTTACTAATGAGCCTTTTTCCTCCAACAAGCCACCTGCTCTTATAGGTCCTTCTGTAAAATGCCTTCCCTGATGTTGAACGTTTTCATGGTATTATCTTACAAGCAGAGTTGCTATATGATTCTATGGCGAGTAGGATTCTTTCAGCTCAAGACTGGCATGGCGAATATGTCCTTTAATTCGGAGTAGACCATCACTATCAATGGTTGGATTCAACTTGATTGGCTTTGTTTGAAAAAGTTACGTTTGATCGGATGCACTTCCCCTGAATAAACTTCCTGCTGCACATTTCTTATAATTTCCTTCTCTGCTCTTTCCAGTGAGTCCACAGAGATCCCCTTCTTGCAGTTCTGCCAACCAGCACAATCTCCATCTTCTGGTGAATGAGCGAAACAGTAAGCAATATGGGTAAGGTGAGCTACAGCCTTGACTACAAACTTCCATCGGGAAAAACGCCCCCATCGATTTGAGCTCAGGCAATTCTCAGACACGTGGACAGTGTTTTCACCTTAGGACAAATTTTGATTCTTGGATTGTGAAATGTCAAGACATCCGACATAATACTCCATCTTACTCCAAGACTTATTATTATTACTATTATTACTTATTACTATATCTTACCAAGGCAGTTCATCCACAAAAAGATCGAGATTCTGGAGGTATTTGGCTGAGTCTTTAACTGGAAACGCAGCCGCAGTTCAGCCTATACCACGGCGCTAAAAGGTTGATAATGTCAGCCCGAGATCTGTCGAGGGACCGATTGGAGTCTATTTTTAAGGTGATTAACTGGTTGATTTGATCAACTTTTGTCTTTAACTTTCATTAATGTTAGCTTGATAGTTAAGCTAGCTTTAGCCACTAGCCAGCATATGCAAGTGATCACGCAGGCGCTTCTGTTTTATACTGGAGTGTAAAGACTTCACCAGAGGGTTAGTAACTACTATATATTTTGTAACTAAGGGTATGTTTACACAACAACCATATCAAACCTATTTGATGTTCACACAGATCTGCGAAAATGACAAAAGAATGCTGTATTATGCATGCTACACCAGTAACGTAGTTGGCGATGTCACTTTGTCAAGAAACATCCCGCAAACATGTAATACGCAAGCTCGTTCACAAAATCACGTTCTTGTTGTTTACATGGATGGATATGGTAATGGCATCATTCTCACTCTTGCACTTCAAAAGCTTGTGTTTTCATGCCCCCAAAACCTTGTGGTCGTGTTAATGAACGGCCAAAACGCACAAAAGCATTTCCGTTTTCAGTGGTGTCCTGTAAACGCACCATTTGCTCGTAAGACAGAGCTCTCCTTATAATGCAGTCTTTTATCTTCATTGCCAGGCCAATATCAGCCTTAAAATTCGTTGGCAGAATTTTTGTTAAAATGAAATTCATTTCTATTTGTCAGGTTAAAGTTGAATCTTACTTTTTTGCCTCGTAACTTACGGTAAAAATAGGCCTACTTTTCCACTGAACTATATACTTAATCATGAAATAACTTGATACATATTTTTTTATGTGTAAATAACATTCAGAAACTGTATTTGAAATAAATAGCAATCAAGTTGTAAATATGAGTGTGAAGCTCAGGATTTTCTTTAAGCCCCAAGTTTACGATTTGGGGGTATGTCAGTGGGAAACGTGGCAGAATCACATTCACATAGTAGTATATAGGGAGTCTTAGCCTCAGACGGGACCGTAGGCCATCAGTCTGAATGTCTTGCTACACGAGACTACAATATATATATATATATAGACATTTAGTAGTGACATTAATTAATTGAACTTTATTGCATCCTTCTCTTTAGGTTGAGCCAGATAGTTTTTATTTAGAGGACGAAATAACAGGAGAAACATTTTTTTCCAGATCAATCTGGACATTTTCAGACCACCCTGATGAGAGACAGACGATCATTTGCTGTGTCAGGGACAAGCAAAGAACAAGTTTTGACACCAGTTGCAGGCCCCTGTCGCCCAAAAGGGAGCCCTGTCTTTAGACACTTATCTAATACATTTCAAAACCCTCTCCGAAGGGACAAATCAGCAAGAAAACAAATTTATGTAGCAGACATTGACAGCAGGAAAATATCTCCATACAGTATGTATTATTAACCAGATCTTTTAGTTCATAAATTGTACTTCAAATGCTGTAGCTTATGTTAAACTGAATTAGTGGTTCCCAACCCTGGTCCTGGAGTATCAAAATCACTGCACGTCTCAAAGTCCTCATGAAATCAATATGGAACATATTTAATCGTTTGAATATCTGTAACCACGCCCCTCCAACCATGCACTTTGCTTATCTCATCCACACACAGACGCAGCCGTTCTCATTTTTAGAAAACCATATATTATTACAAGGAAAAATATTAACACACGATCATTGTTGTCCATGAAGATGAGAAAAAAATAGGCATAAATCTAGCTTACACATTTACCCAAATTTTTATACGCCTGTTTAACCAAAGCTAATTTGGGTGGGTTTCTCATTTACAAGCACCATAAACGGTATTTATTGTCTGAATTTCACTATAAAATAGACAGAACCTGATGGCTGAGAATTTGTTTCATATCAAAAGTAACCTGCTCTGTCTAGTCTGTCGGGTGTCAGTGTCCTCTTTGCTCCGTGATTTTTCTCTGCGTGAGAAAATGGATGTGTGGCATGAGAGCGTGTGAAAAGTGTAAATTGCGTGAGTCTCACACTGAATGCGTAGAATTGGCAGCCTTACTTTTAGAAGGGGGATAAATCCTTTATTTTACTGTCTATGGATAAATCGTCGGCAGCGTTCCTCCTTCCGCCATGCTTCTCCTCCATGTGAGGATTGTTTACAGACTAGAGTGCGCGCGGCGCCGCATGCACACAGTGCTTCTACATGTGGGGATTGTTTACATCAGAGTGTTTCGCGCAGCATATATGCAGTGTTTGTTTAAGCGGTTGATGGAAAATAAGCTAATGCGCGTTCTATAAATATAAATTCTGATCTATTATTTTTCACTGTATTTTGAAGTGCCCGCGATAACAATATCGTGCATATTCATTACCGCGATTTAGCACATTACCGAATACCGGCACATGTCTACTTCGTCATATTTAATTGTCACATGTACAACTGCTGGTCCCAGCAATTGTCGTCCTGTTATTCCTGTACAAACATGACTCTGTCCAGTTAGTGGCTTGTTCTCCGTCGATACAACAGTTCCTTTGTATTTGTGGACAATGACACTAGTCACTTCTCTCTCATGTGACTTTGAGCGAGCCAGAGATGGACAGGGACTTCTTTATTTCAGTACAATATTTTTAGATGGTCCTATGCTTTAGCAACCCAGCTAATCAGTGGCATTATTATTCACAGACTTCTTATTGTGACCCTTTCTGCGTTGACGTCGACTTTGAGGTGTGAAAGAAGCGAAGGAAATGCCACTCTCAGGTGGACCACCTTCACCCATTAAATCAATATATATACACACACACACACACACACATACATACAAATATACAAATATCATCATATTATAATAATACTAGTATATGTTGTATTTATAAATATAATAACTGTTTGAGGTGTCTTAAGAGAATAGCTGGCCTGGGGAAGTTTAGCTTCAGTGCCACTCACACACACACACACACACACACACACACACACACACACACACACACACACACACACACACACACACACTATACAAACTGTATTTGTTTTTGGTTTGGTTAATAATTTGGTTAAAAATGGGCAGAAATTCTGTTGAATCTTTTTCTGCTTTGAATTAAATGCTCAAGTTCTTTATATTTGTCACCTCATTCTTTGTAACTATAGCATCTGTGCCAACAAGGCCGTAACCAGGGTTTGAAAATTAGTGAGGTCCGGGGTCAGGTGTTAAGAATTGTGCTATAACAACACCCACAAATGCAACTCATTATAATACACTACATTAGGGCTGCACGATATATCGCATGACATTGTTAGGTGCGTCTCGTCAGTAAAGCTGGTTCCTTGATTAGTAGTAAATCGCCATCACCTGCTTCCAGATGGAGCGGCATTTACTACACAGCGGCGTAGTTAACTGACAAGCTGAGCCATATCGCATAATTATCGCGGACGTATCGCCTGCGATAATTAATGCGATATGGCTCAGCTTGTCAGTGAACTACGGCTCTGTGTAGCAAATGCCGCTCCATCTGAAAGCAGGTGATGGCGATTTACTACTACCGGTAATCAAGGAACCGGCTTTACTGACGAGACGCACCTAACAATGTCATGCGATATATCGTGCAGCCCTACACTACATACAGCTTAAACTTTAAAATAGACAGACATTCTTTTGTCATTATTTTTGTTTTTTTGACATCTCATTTGTCTCATTCTGATCTCTTCCTCTATGTTGCTCTCCTCTTTGTCCTCATATCCATCTTCCTGATCTTTCAATTTAGGCTTTTTTTTGCTGTTGGTTTAAGGAATTTTTTTTTTAAGAAAAATTCTGTAATGTGATGTGGTCGCTACCAATACATTACTGTACCGAAAATGTGCCGTCACAACCAAACCATGCATGTTTTGTCTAAGAATAAGGTATATTGAATTATCAGCTAAGATGTTATTACAGTGATTGTAATGAATCCTTAACTATGATATCAGTATGATTAAAATGCCTTTTACAAAGAAAGATTGGATTCAAAATACAACAAATCTGGTAAATTACACTTGCAATATTGTCAAAATTGTAACAGTTATTGATTTACCTGTGAAAACTTTTTTTTATTTTTTTATTGCGAAGGTAGATGTAAACAATATATGAATAGATCAATATAAGCCTTCTTATTAAATTATTTATTATTGTGTTTCGGTAGTGAGAAATTTGGGGAGAGGAAAAATATTCCAAAACTTTCTGAAAATACAATATGATAATTAACTGCACAATTACTAGAAATGTGTACCTTGGATATTATACAATTTGCATAAATTTGTGGAAAAAAAAAAGAAAAAAAAATTAACTAATGTTTTTATGAGGACTTTGTGTGAAAGGTTAACCAAACAGCATGAGCCGTCTTCCAGCTGGACAATATTTTGGATATTTTATTCTGTAACATACAGATCTGTAGGCTATTATGCTTTTATGTTTTTGATAGTGTTGTACATTTCTTACAGATAATCACGATGGTCATTGCGTTTGTCTTGCCGAATGTGGTATCTTCCTGTCAGTTTGTATAAGCTTCTTTTTTTAAATTAAAGCCGGCAGTGCAATGTTGCCAGATATTGCTATGAAGAACAAGAAGAGAACAAAAACTCCGAAATAAGTTCAAAGCTTGTATTTTGGAAATAAGATTAATATATCACTAACCCTAACATGCAACTTCCCACTTTATTCACTTTCTAAAGTGTCACAATAAAGGGGAACGACTCCAAAAAGACGTATAATAGGTGGATCTGGCAACACGGAGGCTGCAATCGCGCTCGCGTGCAACACGCCCCCTGTTCTAGCCTCTCGTAATGACATAAATTGCAAACACTCATATGAAGTTGTTTAAAGGGTAACTAAACCCCTGGTCAGAGCCTGACTCCACCCACTGGCAATATTTGAAAAATGCTAGAAAAGTGGGCAGACCCCAGCGGAGATAGAGGGGTCGAACCGTGAGCGGGGGGGCATGCACCTGAGACCCGCTGTCAGACTCTCTAAAATGGAGAGTGACTCACAGGGTCGCGAGACGACGTAAAGTACATGCATCTGATGAGTTTTATCGAGTTGATGTCAATAGCGCGCGCTCTCTATAGGCATTTTCATATTTTGCCGCTATGTGAAAAAGTCCAGCAAAATGCGCTGGCGCGTTTGTCGACCCCAGAGGATTAACTTTAGCCTAACCATAAATTGTGATTAAAATATATATGATCACTCACATCAAGACGCCGCTGCGGTGGTGGAGTCCATGTAGGAGGAGCAGCGTTTGGCACTGCGTCGCTTTTCAGCGCGAGCTGTGTGGAAAAGCTCATTTCCACCTCTATTGCGTTGGAAAAGCAATTCCGCGTAAAATGCAGGTTTCACTGGCGCCTAATTTCCAAGTCCGCTGGAAAGCTGTGCAGTTGCCACTAACAACACTACACCTACCACTGTACTAAATACAGATAAATCTAGGCTAGTTCATCCAAGGGCGTGGTGAGCTCGTACCAAGGGAGGGCATGGTGAGCTGGAACCTGCTTAAAGGGATAGTTCACTTTGAAATTAATTTTGATATGTTTTAGCTTACCTCAAGGGCATCCAAGATGTAGGTGTCTTTGTTTCCGCAGTAGTTTCAATTTTGATATTTTTAGGTCAAACCATTCTTGTCTGTCAGTCATATAATGCATGTCGATGGTCACTGGCTCAAAACACAAGCACAGAGTCCAAATTAAAACAATTCCCCATCGTCCAAATGAAACAATTCCCCATCATAAGTACACATTGATGGCCTAAGACACGAAACGAGCGGTTTGTGTGAGAAAACGAACAGTATTTATATCGTTGTTATCTCTTGAAAACAGCACACGTCCAAATGATCTGACGGCGCGGGCGGGTATAGATATATACATAGATGTCGCATTGGCTACGGTTTCGTTCCAATGAACTGCAGTAGCGAAGGCGACATCTAGTATATACATCTATACCCGCCAGCGGGCGGGTATAGATATATACACTAGATGTCGCATTGGCTACGGTTTCGTTCCAATGAACTGCAGTAGCCAAGGCGACATCTATGTATATATCTATACCCGCCCGCGCCGTCAGATCATTTGGACGTGTGCTGTTTTCAAGAGATAACAACGATATAAATATTGTTCGTTTTCTCACACAAACCGCTCGTTACGTGTCTTAGGCCATCAATGTGTACTTATGATGGGGAATTGTTTCATTTGGACGATGGGGAATTGTTATAATTTGGACTCTGTGCTTGTGTTTTGAGCCAGTGACCATCGACATGCATTATATGACTGACAGACAAGAACGGTTTGACCTAAAAATATCAAAATTGAAACTACTGCGGAAACAAAGACACCTACATCTTGGATGCCCTTGAGGTAAGCTAAAGCATATCAAAAATTAATTTCAAAGTGAACTATCCCTTTAAGTCACGCAGTACCGCTTACGTCACGCAGTACCGCAACATCCAATAGGAAAATTCAACTGCTGTAGCCACCGTTCAACCTGAAGAGGGCAGCACTCAGACGTTTTTACACCATATATTGTAGAATTAAAACACTTTATACCCAAATGTCAAAAAAGTTACTCGAATCAATGACCAGCACTAATAAAGCCCCATTCTTACAGATCATTACCTAAAAAAAGTTGGTTTAGGGTTTAGTTACCCTTTAAACGGCTAGTTAATCATTCAGAGAGCTTGAAATGTTATTTAAAAATTACCGAGGTCCGAACCGGTGATCATAGCTGCTGGCTACGGCCATGTGGGCCAACCAACCCCATTGCATGTGCCACTAACCCCCATACTTGACACAACATGACTTTAATGATGAATAAAACATTTCTAGGAATCATGTGAACATTAAATGTATCTGTTGATTAGCTGAGATCTCAACCTTTCAGTTGTTACTGGTTCGACTATTTTAACACATAGCATGACTGAGAAATATGACAGAGAGTGAAAAGTGAGCCAACCAGCCCCGCTCTCCCCTAACTGATGATGTAAGTCAAACAAATATTATCTTAGACAGTTATTCAATCACATTGAAACTTAAAACTAAAACAAATTATATAACCATTAAGAGTACAAACATACCTTTAAAGAAGAGTAGTAAGAGGCGAAATGAGCAAAACACACCGGAAGTCCTGCTCTCTCACTCCTGCATGGACAAACACACGCGCGAATGAAGAGATAGGCGTATCACGAGCGCCACTTTCAACGAGAGAGATCGCTAATTACACGGTTTACACTGTGAGAATGTTACAAAGAGACAGTAAATAGCACATGTGTATGAGAGAGAGTAAGATACTGTGCTTCCCTACTGCTTTCACAGTGAGACTAAGCGCGAATGCTTAAAGGGGCAGACGAAGAGAAAGCAGTACACTTCCTAACGGCAGTTTCACAGAGAATGAGGTCTCTGCAGAGCAACAAAAGGCGTGCCTCAATTTTGGGGCGTTTTCCAACTGGGTAGGCATTTTACTATGGAAGCATATGGGTAGCAATATTCAATTTGAAATGTAATATGCAAAATGACAATGCAATATCTAAAATGGCAATGCATTTCTGTATTTAAATTTTCCAATACATTTGTGCAACGTTTGGTGCACAATGAAAATGAAAATTCAATTATATAATTTACATTTGTCATTTCATACACTAGTTTTAATATGTAAATTGAATACATATTTTAACGCTTTATAAGTTGCAAAATTAAAATGTATTACAGAAATGATTAGATATGTTTAACATGTTCAAGCAAAAACTGTAGCAAAATTGTAATTTAAATGTTATTTTTTCTTAATTGCATTTACACTCACAGTTAAGACACTTGCGATTGCATTTCCATTAACATGTTAAACATATCTGTAATACATTTTATTTTTAATTTTGCAACTTATAAAGCGTTAAAATATGTATTCAGTTTGCATATTGAAAATAGAGTATGAAATGGCAAATGTAAATTATATAATTTAATTTTCATTTTCATTTTGCACCAAACGTTGCACAAATGTACTGGAAATTTTTAATTTAAATACAGAAATGCATTGCCATTTTACATATTGCATTGTCATTTTGCATATTACATTTCAAATTGAATATTGATACCCATATGCTTCCATAGATGCTCGAACAACACCATTATGGCAGTAACATGATTTATTCATCGACAGCAAATGTGATAAAGCCAATGCTTCATGTACAATGTTACCATTTATGTGTGTTTAAAATCTGCGAAATAAAGAGAAATAGGACTATCACATATGCAAAACCTCAGATGATCTCTTATAGATCATTTAACTGAGAGAGTTACTCAGGAGAATAGAGAAAGCTCAGATATGCAAGACTCTGAAATGGACTTCAAGTGCAGCATTCAGTGTGATTTCCAGATGATGGTGATTTTGCAGGATGATTTGAACACGTTCAGAGAATAGCTCTGTTCTCAGAACAGGTTAAAGCGTTGATAAAGCTGTGAAGCAGATTTGAGGAAGTGAAACATGGTGTCCAAATGTTCAGCGTTTCCTTGTAGCTCAGAGTGTGGTAATGGACTCTCTTGTCTAGTGTTTAGTGCAGTTATCATCCTAGGTCCCCCCTATTCTTTACTTTTCTTTCTTTTAAAAAAAATTGAAAATCAGTAAACACTAGACAAGAGAGTCCATTACCACACTCTGGGCAATACTGACCAAGACATAGTCCTGTTCTGAATCGTCTGTTTCCACATTTTCTGGTTCAGAGTCATCCTGATAGAAATCACTCTCTGATAAAAAGATATGTACCTTTAAGGCGGCAACCCTCCGGTCTCTCTTGTGAAGGCGATACAGAAGTAACTTAAACTGCAATTCATCGACTGGCCACTAGAGACCGGCTGCAGAAGAGAGTCAATTCCACATTGAGGAAGTGTCTAGAGACTGTGAAACATGGTGTTGAAATGTTCTGCGTTTCCTTGTAGCCCAGAGTGTGGTAGGGATGGGGAAATGAAGCCTCATGAATCACTGAGGCTTTCCCCTGACTCTTCCGGGAAAAGCTTCAAAGCTTCGAGAGTGTCGATAACAGCGCCATCTGGTGCTTATTTAAAATGAAGCAGCCAGAAGCCTGTGTTAGAAGCTCTGGCAGATGAAGCAACCACAACACACTCCATAGTTTCAATGTTATGTGTAGGGGAGAGTGGGGTAAAGTGAGAATTTTTTTACATTTGTACCCCTCTAAGCGAGCTAAAATGATATATCAGTCAAATTTACACATTTCCCATTAATTCGGGATGTTTCCTATCAATGGAAATTATTAGAAAATAGGGGGTAAACTGATCCACTTACTTTTTTTCACTCTGAAACTTCCATAACAACACATGTTGTAACAGTAAGAATCTTGACAGCTAGCTTGACAACCACACATTCCAGAACTAATGTCGGACTAGTAACAGAATCATGGAGATTGGTCAATTAAGCACATTTTTTGATGACCCACCGGTGCGCATCCAAGTGAAGGTGCAACACCCTTGGCGTGCTAAGGGTGAATGGCACACTGGAGGAAATTCCTCCTAACTATGTCCAAATTATTGTACGAGTACGCCCCAGTCCATTTCTTTTGTTCAAAAGTTAGTAAGTATTGTACATTTGGAAAACTCAATGCAGTCAGACCTCCCCTGGCCAGCCCAGAGAGGGTGGCCTGTCCTGAGCCAGATTCGGGTTTGTCCGCCACCGCTTCACCTGGAGCAAAGTCAGTCCTAAAACAGACCTTTGGGTCTTTGTGGAGGAGGGACAATGCTCTGCTCGGACAAGGAACATGGACCAGAGAACCGTGGTGGTCAGACCGGGTGGGGAAACAGCCTGACCCAGCCCAGAGAAAGTGCACTTTGTGCGGGCAAGACTTCCAGTAAATAGGGTCTGGTTTGGACACCCAGTCCCTCGGTGCCAGGGCGTGCACACCGGTGAATGTGCACCGTCCTGGGTGAGCTAGGGGTGAAAGACACATTGGAGGATAATTCCTCCTTGTAAAAATCTCCAAAAATATCTTGTATTTGAAGAAGAGCTCCATGCTCGCAGACCTCCCGGTCCGGCCCCAGGGAGGGTGGGTCATCTCCGGTCAAAGTCAGATCCGTACACCTGCTGGCGCTCCTGCTGGAGCAACGACGGTCCAAACATGGACGCTCGGGGTGTTGTAGAGGAGGGAGATGACACTCTTATCGGACTAGGTAATGGAAAACAGGCGCCTCCGGGTTGCCTGGGGCCCAGAGGAGAGCACCCTCTCCTTCGGGCTGTCAAGTCGGGGTGCCCGGTCGATTGGAGCTTCGGATGCGCCTGGGGATGGAGCAGCTTGCTCCTCCCCGATTTGCGCGTTGACCTCGGGAGACTCAGATGGCCTCTCTTGTCTAGTGTTTAGTGCTGTTATTATTAAGAACGTCCTTGGTCAGTCTTTTTTTGTCTTTATTTTTTTTTATTGAAAATAAGTCCTTTTTTTTTTCAAATAGCTTTGTAGTTACTGCTAAACATACAGGTTTTAAAATAGAGGAAAGCACACAAAATTTTACCAGTCGGATGTTTTAACTACTTTAAAATGGCTTTTTTGGTCACTTATATCTGAATATTTATAGAAAACAACATAGACATCAAGAGAATATAAATATAAGTTCACTTGAAGCAGAAAATCCATCCTTCTGTCCTTTTAAATGTCTGTGTTAAAAGAGCACTTTCAGTGGTTTAGTGAAGCTGATTGCTGTAGCTTATATCCGACTTAGGCATGGGGTCAGAGATGAGGAACGATCCCAGCTTTTTCCATCTCAACTTCCAGCACTGTACCTTTCAGAGTTGAGAAGCAACATCCAACCAAATCATGGAAACCTAAGGCCTTCTTCTCAGTCACCAGAACAAAGATCGAAATTCCTATAACTGGGATGAAATCCCGACTCCAGAAGCTCATACCATCTTAAAGCTGCTTTTTTTTTTATTCGACGCTATTAATATTTTGTTCTCAAATTCAAATCTAGAAGCTCTTGAATTTTGCCACTCTTTTATCTTCATACAAGTATTCATTTAAAACGTGAATTCTAACTTTGAAACTTTCCTGCTAACAAGAGCAAGTTTAGTTACGTCTGTTTTTACAGGAATGGAAGAGACACTAGATTGAGTGGATAAACAGACTCCAGTCATGGAAGAGGCTTGAGAGACACTAGATTGAGTCTGGCCTGTATGAAAACACATCAGGGCTTCAGTCTCTAACTTTACTGTAGCTGTGATGATATAGATGAGATTCTGTGCTCTGACCAGATGATGATTCACAATAAATCTCATTCATATTCACAGGACATTCAACAAATATCTGCTCGTTCACACACAAATATATAATTCCTCCAAACACCAGAGAGATGAAATCTTCCCGTCTGCTCCTGATATGATGAGCTCATGATCTGGATCATTAATGTTTATTTGTGAAGGTCTTGTTCTTGTTCACAGAGGCGTAAAGTTCATCCTGCGGTTGATCTTCTCTTCCTCTGATGGCAGCATAAGTCACTGTATCATCATGATCCTGAAAGCACAGATTCTGTCCATCAATGTTTGAACCCCAGCGATTATTATTATTATTATTATTATTATTATTATTAGAGCATGAGCTTCATTTATCTGAGAGTCAAACTCATGTGCTGGTATCTACTCACATTGAGTGATTTTACTGGTTTTGTACTGGAAGAAGTGACCTCAGAATAAGTCACATCATCTGTCTGCTCCTAAACATCAATGCAAACGTGCAGAGAGTCAAGTTTAACACACAGAACAGACATATCTCTCACTATAATATGTAGAAGAACACAAAAGCTTTTAGTAAGTCACATTATTGAACGTAATGTTTGATGATTTAGTGGACTCACATTGGCTCTTGCAGCGGGAGGAATGGACATGTTGATCGTCTCATACGTCCCTTTATGATCATTCTCATCTTTGACCTTCAGAACAAACAGTTAAACTGCATGAATGACACTTTATTGAGCTTTAAAGACAGTAATCAAATCTAAATCACTGCATTACTGAACTCACCGCAACTCAGTCGCCAGTCCCTCTTTTATTATCTGAAAACAAGTGCCTCATGAAATATGAGTATTTATGGAAAAACACACATGAAAAACACAATGTTAAGCATTAAGATTTTTCAACAATCAGATTTTGTTGAAGCATTAAAATGAATAATAAAAAATGATTGTTGACTTGATAACTCTGTGATATTAACATTACAGGATTTCTCAGCAGGAATAAACTTCTGTTTGAGAATTTCATATAATCCACATGTTTCTATGATACTTACAGTCTGAACATGATGTGTTTGTTTGCTCATCTGAACTGTTTTTAATTGTTGTAAAGGAGTAAATCTGAAAACTCACCAGCTCTTTTTCTGCAGATCAGCCAGAGAAGAGCAAGAAGGAGAACAGCGACTGCAGCGACAGAAATCACTATGACTGAAGAAGAGATCGAGCACAGAGTCAGAGACGGACAGGGCAGATTGGGGACAATTATAGACAAAGACAAAACACTGTGATTATGTAACTTGTGTGCTTTTTTCCAATGACCCTGAGAGTCTGTGCCTGGTGTTGGTGTATCAGCTTGAGCTGAAAAGGATGAATGTTAGTTGAGATGCATCATAATAATATCCAGAATGAGGAGAAGAAGAGGTGAGGCGTAGCAAACCTAGCAGCTTAAACTTTATTTTACCAAACTAAAGAGAGAAATCCAACATGAGAACACACACAGCAAAATCCACAGAATCCTACATATGGTCCCACTTTGAAGAGTGTTAAAGTAACTCTGAATCAGAGTTAAAGTTAATGAGATGATAAAGTGATTAAAGTGATGATTGAGATCATTGAGTGATGAACACCTGCTGTTAACAAGCAGAATCACTGAAGAAAAGAGAAACACAAGAACTACAACTGACTTCAGACACAGCCTTATGCCGAGTTCACACTGAACGATATTAGCCCTGATTTTCGCTCACCAACAGGTTTTGTGAGATCACCGACAAATGCCCGAAATCACAGGCAAATCGGTGCTCGTTCACTTTAGTGACAATCACGCAGTGTGAATTATCAAAGACGCAATCTGAGAGAATTGCAGACGAGTCGCAGACGCCCGTGAGATATTTGGCATGCTAAATATCTGGACCTGTCGGCGATTCACAATCCTGTGGTGTGAATGTGTTCTGACTGAAAACTACATCAGCGATGACTGACAGCCAATGAGAGACGAGATACAGGACAGCGGAGTTATAGACGACAATATCAGCATTTTAATAGATATATTTACAATTACATAAAACAGAAACAAAGGACAAACATTTGCTTGACCAGCAGCCATAGCAACACATTGCAAGATGATTGACAGGTCAGTTTGCGTGACAGGATGCATGTAACTAATCGACAGAGAGCAACCATTAAAGATGCAATTGTTTGATGTGATAATTTGTCCCAAAACAAGTCTACTCTTCTGCTACACACTAAAAAGTATGCACCTTTTCTTCAAAAAAAGACTGGATGAGCAGTATTTTATGTCTGTTTGGTGTTTTTCATGGATCTACAGTGAATGCGCTGCATGGATGAGCTCAACATATAGTCTTCATGTGACGCTTTCTGGGAGAATCGAGTGAAAGAACCGGAGTGTTATATGAACACACTACTCTCACTGTTTATACTAAACATGTCATAGAATATGCGTAAGCACGCTAATTGGGACACACCATAAAAGTCCATGAAATGAAACTAAACAACAAAACTAAACAACAACTCAATGTGACAATCATACTGTAGAATATGACAGTCATATTTTGATGAGTTAACACTGAAGATAACTCTAGCATTATGCACTGAAAAGCACTGATGTGAGAAAGACAGTGATGATGTACCTTTAGAAACGTGTGTGTTTCTAGTTGAGGGATCCTGAGAGTGTGTGATGTGGACTGGATTCACTGCTGTCGTTGAATCAGCTTGAGCTGTGAAGATGAATGTTAGTTCAGATCATTAATACTGTACAATACGACATTCATATTTTAACTTTGATCATCACATTACATAAAAAGTTAATATTTTTGCTGTCAAGTTTCAATTCCTTTATTATTTCCAGCATCACGTTTTGGACTGTTACTTCACTGCAGTTCATTAGTTTGAAGCAATGCTTTGAGTTACTCTTCTGTGAGAGTCAAAGAAGCTTTTGTTCCCTCAGTTTGTTCTGGTTCAGTGATACTGATAGACCTTAAGCCTGTTTTATACTTCTGCGTCGAACTGCCGCCGTAGCTACGTCGTAGGCTGTGTGTAGCGCGCGTACCCTACGGCGTACCCTGACGTGCACCTCTCCAAAAATGTAACAACGCGTCAATTCTACGCGGACACAAGCGCTGTGATTGGTCTGCCAGAACCCCTCCCTCGGGGTTTCACATGCTCCCGGTGCGCGTCAACGCGGACAACGACACAGAAGTATAAATTAAAACCAACACGTTGCCTACGGCGTATAGGCTCCGGCGTAGGTCCGACGCAGAAGTATAATGAGGCCTTTAGTGTTACTGACATTATGAGGCTCTTCTAACACTGTTTTCTCACCTGAATACTTGACAGTGTATCTGACTGAGGTCTTGAGTTGATTACTGTGAGTAAGCTGACATCTCCACTCTCTGTTGTTATCTTCATTCAGGAGTGTTGTAGTCAGAGTGATGATGATACAGCGATATTGATCTGATGATGATAATATCTGATATCTGGAGTCTGTCTTCAGAACAACACCAGCCTGATTCACCCACAACAGCTCAATTCCCTCAGAACGAACCAGATCATCACAGGAGAGTCCAGTATATAAATACAACTGACAGGAGAGAGTCACAGAGCGGCCTGGACTGATCTCAGTCTGTGAGGATGAAGATGATGATGATGATGATGATGATGATGATAGAGACACTGAAACTGAACACAAGACACAAATTACAGACTCTTCAATCATCATCTGAGTTTACAGGGAGAATCTGCCCTTTTTAAATTGACCACATAATCATAAACTTACCATGAAGAACATGCAGATAAACACGTGCATCAGTTTCTTGTCCGTTATTCACATATTGTTGGCATCTGTAAAATCCATAATCTTCTTCTGTGACGTTCTTGATGTTTAGAGAGCAGTCAGACTCCAGACTCAGTCTCTCATGTCTCTCTTTGTTTTTATTCTTTATCCCTAAAGTAATCAGTTCATCTGTCTCTGGATGTCTGAAGCTGTTATAATAGAACCATGTAGTTTTAGATGTGCAGTCAGAAAGAGCATTATTACAGGACAGACGCACATTTTCACCAGAACTGATGAACACATGATCATCCACTCCACTGATACCTGAAACACAGTATATCTCAGTGATCAATATGATATATATTAATAAATGAAAACATAAAACATACCAACATTAAAAGCAGAAGACTAAAATACACACTGTAAAAAACTGCGCCACGATCCATGCCACTAGATGATGAATGTGACCATTAACAAACAGCCATTGTCATCTGATCCTGTTTTCTTTCATATTTTTAGCAATAGCAAATGTATTTAAAGACAAAGCTACCGCAGCCAAAGAAAAACTAATGTTCAAAAGTCAAGGGTCCAGAGCCCAACTAAAGCAAACACTGATCACCATTATGGTGACATCAAATGAAAATACAATGACATCTAAACCTCTGTCACATTTTAATAATAATGTCTGTAGACGTCTGACAGAAATAAAGTCTGTTTGTGGAGTTGTTTAATCCTCCTCTGCTGAGATCTTCACAGATTTAATGTCTTCATCTTCAGTTGATTTCATATTTTTTCTATTCTTCTTGTTCCTCTTTCCTTCAGTGATTCTGCTTGTTAACAGCAGGTGTTCATCAGTGTCTGAATTAACTCACTTGTTTTTATTCACTCTGTCAAGTGGACTATATTAGTGAACTAATGTAGGGAATAGTGAATGAGGATATAATGTGTGTTTTAAAAAAGACAAGTATCTCCCAGAATGCATTTGTTTCTACGTTATATTGCTGTTTTAATGGAAAACAGCATGTTACTGTCAAAATGTGGCCATTTGTTACAGTGCACACTGTAAAACATTGCTGTAAAAAAACGTCTCGGGTTACGACTGTAACCCTTGTTCCCTGAGAAAGGGAACGAGAACTGTGTCGAATGACACTTTGGGGGAACGCCCCTCAGCGTAGCGCCTCTGAAGTATGAATGAAACTAAACCAATCCTGATTGGTGTTGCGTCATGACGTAGTGTGTGACGGCATATGCGGAAGCTACAAAAGGACGCCGGCACACAACAGAGATAGCTTCTGTGATGAAGCAAGCGCTCCCAGGCAGGGGGAGGTGTGGCGAAGGGACGGAGTTCTCGTTCCCTTTCTCAGGGAACAAGGGTTACAGTCGTAACCCGAGACGTTCCCTTTTTTTTTTTCTTTTTTTTTTTAAATATGTTTTTGGTCTTTTTGTGCCTTTATTTGATAGGACAGTAGAGATTTTGACAGGAAAGCGTGGGGTGGAGAGAGAGGGGAAGGGGATCGGCAAAGGACCTCGAGCTGGGAATCGAACTTGGGTCGCCGGAGGCGCAGTTGCGCTATATGTCGGCGCGTTAACCATGGGGCTATTGGCGCCGACAGACGTTCCCTTTCGAGGGAACTCGAACTGCGTCGAATGACACTTTGGGGGAACGAGTACCCACTATGCCACATGAGCCCTGCCTGTCCTAGTGTGAAGCTGCGCACAGGCACACTTAGGACGAGAGCACGAGGGTGCCAGGTGTCGATGGAATGTCCAGGCTGTAAAATCTAATAAAATTGTGAGGGGTGGCCCATCCTGCTGCATCGCAGACTACTTGGATCGGGGCCCCTGAGAGGAGGGCTCTAGAGGACGCCATGCCTCTGGCAGAGTGAGCCCTCACGGCAAGAGGTGAAGGCAAATTGCGCACCTGGTAGGCCATAGATATAGCATGGACAATCCAGTTGCTAATGGTCTGTTTAGAAGCAGGAAGCCCTTTCTTGGGCGACCCGAAACACACTAACAACTGGTCTGACTTCCGCCATTAGGAGGACCTCTGGATATATATTCTGAGAGCTCTGACAGGGCAGAGCAGGTGAAGTCTCTCCTCATCTGCCATCACGTGAGGTGGAGGATGAAAAGCCTGCAGAACCGTAGGCCGTGCCACATTAGATGGCACCTTGGGCAAATAGCCCGGCCTAGGATGTAGGATGGCTTTGATGTTGCCTGGAGCAAACTCCAGGCACCTGTTAGATATAGAGAGCGCCTGGAGATCTCCTACCCTCCTCAGAGAAGTAATGGCCAACAAAAAAAAAACACCTTTCGGGAAAGGTTCTTGGCCTCAGCCGACTCCAGTGGTTCGAAGGGGGCCTCAACCAACCCTTCGAGAACCACCGCCAGGTCCCAAGTGGGAACCCTGGTACGAGCCGCAGGTCTCATCCTCCAAGCCCCACGGAGGAAACGTACGACCAACTGCTGTCTCCCCAGAGGCCCATCACCCAGAGGAGCGTGGAAAGCCGAAATGGCAGCCATGTACACCTTGAGAGTGGACGGGGTAAGACCAGCTGAGAAGCGATCTTGGAGGAACTCCAGCACTGAAGCCACTAGGCAGTTAACTGGGTCCACCTCACGCTCTCTGCACCATACGGTGAAAACATTCCATTTTAGGCCGGAGGGAGCTCTAGAGCTGAGTATGGTCTCCACTACTCCTGCTGACAGGCCGGCCTCTCGGTACTGTGCCCCCTCAGGGGCCAGACCCACAGGTTCCATAGTTCGGGCCGAGGGTGAAATATTGAGCCCTCTGCCTGAGTCAGCAGGTCCCTCCTGATGGGAAGCTCCCATGGAGGGCCATCCAGGAGTAATATTATGTCTGAGAACCATACTTGGGCCGGCCACAACGGGGCTACCAATAATAGACTGATCCCGTCGCGACGAACCCTCTCTAGAACTCCCGGGAGCAGAGCGATCGGGGGAAATACATACAGACGCAGCCTCGGCCACGTCTGTACCATGGCATCCATCCCCAGCGGGGCTGGATGCGTGAGGGAGAACCACAGTGGACAGTGAGTCATCTCTCGAGACGCGAATAGATCCACTTCCACTGGGCCGAACCTCTGACATATTGACTCCACCACCTCGGGATGGAGTCTCCATTCCCCGGGCCTCAGCCCCTGCCTCGACAGGATGTCTGCTCCCTGATTCTGATTCCCTGGGATGTATGTTACTTTGAGAGACAACAATTTCCCCTGGGACCACAGGAGGATCTGATGCGTCAGTCTGCATGGAGGGCGAGACCTCAGACCCCATTGATGGTTTATATAGGCCACCACCGACATATTGTCCGTCCTCACAAGGACGTGATGACCCTTGAGGTCCGGCAGGAAGCTCCTCAGAGCTCGGAACACCGCCAACATTTCCAGGCAGTTTATATGCCAGGAGGAATGATGGTCCTGCCACAAACCTCTCATAAAGCGGCCGTCCATGACCGCGCCCCAGCCCGTGAGGGAGGCGTCTGTCGAAACGGCTTTGCGGCGACATGACGCTCCCAGCACGGGACCTTGGGACAGAAACCAAGCTTTCTTCCACATAGATAGGGAACAAAGGCATCTGCGCGTAACCCTGATCATGCGAAATGGGTTTCCCCTCGGGGAGAACCCCTTGGTTTTCAACCACCACTGCAGGGGCCTCATGTGCAGGAGACCGAATGGAATGATGTTGGATGCTGCTGCCATGAGACCTAACACTCTCTGAAAATGTTTTACAGTGATGGCCTGGCCTAGCTTTATCCTGGTCACCGTGGCCAGGATGGATTTGATCCGTGCAGGAGACAATTGTGCCCGCATCGTGACCGAATCCCACACCACTCCCAGGAATGTGGTTCTCTGGGCTGGTCTTCTTCTTCGAGTCCGTTGCAATTTCAGATGTCGTTCTGCCAATATCTGGCGCAGGTCACAGCTGATGGGGTCGGTTCAGCCAGGTCCTGGGGTCTGCACTGGGGGGCGTTTTCACACTCCAGTAGATGAGACATTGTCTGAACTGCTCCACAGCTACATGTGTCATCTGTCTGGTGGTTCCATGTTTTCATAAGTGCTTTGCACCTCCCCTGTTCCACTCGTAGTCTGTTGAGGGTCTTCCAGGTTAGCCATGGGAGGTCGTGCCCGCTGGCGAGACATTCAGTCGGGGTGATTCCTCTCTCCATCCAATCCTGGGCTCGTGTAGTTAGCTGGTTCCAGTCATCTTTCCAAATGTTGGTCCTCGCTATTTTTTTGGTTGTCTGGAGAAGTGGGACTGTCAGCAGGAAACTGGCTCTCGATTTCAAACGGGGTGGGGGTGCAATGTGTCCGTGCAGGGGGTGCCTGGTGTCAAACTCCTGTGTTCTCCGCTCGTCTTGGGCAATGATGGATCGTCTGATGTAGGGGGGGGCAATGCCAGCTAGAGCATAGAGGCACGGGACTGGCGTTGTCTTTATACATCCCGTGATAATGCGGCAGGTGTCGTTGAGGGCTATGTCAATCAGTTTGGTATGGTGGGAGCGGCTCCAGCTTGAGCACGCGTATTCGGCTGTGGAGAAGCACAGGGCTAGGGCAGTTGCACGGATGGTTGATGGATCGGCACCCCATTTTGAGTTTACCAGTTTGCGCAGAATGTTGTTGCGAGTGTTGATCTTGGCTTTGGTATTCTGGAGGTGAGTTTTGAAAGAGAGTGTCCTGTCGAGTGTGACTCCCAGGTACACAGGGTGAGGGTGGTTGAAGAGTTTGTGGCCATCCCATGGGATGCTCAGTTCTTTTTTCGCATCTCGATTTTTGAGATGGAAGCTGCATAGTTGAGTTTTTGATGGGTTCGGTTTCAGATGGTTGTTTTTGTAGTAGGTTGACATCTCTTGAAGGGCATTTTCCAGGACCGCCTCAATCTTCTGGAAGTTCTCCTGTTGGGTGGTGATGCAGAGATCATCCGCATAAATAAAGCGGCGGCATTGTGAGTGAAGTGGTTGGTCATTAGTGTAGATGTTGAAGAGGAGTGGGGCCAGTACACTGCCTTGTGGAAGGCCGTTCTTTTGGGCTTTCCATTTGCTCTTCTTGTCATTTAATTGGACAAAGAAGCGCCTGTTGTTGAGGAGGCTTTTGATGATTTGGCACAGGTCGAGGTCACCAGTCATGTCAAAAAGTTTCCTAATCATGGTGCGGTGCTGGACTGTATCGTAGGCAGCAGTAAGATCTATGAAAGCTGCTCCAGTGATGAGTTTACACTCAAAACCATCCTCAATATGTTGGGTGAGGTTCAATAGCTGCCCAGCACAGGAGCGACCAGGACGGAAACCAGCTTGATCTTTAGTAAGCTTGGAGTCTATAACTGGCATAAGGCGTTGGAGTAATAGCCTCTCATAGAGCTTGTAGGTGATGCAGAGGAGTGAAATTGGTCTGTAGCTCTTTGGGGATGATGGGTCCTTTCCAGGTTTGAGAATTGCGACTATCTTGGCCTTTCTCCATGCCGGAGGGATTATTTTCTCTGCCATGCATGAGTTCAACATTTCTAGGAGCCAGGTCTTTGCTTTAGGTCCCAGGTGCTGTATCATTTCCGTCAATACGTCGTCGGTTCCTGCTGCTTTCCCAGGTTTCAGCATGTTCATTGCAGCTTCCAGTTCTTGTGGATCGAATGGCTTGGTAAGTGCTCTGGCTGGTTGTGGGTGGTCCGGTACCGCTGTCCGGCGGTATTCTCCTGTGGGTCTGCGCCGGTTTTGGCTGCGACCGTTTGCCACCAGCTGTGCTGCAACTGCGTTTGCTGTGACTGTTGAGAGCGTGGGTGGTGTGGTATGGTCTTCGCCGAGGCGGCGGATTGTGGCCCATGCCTTCCTGCTGTTGTTGGTCATGTTGGTATTTTCTAACAGCTCCTTCCAGGCTAGCCTTCGATCTTCCCCAACTTTGTTTAGCAGGGTCTCTCCGAGTTCTGTGACGGTGGGGGAGAAGGGGTCCTCATGATATGCCTCGTGGTAGGCTTTCAATAGCTCATTAGATGTTTCTGACAGTCCGGAGATGTACTCGGTCTGGCATCCTCTTGGTATATGTCGCCTGGCTGACCTTTTCAACAAGTCTGTGAACATGTTGTAGTTGTTGGGGTGTGATGGAATGCTGGAGATGGAGTTTTCAATCTCCTGTTGGAACGGCAACCAGTCTGCCCTCCGCAGATTAAACCTTCTGCGGAAGGGGACGGTAGTTGCTTGGAGGACAGATTTGATGGTTATGGTGATTGGCCGGTGTTGCGTGTGGGGGATAGGATCCAAGACAGTTTTCACCACTCTCGATGTTAGTTCACTGCTCACGCAAACAAGATCTGGGTTATATCCTCGTTTCCATCTGGCGCTGTGGAAAGATTTTGACAGTTTAGCGTCATGGATCAGGGTCAGGTGTTTCGACTCAAGCCAGGTTTCGACTTCATCTCCATCTTGATTGTTCACTTCATAACCCCACAGTGTGCTATGAGCATTGAAGTCCCCGATGCAAATGTGGTATTTCCTTTTGCATCTATCTGGCAGTTCAGGGTGGAGGAACGGGCTATGGGGGGGTTTATACACTGATGTGACAGAGACATTCGGGAGGGCAACTGTGATGGTTTCCATTTGCCCTTTGGTGATGTGGGTGCAGACCTCTTCGATCGCAAGGTTTGGTCTGCTGAATACAGCTGACCCATACTGTCTGTGTCGGATCTCAGCCACCAGCTTCATTCCAGGGATGGCTGGTCGGTGTTGTGCAGGGCCGATATGGGTTTCCTGCATGCACACTATGTCGAAGCATCTGACCGTTGTTGCTAGTATGTCTGCCTTGCGTCTGGAGAAACCTTCAATATTAATTGAGGCGATTGACAGTGCAGGCCCCGAGGGGGGCGAGTATCTGTTGCGCTTCGGCATCGTTCATCTGTTAGATTGCTCGGGTTGGTATACAGATATTGGCCTACTGGCGGTAGTAATATCGGATAGAAACTATCAGATTGTACCAGTCAGCGTTTCCCAGGCTGCACCACGGGGAGGTTTCTGTATTAGCAGCCCTCTGGGCTGGTGCTAACACGCTCTTTTTCGTGTTGAGTCTCAACCCCAGGCTCTGGATGTGGGCAAGGACGACATCTCGATGCCGAACTGCCAGTTCTTGTGACTGGGCCAGGATCAGCCAGTAGGGATGGGCGGTATCTTATAGTTTGCGATATACCGGTAAAAATTTTCCTCACGATAAGAATTAGTCTTCTCGCGATAATAACGATAAATCCTAGTTGATGATGTACTGTTCGGGACCCATTCGCAGCTCACGTGCAGCGCGAAAACAACTATAGTGGAAGGCGAACGTGAAGCTGAGGCGGAGTTAATCGCTGAACGAGGAACTACCTCTACAATCTGGATGGGTACACACAGATATATTTTCACTCGCCGGACACAGACTGAGCTCTCCGTCAAGTGATCCGTAAAGCGCACTATTTCAGTTCATCCTAATGAATGCACAGTGAATTTGACGCACGGTAAACACTAGTGTGAGGCGCACAACTCGCCGATTTGGTGAGAGCGCTCAGTGTTTCTCACACAATCAAAGAGAGAGCGAGAGAGTCTTACATACCACGCAGAATCGACGTGCTACATGTAAACGATATTACCGGTTATTTGTTGCATTTTCCTGTAAAAAATAATGGAGTTCATTTGGAATTATTCAGCTTTTATGAGCAAGCAGAAACTAATGCACAAACGGCAATCTCATTGGCTGCCGCTCACCTATTTCTGTCCGTTTTGATATCAGCAAATAAGTTAGAGCGAACGTAGACAACGTGATTAATATTCATGAACCCAGCAGCTCATCAATCCTTAGTGCATTGTATATTGTTATTAGAAGTAGAATTCGTAGTAGTAGTATTATTGTCTCATCTTAGTATTATTGTAAGTTCTCTCATTAAATGATGCTTGATTTTTTTTGCACTCTCATACAAATACCATAGAAACCATAAAGTTACATTTTGCCATGAAAGTGAGGTGCTATTGGCTATGCCTGGTTTCATCTGTGGTTATCATGATCTAAATCAGGGGTGTCCAAACTCAGTCCTGGAGGGCCACTGTCCTGCAGAGTTTAGTTCCAACCCCAATTAAGCACACCTGAACCAGATAATCAGACCTTGATTATCTGGTTCAGGTGTGTTTAATTGGGGTTGGAGCTAAACTCTGCAGGACAGTGGCCCTCCAGGACTGAGTCTGGACACCCCTGATCTAAATGCATGATACTGGATGACCAATGGTTAATTTTAATAAAGCTCAAACAGTCATAATATTACATTTTACAAATAAAAATTAGCACATGCAGAAACTAAAAAATTAATTTTGCTATCAAGATATTTATTTTGTTAAGGAAAAATGACAAATGTTTGAATGTTCTACCTCAGATTTGTGATTTGTGTGTTCACCTGTTTGGCTAGTGTTTGTCATGATATGTTCTGACAATAAAGAGTAGCCTAGTTTAAAACCACAAATAACACTCTGGTTTCTACAACTTTTACTTAGGAGCAAAAATCTGCCTTTAAACTTCTTGATATGAAAAAGATTTGACATTTATCGTGATAATTATCGAAATCGACTGATACAATAAAATTAACTTGATAATTTTTTTTTGGGCCATATCGCCCACCCCTATCAGCCAGTCGTCGATATAATTGAGCATATATAATCGATATAATTCGATATAATTGACCCTGATACCCTGAAGCCTCAGCGGTGCTAGAGCTACGTCCATACATTTTGTAAATATGCGAGGGGAGAGAGCTAGGCCGAACGGAAGAACCTGATATTGGTACGCTTCGCCCCCGAAAGCGAACCTCAGGAACCTCCTGTGAGATGAAAGGATGGAAATGTGGAAGTATGCGTCCTTCAGATCTATCGTGACAAACCAATCCTCGGATTGAATTTGGCTCACGATAATGGGAATAGTGAGCATCTTGAACCTGAATCTCCTCAGAGACCGATTCAAGTGCCTGAGATCTATTATCGGACGCAACCCCCCATCCTTCTTGGGAACTACCCAGCAAACACAGAACGTTGGCGCAACGTAGCCAACCTTCTAACAACGTTTTAACAACGTGGCCAAAAGGTTGCTATAACTACGTTGTGTAGTAAAGGTTGTTACAGCGTTGTCACAATGTTGACATTAAACCAGCGTTCAGGGCCATTGCTTAAGGTTGTGCCTAGGTTGTCAGGACAACCACTGGACTACATAATGTACTCGTCACTGCCCTGAAGCGGGAAAATCAGACTTTTTAATTCCAACCACCTGTTGTTGGGCTCATTGTGTTTTCATTCATCATCGAGCAAGGATACGTGAGTATTGCGTTTAGCCTACCTCAGCTATCAAACACAACCTACAACTTTAATTTCTAATGTGATTGTAGCCTCGCTCGCACTGTTTAGTTTGTCATTTGATTTTTCCGCTATTTATTCGTTTCTTTGCTCCTCTGGATTTGTGGATGTTTCCACCTGCTTTCGGCTACTGTCTGCCATAGGCTACAGACCCGGTTTTGTTCATTAAATGTTCTGATCTGCCTTTGCTTTTTATGTTTTATTTATTATACTTAAAATAAATTTGTATATTCGTTTATTTTTTTTTTATTTTTTTTTCACAAATGTATGACTTTTGGAAGTGCAATTTGATTAAATGCAGTTTTAATAAAGTTGAATTAACTAAACTTTCTGTCATTTTTACTTTTCAAAGTGTAGGCTACACTTGCAGGAGTTGATAGCCCTATTAAATAAAAATATAGATAAACAATAAACGATAAAAGTATATAATTATCTAACAAAATGCACCATATTGTCAGAACGTCGTCTCTCAGTTGCTGAATGTCGCGCAACAACGTTGCTACAGCCCTGTCACGTCTTACAATTCTACGTTGTTACAATGTTGCGAGCACGTAGACAGCGACGTTGCCATAGCAGAAATGCAACGTGCCAGAGACGTTGCCACAACGTAAATGTGTTTGCTGGGTATGAAGTAGCGGCTGTAAAACCCGGACTCCCTGTCTGGAGTAGGAATACGTTCTATAGCCTCCTTTACCAGCAGGGAGTTTACTTCTTGTTCCAATACCCGATTCTGCTCTGGGTCGACTTACAGTCCAGACCACCCCATTGAACTTTGGTGGGCGGAAACCGAACTGTAGTCTGTACCCCTTTTGAATGGTGCGCAGAGCCCAAGGAGAAATATTTGTGAGATTTTGCTCTCGAGGCTGGCTTTGGGTAATAATCGGGATTCGTTCTTGGCCCCCTGAAGCGGAGCTCCGGCAGAGTTCGACCGAAAACGATTCTCGATGTGCGAACGCGAGTGCTGCCTGGCCGCAAGCCTGTGGGGCGGACAGTGCAGGGCGCGTTCGCTGGAAACCGATGCGTCCCGAAGCGCACTTGACGGCGGGAAGTCGACATCGATTTCCTGCGGGCTCTGCGGAGGAGGCGACCTCGATCGCTTCCCCACGGGTGGGGCCGCCCGCAGAGGACCTAGGCTGGCTAGGACCTCTTTGTCGAAGCCTTTTTCGCCTGCAGAACGGCCCTCAGGTCGCCCTGCTAAGGCTGAGGCTTCGGCTGAGAGCGTCGTCTATGCCCCCATGCTGTTTGAGGGGGGGCTCTAGAAGCGACGCTCTCTTTTTGCGCCTGTCTGTAGGCGGAGGAGCTGGGGGATGGATGCGGCTGCCCACTGGGGGCAGGCTTCTTAGGCTTGGAGCGGCAAGGGAGATATTGCCTGAAGGCTGCAGATTGTTTCTTCGCCTCCTGAAACCTGTCGACGACGGTGTTGACTGAGTCGCCGAACAGGCAAGATGGCGAAATCGGGGCATCAAGGAGGAAAGCCCTGTCTTTCTCCTTGATGCCCGACAAATTTAACCATAGGTGCCTCTCCGAGACCACCATTGCCGCCATGGAACGGCCGATAGCACGGGCCGTCTCCTTGGTGACTCGGAGAGACAAATCTGCAGCCTTCCTCAACTCCGCAATATCATCCGGAGTTGGACCCTCGCCCTCATCAATGTCCTTAAGAAGGTCGGCCTGGTACGCTTGTAGTACTGCCATTGTATGCAGACTAGCACCAGCCCGACCCGCAGCCATATAAGCCCTGCCCACTAACGATGATGTTTCACGACATGGTTTAGTGGGCAGCACCGGGGTTTTCAGGGATGATGCAGACTCGGGGGCTAAATAGGTGGCAAACGGCTGTTCCACCCGAGGCCGTTCATCCCATAACCGTTCTCTCGCCCCCCCAAAATATTACTATAATTTAAAACAGGGGGGTTGGACATGCGAGATGAGTGTGGCTTGTTCCACGATTTACACAACTCGTTATGTAAATCGGGAAAGAACGGCAAACCCCGATGATGAGGTTGCTCTCTGTGCTGCAGGAAACGCTCGTCCAACTTGCTTTTAATAAGCGTTTCCTGCCTCTCATGTGGCCAACTGATATTAAGACGGGCCACTGCACGAGAGACAACCTCCACCAGCTCCTCATATGCGGGGACATGGGGTGGCGAGACATCCCCAAAATCCCCGCCTTCGATGCTGAGCACGTCTACTTCCTCAGAAGCAGACAGCTCAAGCATCGGGCTCTCCACTCGCGCGGAATAAGCCGCCGAGTGGGCTTCCGCGCGAAGCGGGAGAGCATCGGAACTGGCGGATGAATCACGAGAGCGTGCCTCGGCAGTCTCGGGATCCCCCGCCAGATCCATTTGCGAGCCCCATAAAGAGCGTTGCCGCGCCGCCTCAGCGAACACGGGTCCCGCACCTCGAGGCTCGCGAGCCTGGCCATCATCATCGAAGATGGCCAGACGGGAACGCAGCACACGGATTGTTAATTTCTCACAATCCTCGCAAGCAGCCCCCTCGAGAGCTGCCCGCGCGTGCTGCGCTCCCAAACAGTGTACACACAGTTGGTGTGTGTCCCCACCCGTGATATAACGAGGGCAGGGATGCACACACCTCCTGTAACTGCTTTTACTCGCCATGCTTTATATATATGTGCTTTGTGTAACTGATAGACAAACAACACCAAATAAGACGTACAAGAGACAGAGAGCGCTTTGCTGAAGAACAGAAAGCTATCTCTGTTGTGTGCCGGCGTCCTTTTGTAGCTTCCGCATATGCCGTCACACACTACGTCATGACGCAACACCAATCAGGATTGGTTTAGTTTCATTCATACTTCAGAGGCGCTACGCTGAGGGGCGTTCCCCCAAAGTGTCATTCGACACAGTTCGAGTTCCCTCGAAAGGGAACTGCTACATTTTGACAGTAACAAAATCAGGGCTAAATCGTGCCGTGTGAACTCAGCATTAGATTAAATCAACTGAAGATAAAGACATTAAGTCTCTGAAGATCTCAGCAGAGGAGGATTAAACAACTCCACAAACAGCATTAATCTCACTTAAAGCAAACAACACACTCTCCAGAATAAACTATTAGTCTTTATCAGAGAGCTGTTCAAATCACTGACACACTCTTAATATGAAGATCATTCTTCATCATCAGATGTTTGAGTGACACTATGTCCAGTATCAGGAATAATACAGTATGATCTGTGTGTATCAATACACTACTCTGAAATCACAACGTGAATGTGTGCAAGAATAAACTGAGCATGTTCAAATGAACTCTTTCCAGACTAATTCCTACTAACTAAATAGGATAACTAAATAACTAAATGTTGTAAGGGTGGATTTCCTGCAAGACTGACGAATGACTAAAGAAACATTGTCAGCAAGATGGTAGAAAAATGCACATTTCTTGTCTATTCCACCCACTGCTACTTATACCAACGACGGAAATAAGCGCAGTTACAATAGCTTAATATGTGGGAGAGCGTTGCTATAGAGAGTGGCAATATTGTATTGCAATAGATAGCACTATTATATTATATCAAGTCAATACCAAATGAAAACTAGGGTTTATTGACAACATGGTTATAGTTATACTTAAAATAGTTACAAAATAAATGTATGAGATGATAATAACTTATACCATTAATTGCACCCAGTATATATGTAAAATGTTACCAGAGAGAGAGAGAGAGAGAGAGAGAGAGAGAGAGAGAGAGAGAGAGAGAGAGAGAATTTGATTTTTAAATACACCTTTATTATAACAATTTAATCGTAAATTATTCACATTTCATCCAACACTTTTTTTTTTACATGTATATTTAAAAAGTCAACACCAATTCATTTCTCCCACATAAAGTACACAATACCTCATTAACACACCAGATTTCTACAAACTTTGATAAACAGTACACCAACTTATAATAGGCAAACTCTACTTTTAGTCTAGCTGCCACAAGACCCAAAAACATAGGAACCACACTTATTGCATCCTGCCCTTGAAGTTTATTTTTCCTTGTTTTCCAAATTACTAATTTTGCAGTGCCTGATAAAAAATGAATTAAATCCAAAGTCCTTTTCCTTTGAACGGAATACCTAGGACCATAAACAAACAATTTGAAGGAAAAGCCCTCACCCAAAGATAAAAACCAATTGTTTAAAAGGGAAAAAAGATCCCCTAAACGTGAGCACTGCACAAATAAATGGAACACTGATACTACCTCTAAACAAAAAGGACAACCCACCCCAACGCTAGGATTAAGATGCGCCACATGTCTGTCCGTAGCTACTGTTCCATGTACAATTCTCCACTGGAGATCACCTGTCCGCTTATTAATTTGACATTTGTACAGAGCACGCCAGCAGCCTTTAGGGGAAGAGTCAAGTCCAAGAAAATCCATCCATTTTGTAGAAGGAACGCCAGTCAATAGTCTGGCATTTGACACTTTTAAACAAGTCAAGTACAAGGCCTTCTTCCCAGTTAACTCAAAACAATGTCAACAAACAGTTATCATCCTCTTCCCAATTCTCCACGGCAGCACTGACTATGAGTGAAGGAAATACATAGTCATGCCCTTCTGTCCACTCTTGGATCATCGTTGTGTTATCCAGAAAGTCTCTATACTACTCTCCTAACGCCCCACTTACTTCTGCAACAAACAGCTGTATAATTCTTGTAGATTTCACTTCAGTCCTTTGGCTTATAGCTTCCACACTGCTACTCAATATATGGCCCAACTTCATATATCCAGCAGCCAGCAACCGTGAGCGTAAGCAAGCAGATGATAAAAGTCTTGAAGACAGGAGAGGGTTAAAAAACAAAGGTTCTTCCAGCAGCCAGGGCCCGACTGACAAATCAGGTGCTCTTGACACATTAAATACTTTCCAAGCTTCAAGCATAGATTTATAATACGGGGTAAGGTCTACCAACTTGGACTCTTGTAAATCCATAAGAAATAAGTGTTTATCGAGTCCTATTCCGCCTACCCTCTGCAAAAGGGCTATTGCAGTGTCCATCCAAGCAAAATTGCTGTTGTATGGCAGTCTTTGAACAGTTCGTAAACGAAAAGTCATTAGTCTTGCCTTGAGGTCCACCAAACCCTGTCCCCCTTCTTGTACAGGAAGATACAGTACAGCAGATCAGACCCAATGGTATCCAGACCAGAAAAAGTTCACCAAGTGCCTCTGAATCGCTTGAACTAGACCTGCTGGTGGTTGCAATACATTGAATTTATGCCACAGAGTGAATGCCACCAAATTATTGGCCACCCAAACTCTTCCCCTGTAGGACAACTGGGGTAGAAACTATTTCCATCTAGACAATCGTGTGCACACTTTTTCCTCTACGCCCTCCCAATTTAATTTTTGATACTCATTAGAACCAAAAAAAAAAACCTAATATCTTAAAACCCTCTAATTTCCATTTGAGGTCTCTAGGCAATTGTGGGAGATTCTCTGCAATACCTTGACCTACCCAGTTCACCTTGGCTGTTGAAGCCTTCTCATAAACAACGTGCATCAGACATCACCTTGACATCTTGTGTGTTTTTAACAAATACGGTAATATCATCGGCATAAGCACTTAAAACTGTTCTTGAAGTCTTAAAAATAGCAGGTATATGCAAGCCAGACATTTTTTCTCGTAATTTGCAAAGAAAAGGTTCAATTGCTATACTATATAGCTGTCCTGATAAAGGACACCCCTGTCTTATGCCCCTTGTTACAGAAATGGGATGGCTCAATCCACCTCCCACCTTGACAATACAAGAAGCCCCTGCATACAACAATTTCACCCATTTTAAAAAACCTTCCCCAAAACCAAAAACATTCAAAACATTGAAGAGATAGTTGTGGTCGACACGATCGAACGCTTTTTCTTGGTCCAGGGAGATTAAACCAATTTCTGTTTTAGAAACTCAAAAACAAATTGTCCGATATTGTCCTTTCTGGAACACAATATGTTTGGTCACTGTGTACAATTAAATGGAGGTACTTTTTAAGCCTAATTGCAAGGCATTTGGATAAAATTTTGTATTCAGTAGTCAATAGGGCGACTGGTCTCCAATTCTTCAAAAGAGTCAAACCCCCCTTTTTTGGCCACATTGATAAAACAGCCCGTTGACACAGGCAACATATCAGCCTTGTTACATACACAAAAAAATTCAAAAAGATCCTGTCCAATGCAATTCCAAAAATGTTTATAAAATCCAGGTTGTAAACCGTCAATGCCTGGAGATTTTCCTGAATTAAGTTGGCCCAAGGCAGCTGTTATTTCTTGATAGGATATATCTATATCCAAAGCAATCTTTGAGTCAGAGTCTATTTGAGGTAAATCTTGAAACAGTTGTGCAGAACAGTTTACATCACAATGCTCAGCAGTGTAAAGATTTGAATAGAAATCCACTGCGTGACGACGCATATCTCTTTTATCATACGTCATCCTTCCATCAGGAAGACGTAAACAGGCCATCTGTTTGTGCTTTGCCACTTTACTCTCCAAATTAAAAAAATATGCACTTGGCGCATCCATGTCTGCAACAGAAATAAAACGAGACCTTACCAAGGCCCCTTTTACTCTCTCGTTCAAATAAGATCCCAACTCCATTTTTTTCCTCTGTAACTTACTACTCAAACTAGGATCATATCTGTTAATTAATTCTGCTTCTATTGATGATATCTCATTTTCAACAGACTCAATCGTCTCTCATAACACATTAGTCGTATTGGCAGTATATTGCAGACAAAACATTTTTATATTCACTTTTCCTATATCCCACCACTGTCTTAGATTTTCAAAACTACTTTTTTTCATTTTCCACAGTTGCCAAAATATTTCAAAATACCTACAAAATTCTTTATCTTGAAGCAATCTAATATTAAAATGCCAAAAAGAGGACTTATTTGAGCTCTGAGATTTACTTATTACAATCGTAACCAAAGTATGGTCTGTAAAACCCATCGGTGTAATAGAACAATCAATAACTTGACTGCTCAACTGTTTGGATACATAAATTCTGTCCAAACGAGCAGCAGTAACTCTATTACTATTCACCTTGATCCATGTATATTGCCTCACGTCAGGGTGTTTAACCCTCCATATATCCAAAAGATAAGCTGCCCCTGTTCTTCAGTATTTCGATCAACAGAAAAATTCTCTGTACAATTCCAATCTCCCCCAACTATGACATTGCCATCATTAAAGCATTTTTTAAGAGCATTACTTAACACACCAAAAAATATGAATCTTTCAAACCCTACATTTGGTGAATAAACACTGATGAAATAATACATTTCCCCATCAATATCAGCTTTAACAACAAGACGACGGCCATTCATTGGCTCTTCTGTACTCAAAACAGTCACTCTTAAATCAGGTGAAAAGAAAATTGCCACTCCTGCACTCAAATTTGTTTTATGGCTTAATTTGTACTGCCCTTTCCACCACAGTCCCCATTCAACTTCATTTCCTACATAAATAACATGTAATTTTTTCTGCTCTATTATTTCAGATACTAATGCACATTTGTGCATATCCCTCCCCCAAGAGAACCTACTCTTAAAGCATCCATATGTAGGTTTAAGAGGGAAAGGAGAAAAACAGATAAAAGCAGCATTATAAAAAGAGACACCATGTGATGCATGAGATGGTCAGCTAAAACAAAACTTTAACGTTCTCTTTTTTTCCACATTTCTATACTTTCTAATAATTGCCATTACATGTTTCTTCAAACGAAACCTTTTATTTTCACTAAAAATCTCAAGACTCACATTCTTTTGATGTATTGAAACAGACTTCTCAAACTTCTCAATATCTGGAAAAAAATCTATCACATTGACTTGCTTCCCAAAACTATCATCCAGAAAAGCATTAATCTTCTCTAAAGTATACAATGAGGGATCATCTTGTGAGAACTCTTGAGAGTCCGCCTCACCTATAGAATCTCCCTGTGAACATAAATCAATGTCATGCATAGATGCAGCCTCATCTGACAAACCTTCATCCATGCCACTCTTATTACCTTCTTTATTGCAGCTCAACTCCATCTGCTCTTTCTCCACCACACGCTCTACACTACAAAACCTAGCCTGAATACCGCTCGTACTTGGTACAGAACGCAAGACATTTTCAACATTCAGTGTTTCAGCATTTTCTCCGTTCATATTAACAATCGCAATACTACTAAGAGCAGAAACGGTCACTTGTTCTCACTTAGCTATTTGTTTGAGTATTCTCAGGAGCATTTACACTCACCCCGAACTCCTTGGGTAAGCACAATTTGAGAAGTAACATCAATTTCTGATCCCCAAAAACATTACCTTCAACTTCGCGTTCTTTATGTGGGCACGCATGTCGTTGCCCAACATCACCGCATTCAAAACACTTCATATTACCGGTTGTTGCATAAATCATATACGGTTTCCCTTCATGTTTAACGCGAAAAGATATATCCAACGTTCTCTCTGGAGAATCCAAAACCATGTTGACATTTCTCCTGAACGACATCACATGTTTTAGAGCCAGGTGTTTGCACCCTAGAGAAATCGTTTTAAACGGACTAACAATTTTTCCAAAGCGAACTAGCTCACGCTCCAATGCTTCATTTATTATGAACGGCGGCACATTTGAAATCGTAATTTTTGAAGAAGCCGCATAGAGTGGAGTGACTTTCACTAAATCGTCATTAATAATAAGGCCATTTTCAATTATCTGATTAACAAGATTCTGCGTTTTCAGAAAAACTACAACAGCCTTATTCATACAAGAGGCAGAAGAAATATTTTCGTGGCCTACAGCTTCCCCTGTCGCCACAAGCACATCCTCCACCATTACCCCATCAGGAGGCACACACCTGAATCCATTACGCAAGGACAGTGCCTCAGCCTGGGACGCCATCCCTCCGCACAAACACTCGCTGTAACAGCAACAATAAATGAAAAATAAACACTTACCAAACCATGCAGAAATAAGTTGAAATGGGGAAAAAAAGAAATATAGGTGAAAGTCCACTACTCAGTTTTTGCCCCCCCAACACCACTCTCACACGTGCAAACTCCCAGAATTCCAGAGAGAGAGAGAGAGAGAGAGAGAGAGACAGAGAGAGAGAGAGAGAGAGAGAGAGAGAGAGAGAGAGAGAGAGAGAGAGAGAGACCCAATAAAGGGACCCAGAGAATAAAAGAGACAGAGCAATAGTTACAATCTTCTTTTATCCTTTCCCTGACTATGTGACTAAAACCCAAATGTGAGATGTTTAAACTGACCAATCAGATAATTATAACTTCCCCCATGGTACTACATGTGTGACAATTCATCGACCCCTGAAGTACACACATCTTGGCCTACAGTGATCACTATCAGCCCCTCTGTGCCTTTAGGAACTACAGATGGTCATTGTGGTGAAAGAGGGGGTGAAAAACAGTAAAGCAAACGTCTTTGTTCATTTCAAATATCTTGGATTATTTTCAATCCTACAATGTCTTTAGAGAAAATACAGATTTCTTTACCTGTGAGAAGTGAAGAGAGAATGATCAGTCCCAGCAGACACAGATCACACTTATCAGCCATTTTGTGTTTCTGTCAGTCTTTCTCTTCATTATATATAGTTACAGCTCTTTCTTTAAACATCATCATATCCTCCTGTGGTTATTCACTTCCTATGATCTCATCAAATGAGTGAACACACTGTCTCAACACACATCTGCTCTGAACAGTTTATTGGCTACTTTTGCACACGAGAGAATTACTGTTAGAGTCACTTCTTTATTTTAGCAGTTTCCCACATGACGTTAAAATCTAGAAAAACAATTATTACATTATTAGTGAGAAAATTGTTTTGTTACTGAAAAGGTTTCCACTATCCATGACTAACTTGTAGAATTTTTTTAAGGTATTTTGAAATGATTAACGTCAGCTCCAGTTTGGTGAAACAGAAAGTATTTGCACACACTTCATTAGTGTCTGTAAAGCGGATATTAAATGTCTTCAGGAAGAGTTTCTACACATGGATTATAATGTTCTGCTTTACTCTCTCCAGCCCTGAGAAAATAGATCCGTTTATTGATTCTGTATTTATTGTTGCCCCTAAGTAGTGATGGTGAAATGAAGCTTTGTGAAGCACTGGGGCTTTCCCCCTTGACTGTATTGTGAAATGGTTCATTACTCGAAGCTTTTCAACACGTTGCACACTAACGACATCTTGTGGTCAAAAGGTGGAAAAGCTGCCTTTCTGTCCCAGAAGACACATCCATTTTTTTATTGTTTCATTTAATAAATCTCTTTGTGCTCTGTAAACCACAAAGCAATACAATTAATCCTCATAATTCATGTGTTAGTGTTGATGTAGTTCTTACACAATGTATGAACAAACAACTGTATGAATGAATTTATGAAAAAAATAATAAATGGGACTAATTAACTTGTACAGAAACAGTTCTTATGAATCTGCTTTAAACAACAAATGCAGCCTTATTCACATAAACTTTAGCCTCAGTCCTAATCCTACGAGTTCATAGGCAAGGCTCATGTAGGCATATATAATCAAAATAAAATTAAATTATTGTGGAATGGTGAAGTGCTTGTGAACTGGGGAGCTGACTGTCAAGGTGTGGGTTTGTGTCTTGTTCTTGTCTATCATGTGTTCCCCTGTCTTTTCATGTTTAGCTGTCTCCCGTTATGTTGATTAGTCTTCCCAGGTGTCTCTGATTAGCCACGCCCCCTTGTTATCTTGTTTAGCTTGTTTGCCTTTGTATTTAAGCTCTGTGTCTAGTTCAGTCTTTGTGAGTTCTTGATGTTGTAATGTTGCATGTTGTCCCGTCCCGTCCCGGAGTCTTAGTCTTAGTCTTAGTCTTAATTCAAGTTTATTTAATAAAACACTGCTGCATTTGGATCCTGCTTCCTGCTTCCTGCTTCCTGCCTCTGCATCTAACAGAAGAACTCACCACAAAATGGATCCAGCAGTTGTTAGCAACCAGGCCTTGAGGAAATTCCTTTCTTCGATGTTCCAAGATGGCCAGCCAATTGAGAGGTATGCAAGGGACTTTTTGTCTTGCTGTCACCTGGGAGCGTTAGATGACACCCAGCTCATGGACCTGTTTTGGAGCGGGCTGGATGATGACGTTGTTCATTTGATGCCGGAGGACTATACCGGCTGGACCCTAGAAGGGTATGTCGACCTGGCCCTCTTCCTTGAGCGGTTTGGCATTTACTGTGGGCTTGGCTGATGAAACACCCTGCAAGCTCACAGTACCCCCAGAGCCCTCACCGCTGGTCGCGTCCAGTCCAGAGTCTTCACAGCTCCATGTCCCGTCTGCCCAGCCAGAGTCAGTTCACGTCTCGCCCGCCCAGCCTGGGAATCGTCACGTCTTGCCAACCATCAAGCCAGCCACTGGATCGGTCTATGGATGTACGGGACCGGTTTTCCAGCGTGGCCGATCCCCCGATTATGTCTGCACGTGCTGCCAAGAGGGCCATCGTTCAAATGTTTCGTCCTGTCGAGCCTATGCATCATGTCACGTCTGCCGATCCCGAGACTGTTCACGTCACGTCTGCCGAGCCAGAGACTGTTCACGTCACATCTGCCGAGTCAGAGCTTCACGTCAGTCCTGCCAAACCAGAGCTTCACGCCAGTCCAGCCGAGGCTGCACTTCATGTCAGTCCAGCCGAGCCTGAGACTGAGAGCGTAATCCCGCCGAGCCTGAGACTGAGAGCGTCATGCCCGTCAAGTCAGAGTCTGTGAGTGTCATGCCCTCCGAGCCAGAGCCAAAACTCTCTTCGCCGCTGGTCCCGTCCAGCCCAGAGCTTCCTTCGCCGCTGGTCCTGCCCAGCTCAAAGCCCTCTTTGCCACTAGTCCTGTCCAGAAAGAAAATGATAACGGAAGTGGACACTCGCTGGAACAGCACTTGTAACATGCTGGAGCGTCTCTGTCAGCTGAGAGAGCCAGTGGGGGCAGCCCTGACCTCTCTAAAGACTGACGTCACCCCTCCTACAGCCCTTTTCCGCCAGGATACAGTAGAGCTTTCGGGAGAGAAAAGGGTGTCTGCCTCCAAAGTAAAGATGCTTAATCATGCTGTAACGAGCAAGCTAGAAGGCCTCAATTCAAAGTTAACAAGGCATCTGGGTGACAGCCTTGTGCGGAGGGTCAGGGAACATGCAGTACATTTAGAATCAATAAGCGTGATGACCATACCCACATTATTGGATCCCAGATTAAAAAAAAACTGGGATTCTTAAGTCAAGGGAAACTGCAAGAAGCGGTATCAAGATTAAAATCTGAATGCGCTTCTGTAATCAGAAATTCTGGTCTCCATTCTGCTTCCACCAACACACCCCCAGCTCAGGTTTTGAGGTTTTGTCTGAGAAGAGGAATCATCTAAACCCCAACACACTTGAAACAATTCTGTTCCTCAATAAAAGTAATTTGTAATCCTTCCTTCACCCACCCCAACCTGCAGTGTTGCAGTTTGCTCCTCTACATCCCCAGTCCCATAAGCACAACACTGCACTAAAACTAGTAACAGTTCACTGCACTAAACGACCCAGAAACAATTCTTAACCTTTCCCACCCCACACTTTTCTGTTTATTACACTTCCTCCACCATAAGCACTGCACTCAACACAGTCTCACTTTTGTTGTTTATACTGTCACTATCCAAACAATTTATGAATAATTAATGAACTGTGTGTGACAGTTGTCTCTGCACAAGTAAATTCGGACATATTTTATTCTATACCCAGGCAATGGACAATTGTCTGCTCAGGTTATTGGTTCAGTATTGATTTATTTGTCTGCTGTTTCTTTGCACAGTCGCTAGGTGTCACTAGTGAGCAATGCTGAATGAAGCTTCGAGTAATGACCCTTTGAGTGAAGCAATGGGCTGCGAGGTCTCAGTGGTTCAGGAAGCCTCATTTTGCCATCACTAGGGAAGTGTCTCTTTATAGTGTGAGCCGGTGATGATGTGCAGGAGAGGTAAATCAGACTTCCGGGGAGAGGGAACGAGTGAGCGGAGCGTGCTGATCTGCGTGACACACTTATTACTAACCAGTTTTACTTTATTTCTGGACTCATAGAAACACTGAGCAGTGTTCATTTAACACTGGTAAATTTGCTGTGTAGAGTTTTATTGCACCTGCGTATAATGACAATAAAGACTATTCTACTCTTTTATATCCTACTTTATTCTGCTCTATTCTTTATGGATGTATGAAACATTCACAATAAGATGAATATCATTCATTTAGAAACATGAATTTTCATTTAATGCTAACTTTAAGCATCATTAGTAGAGATATCTGCAGTATGATATTTACAAATAATAATGCAAATATCCTCTTATTTTAATGTCCATAAACTGTTAATAGTTTAACATTACAGCATGTTTTAATATTTTACCCTGTCTAATAAAACCCATATGACTGATGTTTTAAACCTCATGTTATTAAGTTGTAATGTAATGTAATCACTTATATTATTTTACCATGGCTTGTGCTTGGAAGATATTTTTTTTTATCTCAATATAGCATTGCTGCTAGCTTACCTCTTCTCTGCTCTGCGTCAATAACAAGTACTGTTCTCAGAATAGGTTAAACCAGATTTGAGGAAGTGAAACATGGTGTTGAAATGTTCAGCATTTCCTTGTAGCTCAGAGTGTGGTAATGGACTCTCTTGTCTAGTGCTGTTATCATCCTAGGTCCCCTCTATTTTTTTATTTTTCTTTATTTAAAAAAAAAAATTGAATATCAGTAATTTTTTTGTACCCCCTTAAAATAGCAGTTACTGCCAAACGTACTTCTGTTTTCTGTAATATTGACCAAGACATAGTCCTGTTCTGAATCGTCTGTTTCCACATCGACAGTCTGGTTCAGAGTCATCCTGATAGAAATCACTCTTAGTAAAAATGGTACAAAAGCTGTCACTGGGCCAGAACCTTTTCAAAAGGCACCTTTGTACACAGGTACTAATATGTACCTTTAAGGTGGCAATCAAGCGGCAACCTTCCGGTCTCTCTTGCGAAGCCGATACAGAAGTAACTAGAACTGCAGTTCATTGTCTGGCCACTAGAGAGAGGCTGCAAAAGAGAGTCAATTCCATATATCCCCCATGTTAAAATGCCCAACTTTATAGCAGAAAACAATATGTTTACAGCCTGGAACAAAAATTGATTTTGGTCTAAATAACTAATCTTGCCCTTCATGAAAACTGTGAGGGGGTGAATTTATTTATAACTCATCCGTTTAAATAACATTAAGCCTTAAAGTTCTGCATAATTAAGGGCGGGGCCACTTGAGTGACAGGTGGATTGCCGCTGATGTCAGCCTGTCACTATCAGCAGTTTGTCTGTCTGTTAGCGTCACGTCACCTCAGAAAATTCCAGCCGCTGAACTTGGCATCTCTGCCGTGTTTGTGCTTTTTTGGGATTATTTCATACAATTGAATACACCCATTACTTCGCCCACGCCTTTGGACTCCGTCGTGGTCGAGTAGTGGTCGAGAGAATAACCAGCACTGTTTTCCAGTTGTGATATATTTGGAGAAGGCATTCGACTGTGTCCCTCGCGGTGTCCTGTGGAGGGTGCTCTGGGAGTATGGGGTCCGGGGCCCTTTGCCAATAAGGCCCTTTGCCTTTGGCAGTAAGTCAGACTTGTTCCCGGTGCATGTTGGACTCCGGCAGGGCTGCCCTTTGTCGCCGGTTCTGTTCATAATTTTTATTGACAGAATTTCTAGGCACAGCCAGGGGCCGGAGGGGGTCAGGTTTGGGGACCACACGATTTCCTCTCTGCTCTTTGCGGATGATGTTGTCGTTCTGGCCCCATCAGACCAGGTCCTTCAGCATGCACTGGGACGGTTTGCAGCCGAGTGTGAAGCGGCTGGGATGAGAATCAGCGCCTCCAAATCCGAGGCCATGGTTCTCAGTCGGAAAAGGTTGGCTTGCCCACTTCAGGTTGGTGGAGAGTTCCTGCCTCAAGTGGAGGAGTTCAAGTATCTTGGGGTCTTGTTCACGAGTGAGGGAAGGATGGAATGGGAGATTGACAGACATCTGCAGTAATGTGGTCGATGTACCGGTCAATCTACGTTCCTACTCTCACCTATGGTCATGAGCTGTGGGTCATGACCAAAAGGACAAGATCCCGGATACAGGCGGCCAAAATGAGCTTTCTCCGCTGGGTGGCTGGGTGATCCCTTAGAGATAGGGTGAGAAGCTTGGCCACTCGGGAGGAGCTCAGAGTAGAGCCGCTCCACATCGAGAGGGGTCAGCTGAGGTGGCTCGGGCATCTGTTCCGGATGCCTCCTGGACACCTTCCCTGGAAGGTTTTCCGGGCGCGTCCCACCGGGAGGAGACCCAGGGGAAGACCTAGGACACGCTGGAGGGATTATGTCTCCCGGCTGGCCTGGGAACGCCCCCCCGGAAGAGCTGGAGGAAGTGTCTAGGGAGAGGGAAGTCTGGGCATCTTTGCTTAGACTGCTGTCCCAGCGACCCGGCCCCGGATAAGCGGAAGATGGATGGATGGGTTGTCCAGTTGTTTTCCTCTGTGAATATGCACTGGATGTCTGACAATTTCGTTGCTTTTTGGATTTCAGATTTAAAAGTGTCTATAGATATAGAGGCTACACTCATTTACTTGAACTTCTGAGGTTATATCTATGGTTTGACCCATTAGAGAGGCGGCCAAAATCAGAATTTAAAATGGACTGAATAATAAAGCTCTCTACGAACTTGACGAGCGATGCCGAGCTGACGGACCATAGACTGTAAAAAAAGAGTGACTGACATGTATGCACATAAATCACTGTTACACACAAACAAGCTCAGAGTAATATTGTAAGTTACTGCATAATACATTTTCAACTAGCAGAATAGTACAGAATCAAGATACACAGTCTCACTTGTAGCTATGTCTTTTAACTATTATAATATTTCGAAGGGCAAAAACATGAACTTTAACTATTGGCTTTACATCATCAGCTGTCACTTTATAGCGAGGCCTTTAGCATATAGCATTAGCTCCTTAGCCTGAGCTAACTCGATCACGTCGAGCTAGGCGGGCGTGGCTTCAGCAACAGGTCAATACCAATAGCCTCAGCTCACCCACGTCACGCCTCTTTGCCCATTTTCTGTTATCCGGGAGTGACGCGCTGCCAAGATGGCGACAGCCGGCTCCGCCCACTTTAGGCTTCAAAAACGCTCTTCAGAAACCAACAGGTGAAGTCACACACACTACACACTTATTTTTTTACAGTCTATGGTGCCAATTTGCACGCTTAAGGTATAAAGTTGTACCCTTTGAAAAAAGTACTTTTTTCTGAGAGTGATTAATATTGTCTTGATCAGAGTCAGAGTTGATATCTTCATGATCTCCATCATGGGGATTATGGAGACTATAACAGAAGTAAGTGCTGTTTCTCATTCAGAGGTGGACAGTAACAATTTACTAGAGTACTGTACTTAAGTACACTTTTTGAGTGTCTGTACTTTACTTGAGTATTATTTTTTCTGGAAACTTGTTACTTTAACTTCACTACATTTAAAAGACAAATATCATACTTTTTACTCTACAATTATATCAAGGTCCTTGAGTAGAAAGTAGTTGTGTTAGTCAGGGCATGATTTTTTTCATTTTCACTCTTAGGGTCACGTGTCGTGAAGCCCGGGGATTAGTAGGGGAGACCGGGGACAGTTGCAACAGTGGATGGTTGCAACATGTCATTTTTCTCCAATCAGAAACAAGCTAGAGTGATGACACTCACACTGCACATGCACAGTTAGACCCTCCACCCACCAAGAAGACAGAACACATATTCAACAAATGTTGCATTTATTGTACAAAACTTGTTTTGGAGGTATGAAAGTAAATTTTTTCATGAGATATATTTTTGTCATACTGTCCTGAAATTTTGTATGAATTAATCAACACTTACTTAGTTTGAATTATTGTTTTGTTGACTTCTAAGTGACATGGTTAGCATGTGTCAAAGTCAGTGTGTCTAGCAGGAATATGATGCTCTGTCATGGCTGATAGGGTTGGGGACGGTTGCAACAAGTTATAAATTGCATGTTTAATAAAAGTTTGTTGCATTGCAAATTGTTCAATTCTTCCTGTCTGAAACTGAAATATGGAGAGATTGAATAGCATCTGTAACACCTGCACACTGAATCTATGTAGGCAAGGCCTATGTTCTACACATGAACAAACAAAACTCAATAACTGTTATTTGATAAATATGACTAAATAAATAAATTATAGGCTACAATAATATTATTGAAATAAATAATACTATAATATTATAGTATAGGCCTAAAACAGTTAATATTTTCAGAATTCTTTGCTCATTGAGATAAAAAGCTTAAGTTAATTAATGAAATTTAAGGTATTTTTAACATGTTGCAACCGTCCCTGGGTTGTGTTGCAACCGTCCCCTGGGTCGGGGTCAGTTGCAACATCTGGCTTCTTCCATTCAAATAAATGTGAACGATATGTCATATATAATCATCTTTAAATGGTATGGGTAATTAGCAGACAGATGCAAGTTTAATGTATACAAATTTGGTTGGTCTAGTCATAATAGTCTCTGAGTAACTGAGAGAAATGCAAAAAGTGTTGCAACTGTCCCCGGTCTCCCCTACAATTTCTCTCTACTAGTGATCTTTTAATGATCCCTTGTACATTAAACAGTCTATATACAAGCACCTTTTTGTGATATATATATATATATATATATATATATATATATATATATATATATATATATATATATATATATATGAGCAGAGTCCAAAAGTATAGGCCGACATTTGTCTTTTTAAAAGAGTGCCTGATCCTCACTGTTTTCATCTGGGATTGGGTCAGGAATTGACTGGATAATCTCATCAACCCTCTGCTGGCAGATGCTGGAACAACACCATCATGGCAGTAACATCATTTATTCATCGACAGCAAATGTGATAAAGCCAATGCTTCATGTAAAATGTTAGTGTTTATGTGTGTTTAAAATCTGCAAAATAAAGAGAAACAGGACTATCACATATGCAAAACCTCAGATGATCTCTTATAGATCATTTAACTGAGAGAGTTACTCAGGAGAATAGAGAAAGCTCAGATATGCAAGACTCTGAAATGGACTTCAAGTGCAGCATTCAGTGTGATTTCCAGATGATGGAGATTTTGCAGGATGCATTTGAACACGTTCAGAGAATAGCTCTGTTCTCAGAACAGGTTAAAGCGCTGATAAAGCTGTGAAGCAGATTTGAGGAAGTGAAACATGGTGTCGAAATGTTCAGTGTTTCCTTGTAGCTCAGAGTGTGGTAATGGACTCTCTTGTCTAGTGTTAGTGCTGTTATCATCCTAGGTCCCCCCTATTTTTTTTTTTTTTTTTTTGTAATAAATCAGTAATATTTTTTTTCTCAAATAGCTTTGCAGTTACTGCCAAACGTACTTCTGTTTTCCAGTGGCGGCTGGTGGGTTTTCAAATAGAGGGTTTTTAAAAGGAGCAAGTTTAGTTATGTCTGTTTTTACAGGAATTGAAGAGACAACTTTTATTTTAACTCATGATTTTTCATGCTTTTTATTGTCACATGTGAAAAATAGAAAGAAATAGCTAGCATTTCATTTTGTGACATATACACATTGCAAAGTCAAATTTTAGGATATGTTATGACAATATAATGTGAGCAGACACTGATGTAATTCTCAGACGGACGTCTCTCTGTAGAAGAAACAGCTGATATACAACAGCTGATATAGCTGATATTGGCTGTGAGACTTCAGTGTAAACGCCCACTGCTGTGATTGGCTGCTGAGAGACTTCAGTGTAAACGCCCACTGCTGTGATTGGCTGTTGTGAGACTTCAGTGTAAACGCCCACTGCTGTGATTGGCTGCTGTGAGACTTCAGTGTAAACGCCCACTGCTGTGATTGGCTGCTGTGAGACTTCAGTGTAAACGCCCACTGCTGTGATTGGCTGACATCCTTGCATATGGAATATCTCGCATTACATGTGGAACTCTCTCGAAAACTTTTACTATTACAGCTATTATACGTTTTTACTATTATAGCTATCTGGATTAACGAATCGTGAGAAGTTTTTTTTAAGTATTTAGATCTATTCCCGTCACATAAAAGGTTGCAATGATGAGCATTGAGCAGATGACAGCCTGTTGATCGCGTGAATGAAGATCTTATCATTGCAACGCAGTTTCTGCACTCACTAATGATTTCACCAATGCAAACATGAGGTAAGTACAGTAAGAGCTTCGTTGTGCAGTATAAAAGCGTCATTGATTTCATAACGAGTTTTGGCAAGTGTCCAGATAAACTCGCACTGTGTGATTGATTGACAGCTTGGGCGATTGGAAAGGGATTGTTCTTTGGTCGCTTTCTGTATATATATTAATCACAGTTTAAGTAAGATTATATTCATCCTACTAAGAGAAACGATGTGAAGTTGATCGTTTAGTCACTGGCTTGATTTACTGATGCATAAACAGTATTGAACGACTTAGAGAGAAAGATTATGTATGAACTTGAACAATTACACATCAGACATTCACATAACCCACCGGTTCTTCAGAGGCTCGGATGAAGGAACTAAAAAAATACCTTTGTGTTCATTTGCACATCCAAACACTGAGCAACTGCCATGCTTGTTTGTAAGCCATGATGTCTCTCGAGGAAAAACCAATATCGCGCAGCTCATTTTCTCATGGACGGGCCAAATTCTCTTTGCGGGCAAAGAAGAGAAAGGGGAGGTGACCTTTGCCCTTATGACGACATAAGGGGAAGATTTCTAGATTCGCCCGTCTGAGCTTTCATTTTCTCAAAAATTCCCAGGGCTTGGTTTACACCCATCAAAACGTCTAGCCACTGGGGGAACCATAGGCAGGCTAGGGGAACTAAATATTTAGGTTAAAAAATCTCATAAAGTGAAATTTTCCTGCAATGGGACCTTTATTGTTTATTTGTGAAGGTCTTGTTCTTGTTCACAGAGGCGTAAAGTTCATCCTACGGTTGATCTTCTCTTCCTCTGATGGCAGCATAAGTCACTGTATCATCATGATCCTGAAAGAACAGATTCTGTCCATCAGTGTTTGAACCCCAGCGATTATTATTATTATTATTAGAGCATGAGCTTCATTTATCTGAGAGTCAAACTCATGTGCTGGTATCTACTCACATTGAGTGATTTTACTGGCTTTGTATTGGAAGAAGTGACCTCAGAATAAGTCACATCATCTGTCTGCTCCTAAACATCAATGCAAACGTGCAGAGAGTCAAGTTTAACACACAGAACAGACATATCTCTCACTATAACATGTAGAATAACACAAAAGCTTTTAAATCACATTATTGAACAGACAAGTGAACGTAATGTTTGATGATTTAGTGGACTCACATTGGCTCTTGCAGCGGGAGGAATGGACATGTTGATCGTCTCATACGTCCCTTCATGATCATTCTCATCTTTGACCTTCAGAACAAACAGTTAAACTGCATGAATGACACTTTATTGAGCTTTAAAGACAGTAATCAAATCTAAATCACTGCATTACTGAACTCACCGCAGAGTCGCCAGTCCCTCTTTTATTATCTGAAAACAAGTGCCTCATGAAATTTGAGTATTTATGAGCAAACACAATGTTAAGCATTAAGATTTTCAACAATCAGATTTTGTTGAAGCATTAAAATGAATAATAAAAATGATTGTTGACTTGATAACTCTGTGATATTGACATTACAGAATTTCTCAGCAGGAATAAACTTCTGTTTGAGAATTTCATATAATCCACATGTTTCTATGATACTTACAGTCTGAACATGATGTGTTTGTTTGCTCATCTGAACTGTTTTTAATTGTTGTAAAGGAGTAAATCTGAAAACTCACCAGCTCTTTTTCTGCAGATCAGCCAGAGAAGAGCAAGAAGGAGAACAGCGACTGCAGCGACAGAAATCACTATGACTGAAGAAGAGATCGAGCACAGAGTCAGAGACGGACAGGGCAGATTGGGGACAATTACAGACAAAGACAAAACACTGTGATCATGTACCTGTGTTTTTATTCCAGTGATCTGTGCCTGGTGTGTTTGTAGTCGAATGATCCTCAGAGTCTGTGTCTGGTGAAAAGGATGAATGGGGACAATTATATACAAAGACAAAAGCCATCGACAATGGTGACATGCTTCATGTCGCAATGCATGCTGGGAGCCACCCATAGTATAAAACTCATGGCTCCCAGCATGCATTGCGGCATGAAGCATGTCACACCACACAACTCTATATAGTATATTAGACTTTTATTTAGATTTAAAAAAATATATATTTTCTCCAACAGCCCAAGCACACACACAGGCCTATATAATGGTGTGTAAAACAAATGTATAATTTATAATCAGCTCCATATTGGATTCCAAGTGATCAAGAGGCGTGATAGTTTGTCCCAAAGCTTGTCTACTCTTCTGCTACACACTCAAAAGTATGAACCTTTTCTTACCAAAAAGAGTACATACTTTTAGGGCGTAGTATAAGAAGGTGAATTGAGCATTAGAGTAAAAAAAAAGTGAAGTCGGCCATTTTCTCTTCAGTTTCATCTGAGCTGTTGAGGTGAATGGCAGGACAAACTTTCTCCGGTCAGACAGAAACAAAATGTAGGCAGAGATAACTATTTTTCTTTATATATATATATATATATATATATATATATATATATATATATATATATATTTAAATATATACTAGCGTTGTATGATCACGCTCTTATTAATGTGAATGCTTTCTGCGCTGTACACACACAAAAACAAAAAAGACGCGCGTCAGTTTCGAGTTCTTTTTTTGGGCTTGAACAAACCATAACACACACAAATGATCCCAAAATGTCCGTTTTGTCGAGTGTCCTCATAAGAGCAGTCTAAGGGTGTATTCACACCTGACTTGTTTGGTTCGATTGAATTGAACTCAAGTTCGTTTCCCCCCTTGGTGCGGATCTTTTGGGCAGGTGTGAATACAGCAATCTCACTCGGGTGCGGACCGAACAACCGTACCGAGACCCGGGTGAAGAGGTAGTCTCGGTCCGGTGCCAAACGAACTCTGGTACGGTTTGTTTAAGGTGTGAACATGAACCAACCCAATTGTAAAAAGCACTCTGCCTTTTTTGACAGGGTCAGAGTTTTACTATGTAATTTGGGGTGAAGAAATGCCTATAGGCTACATTAATCTGTGATCCGTCCGGACCAGCTGCCACACGGTTCGGCACGCATGTGATTCGCGGATTAACTACTAAATTTAACCATCATAGAGTGAAAGTGTATCATTTGGACGTGTTCAAACATTTTTCAACGCAAAAGGAGCGAAAATCGAGACAGAGAGGTGCGTTTCAGACAGCGCTTGAACACCGAATTCATTCCTCTTTTGCGTTTCCTTGCCCTTGAACGGACACACATGCACACAACATTGTTAAAAACGAATCTACCCGTCTCGCAAGTATTTTCTCGGTTATGTCATAGTTGATGTTTGTGATTTTTTTCGGTCCATGCATTCGGTCTTAAAGTGACAGCAGACACCCAATATTCCTACCGTTGTCTGTGTCATTATTAAGATTAATAAAATAACAAAATACAACTTTAAGAAAGATGAAACTATATTTATTTTCTAATAAACTAACAAATAGTTTTATTTTACATTTAGGCTTAATAATTTCTGTAGCCTACCTGAATACTACTGTTAGACTTTGTAACTTTATTTAATATTTATCTCTGCTTGTAATTTGTGTATTTGTTCTTATTTTATTACTGACTGTTCACTTGTTTTTAAGAATGTTTGAACTTTATCAGTTAAGAGCATGCTCTCTCCGCCAGAACCGTCTTGCAGCACATCTTCGTCTTTGCAAAATCCTAATTACAACATCATATGATGCTCATTAGTTTCTTCATATTGCGTTTGTAGAGAATAACACCAAATCAGTAAAATAACAAATATTGCATTACAAAATATCTCCATGCTGAGAATGTTTTTGCACTTCCCTGCTTGAGAATTCCTGTCCAATGAATGGATGACCATAGCACACATTTGTGTTTACAAATTTTTGTTAACAAATTTTGCAAAAAGAGCAGTGTGAAAGCGAACCGTACCAAACAAAAAAAATCAACATCCTATTTGGTCCGGACCAAAGCAAGTTAACAATCGGACTTTCCTGGTGTGAATACACCCTTAAATGATTTAAATAAAGTCTTAAATGAACGTGAGGAAATGTGGCGCGTGTCAGATTGCGTCTCTGTCAGCAGCGGCTGGTCTTAAAGTGTCATTATGTTAATCAAAGAACAAAGGTAAGAGAGTAAATGACTCACTCAGACCCGGCGCCAGGAGGATTATTATACCGGTAGCCTAATCATCATGAATGCACTCCGCTTTTAACACATCTCCGGCGAACGGCTTCTTCACGCAAAAGAAAAACTCTTCAACTCTTTGCAGTGAAGTTCAGAGACCTATGTGGCGTTTCCCTGATGGATCGAGGTTGTTCGTTAACTTTATTTTATACGTGCAATTCACACGAGCTCTATAGTGGACGTTATTGAGTGCACTTATTCAATCCCACATTGCGCTGCATTAACGAGTGTACAGCTTATGTACGCTCAACGGCTGTCCGAATTCGCTCACTCTTTTTTTCAGTCACTCCTTCAAGTGAACGGTGTTAGTGGACTAACGTAGGGAATAGGCCTAACTTAGTGAATGAGGGTTTAGGGGGCGATTTCGGATTCAACCCATGTTCTCAAGCAGTGAAAAATAGAGGACATTGACAATGCGCTGACAGACAGGACTGAGCAGGAAATATTTAATATGAAACAAAGTCTCAACTTTCAAATTTGGTCAGTCAAAGAAAATTAAACAGTAAATAGGCCTACCGTTTTGTGGCTCTGTAATGTGTCGTGACAGATTGCCTCAGTTAAAGCTAAGATCAAATCCACCGACGTTAATCTATAACTCTCCTGAATGCTTTGTCGGACAAAAATGGTGGATTTTGATTGGTCAGACTCAGATCACATGTCAATCAAACTCCCTGCGAATAATGAATTGATGCAAATTTAAAAGTGAAAGTGAAGTGCACAATCCCGCACCAGCTTTTTAGAAGCTATGTGATTTCTGCTTTCTGGGAGAATCAAGTGAAAGAACCGGAGTGTTATATGAACACACTACTCTCACTGTTTATACTAAACATGTCCTAGAATATGCATAAGTACGCTAATTGGGACACACCATAATAGTCCATGAAATGAAACTAAAACAAAAACTCAATGTGACAATCATACTGTAGAATATGACAGTCATAATTTGATGAGTTAACACTCAAGATAACCATATTTTACCTTTGATCATCACATTACATAAAAAAGTTAATATTTTTGCTGTCAAGTTTCAATTCCTTTATTATTTCCAGCATCACGTTTTGGACTGTTACTTCACTGCAGTTCATTAGTTTGAAGCAATGCTTTGAGTTACTCTTCTGTGAGAGTCAAAGAAGCTTTTGTTCCCTCAGTTTGTTCTGGTTCAGTGATACTGATAGACCTTAGTGTTACTGACATTATGAGGCTCTTCTAACACTGTTTTCTCACCTGAATACTTGACAGTGTATCTGACTGAGGTCTTGAGTTGATTTCTGTGAGTAAGCTGACATCTCCACTCTCTGTTGTTATCTTCATTCATGAGTGTTGTAGTCAGATTTATGATGAAACAGTGATCTGATGATGATAATATATGATATCTGGAGTCTGTCTTCAGATCAACACCAGCCTGATTCACCCACAACAGCTCAAATCTCCCAGAACTGACCAGATCATCACAGGAGAGTGTAGTAAATAAATACAACTGACAGGAGAGAGTCACAGAGCGGCCTGGACTGATCTCAGTCTGTGAGGATGAAGATGATGATGATGATGATGATGATGATGATGGAGACACTGAAACTGAACACAAGACACAAATCACAGACTCTTCAATCATCATCTGAGTTTAAAGGGAGAATTTTAAATTGACCACATAATCATAAACTTACCATGAAGAACATGCAGAAAAACACGTGCATCAGGAGCTTGTTTTTGGTTGTTTATTTGTTGGCAGGTGTAAGATCCATGATCTTCTTCTGTGACGTTCTTGATGTTCAGAGAGCAGTCAGACTCCAGACTCAGTCTCTCATGTCTCTCTGTGTCTTTATTTTTTTTCCCTAAAGTAATCAGTTTAACTATCTCTGAAGGTCTGATGCTGTTATAGTAGGTCCATGTAGTTTTAGATGTGCAGTCAGAAAGAGTTTTATTACAGGACAGACGCACATTTTCACCAGAACTGATGAACACATGATCATCTCCACTGGTTCCTGAAACACAGTATATCTCAGTGATCATTATGATATATATTAATAAATGAAACCATAAACATACCAGCATAAAAAGCAGAAGTTTTAAATCATAGTATTTTTCCTCACTTAAAGCAAACACACACTCTCCAGAATAAACTATTAATCTTCATCAGAGAGCTGTTCAAATCACTGACACACTCTTAATATGAAGATAATTCTTCATCATCAGATGTTTGAGTGACACTATGTCCAGTATCAGGAATAATACAGTATGATCTGTGTGTATCAATACACAACTCTGAGATCACAACGTGAATGTGTGCAAGAATAAACTGAGCATGTTCAAATGAACTCTTTCCAGACTAATTCCACTAAATGTTGTAAGGGTGGATTTCCTGCAAGACTGCCGAATGACTAAAGAAACATTGTCAGCAAGATGGTAGAAAACTGTATATTTCTTGTCTATTCCACCCACTGCCACTTATACCAACGACGGAAATAAGCGCAGTTACAATAGATTAATATGTGGGAGAGCGTTGCTGTAGAGAGTAACAATATTGTATTGCAATAGAAAGCACTATTATATTATATATCAAGTCAATACCAAATCAAAACTAGTTAGCACATTATTTGTAATTGAAAGGGTTTATTGACAACATGGTTATAGTTATACTTAAAATAGTTACAAAATAAATGAAATGAGATAACTTATACCAATAATTGTACTCAGCATATATGTAAAATGTTACCCGAGAGAGAGAGAGAGAGAGAGAGAGAGAGAGAGAGAGAGAGACACCCAAGAAAGGGACCCAAAGAATAAAAGAGGCAGAGCAACAGTTTCAATCTTCTTTTATCCTTTTCTGACCATGTGACTAAAACCCAAATGTGAGATGTTCAAACTGACCAATCAGATAATTACAACTTCCCCCACGGTACTAAATGTGTGACAATTCATCGACGCCCAAAACATCTTGGCCTACAGTGATCACTATCAGCCCCTCTGTGCCTTTAGGAACTACAGATGGTCATTGTGGTAGAAAGAGGGGGTGGAAAACAGTAAAGCAAACGTCTTTAGAGAAAATACAGATTTCTTTACCTGTGAGAAGTGAAGAGAGAATGATCAGTCCCAGCAGACACAGATCACACTTATCAGCCATTTTGTGTTTCTGTCAGTCTTCCTCTTCATTATATATAGTTACAGCTCTTTCTTTAAATATCATCAGCTCCTCCTGTGGTTATTAACTTCCTATGATCTCATCAAATGAGTGAATCACACTGTCTCACACACATCTGCTCTGAACAGTTTATTGGCTACTTTTGCACACGAGAGAATTACTGTTAGTCTCACTTCTTTATTTTAGCAGTTTCCAGCATATGACGTTAAAATCTAGAAATACAATTATTACATTATTAATGAAAAGGTAAGACAAGGTAAAAGTGACATGGCCCCTTTAAGAGTGTTTCTTTGTGGGCGGAGTTGTGCACGCGATTAGATTTCCGTGCGCTTTTTAAGACCGGAAGAGCAGTTGTTTGCGTGGGCTACTGGCTTTGTTTTCTGTTTGAGACTATAAACTAGAGTTGCTATAGTGACACTAAAGTGTTGCTTTAAGTGTGTGTGAAACATGTGAGAAGTGCATATACTGTGAACCACACTGTCTCACACACATCTGCTCTGAACAGTTTATTGGCTACTTTTGCACACGAGAATTACTGTTAGTTTCACTTCTTTCTTTTAGCAGTTTCCCGCATTACGTTAAAATCCAGAAATACGATTATTACATTATTAGTGAAAAAATTGTTTTGTAACTGAAAAGGTTTCCACTATCCATGACTAACTTGTAGAAAATTAAGGTATTTTGAAATGATTAACATCAGCTCCAGTTTGGTGAAACAGAAAGTATTTGCACACACTTCATGAGCGTCTGTAAAGCAGATATTAAATGTCTTCAGGAAGAGTTTCTACACATGGATTATAATATTCTGCTTTACTCTCTCCAGCCCTGAGAAAATAGATCAGATCCGCCTCTATCTATCTATCTATCTATCTGTAGAAATGTAAAAGTGTCATGGCCCCTTTAAGAGCGTTTCTCTGTGGGCGGAGTTGTGCACGCGATTAGATTTCCGTGCGCTGTTTTATGCCTGGCTCACACTACAGGAGTTTTAAAATCCTAACCGATTTTGAAATCTGGTTGAAGCACACACTTAAGGAGAATCTTTGCAGATTTTCTTCCCCCAAATCTTAAACATGCTCACACTACAAGGTTTGAAAATTGCGGTGCACCACACACTAAAAAATGTTATTAAGATTATCGTGCCAGAGGAAGCGCCTCACGTGATCTCACGCAGCAGATCTGAAGTGTAAAAGCATGGAAACATATGGGATATGCATTGCCATGAGACACACACACACACGCACGCACGCACATACACACGCACAGAGACTTTGAACCTACCGGTACTTTGAGTTAAGAGCTTAGATCGGGCCCAAAAAAAAATCAAGCCCGACCCCTACCCGAGCCCATGCACGTTGTGTCCGAGCCCGGCCCGGCCCGGCCCGACACAACACATTAACATAACTGTAATTATGAGCCCGAGCCCGATTTAAACCCGACCATTTTTTTAATACGTGGGCCAGAGGTGGTGCGAGATATTTTTTTAACGCAGGTGCTGAGGGGGTGCTAGATATATAGCATATAAATAGCCTACTATTGCAAAAATTGTCCACTTAATATTTAATATTCAATCATTTTAATTGTCACAATTAAAGTAGCCTATTCATTTTATTAAATTGACCAAGCACAACATTCAGCATTCAATCAAATATGTTAAATATGTTAATATATTAAAGATTTATTATTGTTAATGTTAACATAATATACTATCGTTATTTCGACATAATATGTGTGCGTGCAACAAGCTAGATGTGCATGTTTAAATCCGGCGACGCGTGCATTGATTTTGAAATCCATTTCGTTTTAACGCGCTTTTTAGTTTCGGTTTCATTACTGAACATGTAACGTTACTCACCTTTGTGCCTGCTGACAACAGCGTAATACTTATTTATTTAGCAATAAATAAATGGAGATAAAAACGCATATCGCGTTGAGTCATTCAAAATTATCTCAAGGGACATTCCTTCAGCACGACAGCCCTGCTGTCTTTTTGACAGCACTGACGTAATCACAATCTTGCTCATCCCGATAAATATCAAACATGTTTGATATGATCGGGGCGAGCCCGATTTGTGTGAGAGCAGATCGGGAGGGGCAAGATTCGATCTGTGAACGCCTCACATTACCAGATAATCTGCGCCGAACATCGGAACCGATCGAGGTCCTCGACAAGATTTTTTCTCAGATTCTCGGGAGGGGTAAATCGGGCATAAATCGGCCTAAAACTCCTGTAGTGTGAGCCAGGCATAAGACTGGAAGAGCAGTTGTTTGCGTGGGCTACTGGCTTTGTTTTCCTTTTGAGACTTCCCAAAGGTACTTCATTCTGTATTTATTGTTGTCCCTAAGTAGTGATGATGAAATGAAGCTTTGTGAAGCACTGGGGCTTTCCCTAGTGATGGCAAAATGAGGCTTCCTGAAGTGACCTCGCAGCCCATTGCTCACCCAAAGGTTCATTACTCGAAGCTTCATTCAGCATTGCTCACTAGTGACACCTAGCGACTGTGGTGAAAAATATTTATTTATTTTGTACTCACTGTTAATGTCTGTAACCTTTCATTTGCAATAATAAAAAGACCTGAGCAGACATTTAAGTCCATTATCTGTGTATAATATAAAATATATATCTTTCTCTGTCTGAATTTACTGTCACAACTGTCACACAAAGAGTTAATTAATTATTCATAGATTGTTTGGATAGTGACAGTATGAACAACAAAAGTGACACTGTGTTGAGTGCAGTGCTTATGGTAAAGTGTACCTGGCCCGGGTGGCGTTGAAGTGTCCTGTGCTTCTGCTGCTGATGATGAGCTGCTGGACTGAGATCAGAACCAGAACCCACATCAGACTCAGGAACCCGTTCAGCGCGGCCTCCTCATTGCCAGCGTCCGGCTCCTGGTTCTCCTGGTTCTGCTGGTTCTGCTGGGCTCTGGTTCTCCTGGTTCTGCTGGTTCTGCTGGGCTCTGGTTCTCCTGGTTCTCCTGGTTCTGCTGGGTTCTGATTCTGCGGACAGTAGAGTCTCTCTCGCTCATCTGCATAATGTCTGGATTGCTCATTAGATCTCACTAAGATCTGCTCTGTTCAGAAACAAACGTATCATAAATCCTTCTTGAAAGCTTGTTTCTTCATTCTCCACTGATCGCTGATTCTTTATATCTTTTGTCTGGACACAAAGAGTCAGTTTGACAGAAACGAGGAATAACGAGTGTTTTCCTGGTTAGTGTAGTAAGAGGGTGGAGTTGATGATCACGTCCCACAAGTGATCAGGCCTAAAAAAAAAAAAAAGTTTGGTTCCGGTTGGTTGTCAGTTGAGGTCATGGGTCTGTAGGGAATTTTTTTTTTTTTTTTTTTTTTTCTCCAGTGGCAGTTTTACACACACACACACGCGCGCTGATTTTAAATGTGTGTACCGGTACTTTTTTCTACTAAAAACCAGACATCTCAAGCAATGTTTCATCTAATATCTTTAATAGTATTAACCTCAATACAAATCTTCTCAGAAAATCTTCAAAATAAAATGTAACAATTCAAACCGTTGAACTTAAAGGGATAGTTCAGGATTTTAGACATGAATCTCTATAGCTTCCCCATAAGCAGTGTGGTGCATTGACCATGACTTACCCCCGACAGCGTCCTGTGAGCCGAGCTCCGGTCCAGTTTTGGTCAAGATGAAATTAGTCAAGTTAGCAAGTTTGCTGGGGTCACGGCAATAAAGCTTTTTTCTTCTCAAATCAATATGTGTTCAAAAGAGTGATATATTTGCATCACAAAACCGCTGTCTTTGGAGAGGTCAGACCTCGTAATGGCTTGGCACTATTTACTCCCCCGTCATATCACTGCGCGCTGCCGCTACCTACAGCCAGCTGGGAGCCGCGCACGTGTCACTTTGTTTAGATTAGATTAGATTAGATTCAACTTTATTGTCATTACACAAGTACAGGTACAAGGCAACGAAATGCAGTTTAGGTCTAACCAGAAGTGCAATAGCAGCAAGTGCAGGATATACAGTGGTTCATAAGTGCAGAACATGGATATGTACTGAATAAATATAGAGTTGAATACTATTATAAACAAAAATTTACAGATAGATTGTCCTATGAATATAATATACAGATAACTATTACTGTGAACAGAATTTACAGCTAGATATGTACTGAATATAATAATATACAGATGGCTATTACTATAAACAGAATGTTTACAGATAGATATGTACTGAATATAATATACAGATGGCTGTTACTATAAACATAATTTTACAGATAGATATGTACTATGAATATATATACAGATGGCTGTTACTATAAACAGAATGTGAGCATAATATACAGATGGATATTACTATAAACAGAATTTTACAAATAGATATATGTATAAGTTAGGCTAATGAGCAGTATAACAATGGATTTAAAGTAGTGCAAATAAAGTTTGGACAGAAGCTATCCGAGTGAGTGCAGTGGAAAGTAATTGCATATTACAGTTAAGGTACGATATTGCAATGTATATATAACAGTCGGTACTGTAAATAAACAGTCGGCAGTGCAAATGAGCATATTCCAGTCAAGGTAGTAGTGCAAGATGCATATGTAAACAGTTGTTACTGTAATAACAGTCAGCAGTGCAAATGAACATTATAGTATTGCAAATAACAAAATGGAGGCAGGTGTGAGGAGGGAGAGGAGAGTCAATCAGTATATAAGGGGAGTGGGATCAATGAGGGTTAGAGTTTAATAAAGAGACAGCTCTGGGGAAAAAACTGTTCTTTAGTCTGCTGGTCCTGGTCCGGAGGCACCTGAAACGCCTGCCGGAAGGCAGGAGAGAAAACAGTCTGTGGGCTGGGTGAGAGGAGTCCTTAAGGATGCTGCGAGCTCGATGCAGACAGCGTTTCCTCTGGATGTGCTCGATGGCAGGTAGTGGAGTCCCAGTGATGCGCTGGGCGGTTTTCACCACCCGCTGCAGTGCCTTGCGCTCTGCAACAGAACAGCTCCCATACCACACTGTAGCACAGTTGGTCAGGATGCTTTCTATTGCACAGCGATAGAAGTTCACCAGGATAGTGGAGGAAAGCTGATTCTTCCTCAGTGTCCTCAGGAAGAAGAGGCGCTGGTGAGCCTTCTTGACCAGGCTGGAGGTGTTGGTTGTCCAGGTCATGTCCGCCGAGATGTGGGTCCCCAGGAACTTGAAACTGGAGACACGCTCAACAGCCATTCCATTGATGTGGATGGTGTCGTGTGTGCCTCTTGACACTTTCCTGAAGTCCACGATGAGCTCCTTCGTTTTGGTGGTGTTGAGGAGCTGGTTATTTTCGGTGCACCATGTGGCCAGGTGCTTGATCTCCTCCCTATAGGCAGTCTCATCGTTGTTGCTGATGAGACCAATCACCGTAGTGTCGTCCGCAAACTTGACGATGGAATTAGATCCGTACACAGGCTTGCAGTCGGAGGTGAAGAGGGAGTAGAGGAACGGGCTTAGCACACAGCCCTGTGGTACACCAGTGTTGAGTGTGATGGATGTGGAGCAGTTGGAGCCTGATCGAACATTCTGGGGTTTACAGCTCGTAAAGAGAACGATAACATGTCTGACTACAGCAGCGACGATGACAACATTGACTTCGACACACAGCCAAAATGATATCTTTTGGGATATCAAAAGGATAGCTTCTTTATCTTCGCCAGTTTGGAGTTCACATTGAAGCCCAGAGCAATGAGCCAAAGTCGCCTCAGAGCAACATCTGCCACAGGAAATCTTTGAAATGTGTGAGGAGAAAGCGCCACATCTTTGTTTGTACAGTCCGGATAGTCACAATTCCGCACCATTTTCTACAAAGCTTGTACAAACTGATCGCTCTTGGTGAGTAGCTATGTTAGCTCGTTCGTGTAGCTGTTCTGAGCACGTAAACACTGCTGTAAACACTGCCGAACAACTGAAAAAGTGGTGTGCGCCTGCGCAGCTCGCAGCTGGCTGTAGGTAGCGGCAGCGCGCAGTGATATGACAGGGGAGAAAATAGTGCCAAGCCATTACGAGGTCTGACCTCTCCATAGACAACGTTTTAGAGACGCAAATATATCACTCTTTTGAACACATATTGATTTGAGAAGAAAAAAGCTTTATTGCCGTGACCCCAGCAAACTTGCCGGACTAATTTCATCTTGACCAAAACTGGACCGGAGCTCGGCTCACAGGACGCTGTCGGGGGTAAGTCATGGTCAATGCACCACACTGCTTATGGGGAAGCTATAGAGATTCATGTCTAAAATCCTGAACTATCCCTTTAAGGAAACTTATGGCAGCCATTGACTCTGCTCACTTTTGCTTCCCGTATGGTCTGGCCACAATGTGCTTCTTGCCAGCTTCAATACAAACTTGGCAGCAGGGTAAGACAGTTTTGAATTTTTCCAACAGTGATGGCAAGGTGTTGCCTTGAGGCTCACCACAGTGTGCACATAGATCTTGCCTCCCAAAAGATGCACGGTAGTAGGCCAGCTCTATGGGATCCCCACATGAGAGAGCCAGCCTGACCTGGACAGTTGATGCAAGAACATGTTTAATAATTATCACGTTACACATGGCCATCATTGCAAAAGAAAGAATAATATGTTGATATGGACTAGGCTAAAGTTACGCTACTGTATTTGATATTACTAATTTACGCGGGCGAATCAAACTTTTACGACAGTGATTCTGTATTCCCGTTTAAAGTCTGTTGTTGCCATAGACACGCAAAACGCACACACACACAAAAAGCCTTCGCGGGAGTTTGACAGGCGATCTCATAGTAGATTAACATGGAGGATTTGAACTTGAAAAACGGAGTGTACAGACATCTTTTTGTAGTCAAACAAAATTCTTTGTTATGTTCATTTATGTGGTTTATTTGATTTTGATGCTATAAATTAACTAGAAGCAAGAGACGATCAGTTAGTTTTAACTGATGATCTAACTTACAGCGATCTGTTCGACACATTCAAGAGCCACAAAACGGTATTTATTGTTTACATTTCTTTAAAAAATGACCACATTTGAAAGGTGAAATAACCAAATGAGACTTTGTTTCATATTAAAAGTAAGCTGGTAATGTTAACTATGTCCTGTCTGTCAGCATGTTGTCAGTGCCCTCTCTGTTCCGCGATATATTGTTGACCCCCCCCCCCCCCCCCCCCCCTTAATGTTACGATTTCCAAACCTTAAGTTATAGCTCACTTTAGGAATTGACAGTTAAAGGGTTTTGATGCAATACTTAATGGTTTTTAACGGATTACTTAAGTGTAAAACAGCATTTAAAGGAAACTGTAATTTAATTAACGATGTGTGAAAGACCGTTCTTCCCCAGTCTCATAAAATAAATTTGGGTCGCACATAAATTGACAGGGTCGGTCGGAAACCGGAATCAAACAAATTTTTTTTTTAGGCCTCATTACAGTAATTCCACGCTCACTATCAGGATTTCTTCAGGTTACACTTTAAACACACTTCTAGAAGTATAGAGGAGAGCACATACTAATGCGGGGTTAGTTGTCACACACTTGTTTTAAATACTTCAGAAGACACTTGCCGGGTTTGCTCAGGCGGGGCATGTTGTCACACTATATGTTACAATGAGCCCCTATTAGAACTATGATATTCTATTCTATACTTTTATGAATTCTATTGAAAAAAAACATGATAAAAAGGTGAAGTCAGTAATTAGAAATTATTAATTATTATTATGTTTTTTTTTTTAACTATGTTGAGCTGTGTTTTCCGGTGTGTTCATTGTCAAACTCAAAAATTATTTCATTTTTCATTTTTTGAAAATGCCATTATTTTATATGAAAAAGTGAATAATTGTATTTTATTGAGAACATATTTTAGTTTGTCTTGTATATTGTTTGATTAGATCAGATAGCATTTTAATCTGTAATATGGTCATGTTATAATGTACTCCACCTACGGGGCATGTTGTCACATTTCATTTCCATTCTTTCAGAGTAAATCAAGTAAAAAAATATACACTTTATTAATGCAACAAAACCACGTAATTGTAGGCATGTGGGAAATTAATGTGGGAATAATAAATACTCTGAGTAGAATTACACAAACTGAGAAAGTCCAAAAGCGTTATGTTGTGTAATATGATTCAATGATTCATTTTAAGGTCATTTTAACTATTTGTGTATTAGATCTCTGAACTTTCTTTTACTTATTTATCTTTTTTGTTTATGATTACTGTTTGGATTTGAGATTTATTCTAAATAAATATGACTGATTTGTCAAGAGTTTTTAAAGGATGACTTAAAGGTTTTAAATGTTTAATGCTAGGGGTGTAAGTTCAACACCACAAAGCGCAAGACAAATGTCGTCTGCAATCTACAAACAAATGTTCCCAACTCTTCCGCTAAGAAAATAATGATATATGCTTTTACTCGTGTATCAACCAGATAAAGATACATGTCTGGATAAGATACGTTTCAAGATACTTTAATTTTCTGTGTGAAAAGTCCAGTAATTCCACATCTGCAAATCCTTAAACTGTTCAGACTTAAAAAGTACACACTTGTCTATAAAGATTTGAGATTTAAAGTCCCACTGAAGTGCCTTGAAACACACAGCATTATTCCACTGAAACAGGAAAAAGGGGCGGGGCATATCGGGCAGCTCCTCCCCTTTTATTAAATAGCCAATAGCTTTTCGCTTATATTACAGCTCACTCAGATCCATTGAGCAAAGCAGCATTTTACAACTCATGACTTAAACCACAGTCGGTTCTTGTGACACTAATGCCAAACCATTTTACATTTCTGTCTTTTATCCAAAGCGACTTCCATTGCATTTTAAGGTACACATTTACATTCTTTTTAGTTCCCTGGGTGACCAGACTTCATTCGCCCCAATGGAAAGCATTTACACCGTCTGAATGGTTCCCTGTCCCCTATATAGTGCACTATGTGCCATTCACCATGTAGAAAATAGTAAATGTGTGAACAAGTGAGCGATTTCAGCCGCAGCTTCAGCGTCTATTTATAATGTAGGGGGCGGAGCTTCAGATTCTAGAGAGCGTTTGTTTGGACAGAAAATCTGATCTGGTCCTGGAGCAGGGACGGATTATGACTTGTAAAGGCCCTGGGGCCAGTTCATCTCCAAAGGGCCCCCCAACCTCCCGCAGTTTTGTTTCACGCAATGAAAAATACCGAAGCAAAGAGGCCACTGACAACGATCGACAAGACAAGGCAGGTTACTTTTGATATGAAACAAAGTCTCAGCTTTCAAATTATGCCAATTTTATTACGAAATTCAAACAATAAATACCGTTTTGGTGCTCTTGTAGCGGTGTGTTATCTGCGTTGTGTTAGGCTTCAAGTAATACTCGTGAACGCTGTAGTTCGTCTCTCAATTCTCTTTATTTGATCTGCAGTAACAGAACAGTATATGAGGACTTGTTCAGCACTTTAGAGCAGCGTGCGGCAGCAATGCACGACACGCTATGATTTCTCATGCAGACTGGGCATAAACTTTTACAAAACACATTTTCAGAACATACAACAATAATTCATGTACCTGCAGTAACAGAACAGTATATGAGGACTTGTTCAGCACTTTAGAGCAGCGTGCGGCAGCAATGCACGACACACTGTAATTAATAAAGGATAAAATTAATATAGAAATAAAAATAATAAATAAAACATATGTGTGTCCACTACAGCGGGGGTTAAAGTCACGATTATACAAGTATTACATATAAAACAATCAGTTACAAGAAATACGGCCTTGTTTAATCAGCACATAAACTTGCGTGACCTACCGCTATGATTTCTCATGCAGACTGGGAAGAAATAAAGTGCGTCACCCCCAGATCAGCATGGTGGACGGAAAGGAAGACCCAAAAATGGTCATGACAAGTGGAATCACAAATTATTCTTAAAGCACACTTGCTACATTCCCCCCTGCTGACTTCCACTTGTACATGACAAAACAAAATAACACAATATGCTACCAAGTCACTCAAAACAAAACAGGTACATATAAGCACATAATAGAGGACCCTAAGAGAAACAAAATCATTTCATAGTACCAAGAGAAAATACTGTAAATCAAGTGACACACTAAACTCCAGTCATAAGACTATTCTTATCAGAATTAGTAATGTAAGAGGGTTGCAAAGCCTCGTAACACCCAAAGGAATAATATGCCTGTTACATATTACATACTTCTAGTGGTCATTTTAGTACAGCACTTTATACATTTCTATCTACTTTAGATTATTCGCAAATTCCCTTCTTTCAAGGTACTACAAACACAGATACGTGAATTTTAATCACAGTATTTAATTATTCACATATATAATACCTCTATAAACAGGAGAGAAAGAGAAAAAAAAAATCTATAACCCAGACATAACCTTCTGGTGCATATTCTGGATCAGTCTAATGACTGGTTTAACCACTCTCCCACATCTGGTTTTGACAGTTAATGACCCGCCCTGAGTTGCAGGTACGCTGGAACACTCCAGTAAATGGTCAGTGGATACGGCAGTATCGACATCAGCCTCTGCCTGATTACTGCACCTATCAACATCAGGTTCACCTGTCAAAGATCTGCATGTCATTCGACCACTGAGGCTTGTAGAATTAGGTGCCGACAGGACAGTAGACCGTTCATCTGCAATCAACTGGACAGAATCAGACTCAGAACGAGCAACTTCGGAACCTGGGAGTTCCGATACCCACGCCACAGTTCTTTCTTCTGATTCATTGACAGGTAATCTCAACTCTGCATTTTCGCTCACAGACAGACTTGATCTGCTCGAGGCAACATTCATGGAAGAATCATCTTCTGACATTTCATTCTGAAGAGGTAGGAAGTTCACTGGCATGATGAGATTTCTATGAACAACTTTCTCAGTTCCCGTCTCACGATTTCTGATACGGAACGTGTGGACCTCATTGTTCATTTCTGTCACTATGTAGATGTGACTCTCCCATCTATCAGCGGTTTTCCTCTTGCCACGCTCACCCTTATTGGCCAGCAGCACTCTATCACCGATGTTCACTGGAGCACCTTTCTGCTTCTTGTTGTAGAGATTGGCTTGCCTCTGTTGTTGTTTTGAAGCTGAACATTGGGCCACTTTCATTGCTTGTGCAAGATCATCTCGGAAAGACTGCACATACTGGTTGTAATCAACCACCTGGTCATCAAGCAGCACAGAGTCAAACATCATATCGATTGGCAACCTAGGAGTTCTACCAAACATCAGCTGGAATGGCGGGAAATTGGTTGTCTCGTGTATTGTTGCATTATAGCAGAAAGTGAGAGACTTCAACATTTGAGGCCATCTGTGCTTTGCTTTAGGTGGTAAGGCACGGATCATGTTCCCCAATGTTCGATTGAACCTCTCGACACTCCCATTTCCCATTGGGTGGTATGGAGTCGTATGTGATTTACGAACACCAGCAAGCTGAAGCATCTCAGAAATCAGGCTACTTTCAAAACTTGCTCCCTGATCTGAATGAATTCGTTCAGGAAAGCCGTAGATGCAGAAGAAATTGTCCCATAGCTGCTTCGCAACTACTTTCGCTGATTGATTAGGACAAAGGTAAGCCTGAGCCAGCTTAGTGAAATGGTCAGTCAAGACTAATACATCCAGAGACTTATTGGACGAGTCTTCAGCTGACCAAAAATCCACACAAACCAGCTCAAGTGGTCTTGATGTTTTGACACTTTCCAGTGGAGCTCTGGCCTCAGGCTCTGGTGACTTGCTGACAACACATCTTTTGCAGCATCTCACATACTCCTTTACATCTTTTTCCAACCCTTGCCAGTAGAACCGACATCTGGTTAGGTAGAGAGTTCTGTGTTGTCCCTGGTGTCCAGCTTCATCATGTACTCCCTTAAGGACTACATCACGGAGAGCAGCAGGCACAATGAACTGAAAAGTCTTCTTTCGTGTGACGACATCTTTGGAGACACGATATAATAAGCCTGTTCTTACTGACAGTTTGTTCCAGTTTCTCAAAAACCGAAGAACACTAGGTGCTTCCTTGTTCCTTTCCATCCTAGACGGCCTACGTTTGCGCTCCACAAAGAAAAGCACTCTGTTCAGGTGAGGATCAGCATGTTGTAAGTCCATCAGCTCCTGTTTTGACAGCAATGGATCATCTGACAACCGAGATGGAATGATTGACTCAAGTAGCTGTGGAAGCAGGTAAGCATATGGCTGAACATGATTTTCTTGTTGTTTACTGCTTTGCAGAATGGCCGAAATGTCTTCTTGAGAAATACCAGCCTGACTTGACAAAGCAGCATTGTTCATCTCAACATCTGAACAGGGCTTGTCTTGTGCTTGCCTCTCAAAGGGATGACATGACCAGCGAAACACATCTTGCACATTGTCTGTATTCACTGCACGAGACTCCTCCAAGAGAGCATCATAGGGAACTCTGGTAAGTCGGTGGAACACACTGGGTCGCACAAATGGTTCACGGCTGAGGGCATCAGCGACTACATTCTTTGGCCCAGGGATGTATTTGATGTCAAAATTATATGGTGCGAGCTTCGCGACCCATCTTTGCTCACAAGCATCCAACTTGGGTTTCGTAAGAATGTAGGTCAGCGGGTTGTTGTCTGTCCATATGGAGAACTGTTGACCCCTGAGCCAGTGACTAAATTTGTCACAGACTGCCCATTTCAGAGCAAAAAACTCTAGCCTGTGTGCTGGATACCTTGATTGGGCATAATTAAGTGACTTGCTAGCAAAGGCTATGGGACGAGCAACCTCCCCACCCGCCACCACTTGAGAAAGAACTGCACCAAGCCCATTACTGGACGCATCAATAGACAGCAAGAAAGGTTTGCTAAAGTCTGGGTGCGCCAAAGTGACTCTTTCAAGTAAAGCCTGCTTCAGTGAGTTAAATGCATCTCGACATTCCTGGGTCCAGTCAGAAGAGGTAAGTTTTCTGCCTGCCATCACACGTTTCTGTCCTTTGGTGTGCCTTGGTTTCCTCATGCCCGATGTTAATGCAAAGAGGGGTCTACCAATGCGAGAACAGCCTTCGATATACTGCTGGTAGAAAACTACCATCCCCAAGAATGACCTTAGTTTTGTTTGTGATGGAATGTCGGTGCCATCTTCCATAAGATCCTGTTCTGTGATGTCTACAATAGCTTTGACCTTTTCAGGATCAGTAGTCACTCCTTCACTACTCACAATGTGGCCAAGAAATTTAACTGAAGGTTTCATGAAATGACACTTCTTCTGAGACAGCTTCAGATTGTGAGTTTGAAGTCTGTGGAATACCATCTCTAGTCGTTCCAAAGCAAGCTGTTCATCAGGAGCAAAAACGAGGATGTCATCAAGATAGCACAACATGCTCATGAAGTTCTGATCACCAAATATGCTCATCATCATCCTCATGAATGTCGCAGGACTATTACATAGACCCTGCGGAAGCCTGTTATATTCGTAAAGACCAAATGGAGTAGTAAATGCTGTGAATTTTCTGTCGCTCTCATGCACTTCTACGTTATAATAGCCTGATGTTAAGTCCATTGTGGAAAAGAATGCATTACCACCGAGAGCCGCAAGTGCATCTGCTTGATGCGGAAGAGGATGTGCATCTTTGACGGTGCGCGCATTCAGCCAGCGAAAGTCCGTGCACAGTCTCAGATCACCATTCCTCTTCCAGACTAACACCAAGGGCGATGCATAATCACTTGTTGACTTTCTGATTATGTCACGCTCCTCCATGTCGTTCAATGCCTCTCGTAACTTCTCATAGTGAGATGGTGACAACCTTCTATAAGGGAGCCTGAAAGGTTTAGTATCACTTAGACAGATTTTGTGAACAAAGCCTTTGGCCCTACCACAGTCTAGCCCATGACGTGAAAATACCGACTCATACTTGATCAATAGTTCAGCCAACCTCGTTCTCCAGTAAGGCGACAAACAATTTGAGCTTATGTCAACATCATGGAGTCCCAGGCTAGACAGCGTTGAGCCAGCGAGCCCATGTGGCGCACAGTGTTGACTCCCTGTCTCACATTTCACAGTACTGCATTTTATTTGGCTGTCAGTCTCTAATCCATTACACTCCAAATTTTTCATCGGTTGATCAGACATGCAAAGATAGTCGACATCAAAGTCCTCAAGAGCCATACAGGTGTACACATCAGCCAACTTGCAGTTGCGTTTCAGACAGACAGGTTTGTCCGATGGGTTAATAACTTTGACTGGCGTACTACCATCCCCCCATAAGGACACAACTATCCTGCCCACCAGCACATTTCTCGGTGCAGTGCGCGCTGTGCTGGGCTCCACAACAATTGTACTGCCTGCTGATAGGGTTTTGTCACTAATTAATTTTCCCCACACTATATGTTCTTTCATGGGCTCAAGAGTGACAGCATGTTTCAGCTTTACAGTTCCTACTTTATTAGGTGGCTCTGCCCCTTTCCATGACTCAATATTGCTCAAAAGTTGAATCAAAGCTTTTGTATCAGAGTCCTTGCTCTGTGATTCAAATACCCTCCCCCAGAAATCACTAGAGATTTTCATGTCGTGAATGATATGTTTTATGACATTACTCCCCAAAATTAAGTCAGCATTCTGCCCCTCAACAATTAAAGCAGGTACAGAAAAGGAGCAGTCGAACACTTTCATCTGTACATCACACACTCCCAGTGGGCTCGTTTTCTGACCACCACAGCCAATCAGTGTGAGTATTGTTGGAGATATGTCATCTGGGGTAAGTACTTTTGCTTCTATGAGTTTGGACAGAGCTTGAGTACTAACTGTACAGGCCATAGACCCACTGTCAAGCATGGCTCGAAGCAAAATAACATCCTGTATTAAAACATCAGTAAAGAACAGATCATCATTTGTGTTAAGTCTCTGAACATTTTGAAAAATCACTTTTGTCTTGTCGTCAACAGTACTGCAAAACTCAGAATATATAGATGCCAAATCGATATCCTCATTATCAGGGGACATTATGCATGACCCACCACTAGTCCCCTCCGCATGTGGGCCATCTAGTTTCCCAACTGAGCTGAGTCAGGACCGCTTTGTTGAACGTTTGGTTTAGGGCCGGTCCCGGCGGAACAAGATGATGCTCTGTGGCCAGGGGCATGGCAGTCAAAGCACAAGCGGTTAATTCGACAGTGTGAAAAAGTATCGTGACTTGTATCCCCACATACTTCGCATGCAACATTTTGTTTGTTTACACTACTTCGTACTTTATGTTGAGGTCTGTTCACTCTAGTCGGCTGCTGGTAAGAACCCTGGTCCAAAACTCGTTCCAACAGTCTGATCATGTGACTCAAAGACTGATCCTGACTACTGCGCTCGGTATCCTGAGTTGGAGCTACTGCTGCACTTTTCTCCATACCTTGAGCATACAAAGCATTGGTTGACTGGGCATGACACGCAATGTTACTCCCATGCACATTAGACTTGCGTTCTTTTAGCTTCTTCTCCCTCTGATACTCATCCAGTCTAATCTGCACATCAGCTGCATTCCATTCATCCAGTGGCTTACACTTAAATATCAGAGCCAGCTCTGGATCAGGGCAGTTCCGAATAAACATTACAGTGACCTCACGCAAGGGGTCATCAAGAGCTTTTCCTTGTCTTTTCAGTCCTTCCCCAGCAATGTCGATCGCATTATGCAGCCTAATCCAGTAATCGAATGGATTCTCATTTTTCAAAGGCAGAGTGGCGTAAAAATCTGCCAACGGCATGCATGAATATACAGTATCACTGCAGTGTTGTTTTAGCAGGTCAAAAATTGGCTTTGGACCATTACTGAGGTCAATCAGTGGGTTACTTCTCAGCCCTACTTTAACTACATCACGTGCCTTGCCCTTTAGCTTTGTCAGTACCTCTTCGGCTTGGTCTTTCAAGGGAACTGCATGTTTTCTCAAACATATTTTTACGGTCTCCACCCACTCGTCAACACAAATTTTCTCTTCCCCATCACCTCTGAAAAACGGGGGTTCATTTACATCTTGCTTAACAACTAAGCTGACTTTTGACAAGTCACTTACATTAATAGTTGAATCACTTTGCCTGTTTTGGCCAAAACCCCCAGATTCAAGACAGGAAAGGATGTTCTGCCCAATGCTGCTACCTATTTGTTTTACTATGTCATTTATCAGAGTCACTGGTACAGTGTACAGAACTGTACAGAATCATCTGAAATGGCACAAGACTGAGACACAGTGGGCGTCGACATATTAGCATGTCTTGTGTTAATAGGGGTTGATGAAAGTGGACTTATTTTATCAGCCCCACCTGTCTGATGGGCTTGCATGAACCTCAGTACACCTCTCCCTCTGCCCACATTCATCTGTCCATTAAAACCCTCCATATTAGTCTCTGACAATCAAATTAAAATACTACTTCTGATTGTTTTCCTTTTTTTTTTTTTTTTTTTTTTTGTAATTACCAAATAAAAATAAAAAATTACAATAGGCTATAATTAACTTCAATCATCAAAATATTTCAGTCCCCTTTGACACTTCAAAAGTTTTCTGGAATCAGATCGTTCAGTTCACATCTCATATACCAAAGGCGAACCTCTCATCCACTCAGTCAAATGCAGCGCTCAGTCACGTTGCAGCGGCGCTCATTCGCCCATCACCCCGGCAACTCCTTCACTCGCGTCTGTACCAGCCTGGTCCCACGAAAAGTGAAGCAACGATCACGGCACCAGTTGTAGCGGTGTGTTATCTGCGTTGTGTTAGGCTTCAAGTAATACTCGTGAACGCTGTAGTTCGTCTCTCAATTCTCTTTATTTGATCTGCAGTAACAGAACAGTATATGAGGACTTGTTCAGCACTTTAGAGCAGCGTGCGGCAGCAATGCACGACACACGCTATGATTTCTCATGCAGACTGGGCATAAACTTTTACAAAACACATTTTCAGAACATACAATAATAATTCATGTACCTGCAGTAACAGAACAGTATATGAGGACTTGTTCAGCACTTTAGAGCAGCGTGCGGCAGCAATGCACGACACACTGTAATTAATAAAGGATAAAATTAATATAGAAATAAAAATAATAAATAAAACATATGTGTGTCCACTACAGCGGGGGTTAAAGTCACGATTATACAAGTATTACATATAAAACAATCAGTTACAAGAAATACGGCCTTGTTTAATCAGCACATAAACTTGCGTGACCTACCGCTATGATTTCTCATGCAGACTGGGAAGAAATAAAGTGCGTCACCCCCAGATCAGCATGGTGGACGGAAAGGAAGACCCAAAAATGGTCATGACAAGTGGAATCACAAATTATTCTTAAAGCACACTTGCTACACTCTTAAATATGACGTGACAGATCATCAGTGGCAGTTCTACACGGAGGCCTAGGGAGGCCCGTGCCTCTGTAGACATGTCCCTGGCAACCCCTGTGAAAAAAAAATGTAATATGATTTTACACGCGAGCGCCAAAAGCAGAACTAACGCAATGTTCTACACGGGTAAATTAGTGCGACGCACCCAAACACTGTTGCCTGCGGTGCTGCTCAGTGAATGAGAGCTCAGCAACTAACGTTACTCTTGGAGAGAGGAGCAACGATTTCTCCTTTTGCAATAGTCGAAGGTAAGCAAAAATATTTCATCTCGTAATTGACTTGTTGTTCTTGGACATAACCGTGTTACTTTTCTTCCTTACACTGATAATGAATGGTCTCGATATGCTTAGAAACTTAATCATATTAAGGGATGCAAACAGCGCGCTTTTCGGCGCCTCCCGCTTTTTTCACGTCAGTTTGGGTGACTTGGGCCTGAGAGGGTCTGATTATAATTTCACAAAGTCATCTGAAGTCATCTGGCTGTCAATCATTCTCCATTCAATATTCAAACAGCGCGCGCGCCTCGTTACAGCAGGATGCACGGTAAAACTCTCTCCAATATGATATATTCACATTATAATGCTTGATCTGTAGATAAAAAGGCTGTGGATTTGCATAAAATGACTTTATTTTGTGTATTTGTATTTTATGTTTGTTGCTGTTTTTAAACGACTCGCTTGTGCCTGTTAGATCACACACACATCACACAAGGACTATGAATCAGCATCAAACGCAAAATAACTGGAATTTAAAACTGTGAAGAAACAAATAATCGTGCACATTTCATTTCTTCGCTTTGTGCTGTGAACTTTTAAATGTTTTAAAAGCCGTGAACTTTTAAAAACGCTTTGTGAGCTCTGTTTTGAAGCGTTTCATATTATCATGGTAAGAACACTGTGTTTATTCATATTAAACACTGAAAGATTATTAAAAGCTTATATATTTTTAGCCTGCACAATACATTTAAAATAAGCATAATTTAATTGTATATTATTTTTGTGTAGTGTAGTGTAAGCATTATAAATATAGGCTATACACTTCTGAATTCTTGACATTCATATATAAATATAAAATTGTGAAATGTATGTGTAACGCAGGAGTTTCCTACATCACCTCCATTACATCCACGCAGGGAACCGTCTCCTGAGTATTAACAACTACAATTCCCATCATGCAGCCTATCTGGATTAAACACACACACCTGTTAACCACTGATTGCCCTCACACCTGTATCCCATTTGCTCTTGTATATAACCAGCTCTCTACCCTCATTCAGTGCGAAGTATTGTATTGCCCTGGCGTTCTTACTGAGCATTATCAACGTGTTTTCTCTTGCTGGTTTAGATCTCGGACTGTTTGTGGATATCCCGATCACTCTCTGGCTACCTTGACCTTGGACTGTCTCCCGGCTTTCGATTATACTCTGGCTCCCTCGATCCTGGACTGTTTACCGTGTTTGATGAATCTCTGCCTGGCCTGGACTTCTACGCCTGTGTATTTGAGTACTCTTTGCCTAGCCCCTTTTACTATTGTCTACTTAAATCAAATAAAAGCTGCAAATGGATCTTACCGACTCTGAGCAATCCTTACAGAATACTTCGCCTGACCCAGGTCCAGCAGCCGTCTCACAGCTGACCACTGAAGTAACTGCGCAGGCTGCCGCGCTAGTACAGCACAAGCGTCAGTTGGAGCACCTTACAACGCTCACCGATGAGCTCGTGCACGCCATACGAGGTCTGCAAGTATCAGCGAGCAGCGCCACCACCGATCAGCCCTCAGGGGCTTCCCCGTCAACTGCGAGCGCCACTGTCAATCCTCGTCTCGCTCTTCCAGAGAAGTTTGACGGTGCGTCGGCGAGATGTAAGGGTTTCCTACTCCAATGCCGTCTCTACTTTGATCAACAACCAACACTACATCCCACAGACTCCGGGAAAATAGCGTTTGTGTGTTCGCTCCTCACCGGGAAGGCACTGGAATGGGTGACTGCCATCTGGAGGACGGAGGGATTCCCCTTTACCACGTTTGCGTCATTCACCCGGGAATTCCGCAGCGTTTTTGAACACCCCGCAGAACAGGGTGATCCCGGGGAACGTCTCCTCAGTCACACACAGGGGAGAAGAACCACCGCTGATTATGCCCTCACGTTTCGTACCCTCGCTGCACAGACCAATTGGGTTGAGGACACTCTAAAGACTCTGTTCAGGAAGGGCCTTACCAATGAACTACAATCTGAGCTGGCATGTCGCGACGAGGGGAGGTCGTTGAACGAATACATCAACCTGGCCATCGAAATCGACAACCTGATTCGCTCTCGACGCACTCCTCGAGCCTCCTACCGTGCACGTTCTGACGACACGCTCGGATCAGAGCCCATGCAGCTGGGATTCACTAGTCTCACTCCCGAGGAACGTGAGCGACGCATGCAGCAGCACCTTTGTCTCTACTGTGGTCAGTCTGGTCATCGTAGACTCACCTGCCCAGTTCGTCCGCCTTCTCAGGTTCAACCGGTGAGTGCATCGGGTATTTCAAACCATCAGTGGCCCGGTTTCATTCTACCTGTTCGTCTCTCCCTTCGTGGCAGGGAGATTGACACTACAGCATTGCTAGATTCAGGAGCTGCAGGAAATTTTATGTCTCATGAATTCATTGTTCAGCACAAACTCCGAACTAATCCTTGTGACTTTCCCCTCACAGTGGAGGCGCTAGACGGTCGGCCCTTAGGAGAGGGGAGGATTCACCGTCTCACAGAAGAGGTAATTCTACACATCGGAACACTTCACTCCGAGTCTATCAGGTTTTATGTTATCCAGGGCTCCAAACACCACATAGTCCTGGGTCTTATATGGCTGCGCACACACAATCCTCAAATCTCCTGGCGCGAGAACCAGATTGTCCAATGGGATCTTTCATGTCACAGAACATGCCTGACCAAGGTCAACCGCACTCTTAACCACACCCTCCAGGTTTCCACGCTCGGGTTCAGTGATCCTAATCTGCCTGCCGAATACTCCGATCTGGCCGACGCCTTCAGCAAACACAGGGCTGCACAGCTTCCGGAGCACCGTTCAAGTGATTGTGCCATCGAGCTGTTACCCGGTGCCACACCGCCTAAGGGCAGAGTCTTTCCCCTGTCACAGCCTGAGTCCGAAGCCATGAGGAAGTACATCGAGGAGGAATTAGCCAAGGGGTTCATTCGACCTTCGACTTCACCCGCCTCTGCCGGTTTCTTCTTTGTTAAGAAGAAGGATGGCACTCTGCGCCCATGCATCGACTACCGTGGGTTGAATGAAGTTACAGTCAAGTTCAGGTATCCACTGCCGTTGGTACCAGCCGCCCTCGAACAGCTTCGTCAGGCCAAGTATTATACCAAGTTGGATCTCCGTAATGCCTACAACCTGGTTCGAATACGCAAAGGAGACGAGTGGAAGACGGCCTTCTCCACCACAAGTGGCCACTATGAGTATCTCGTCATGCCGTTCGGTTTGTCCAACAGTCCTTCGGTCTTCCAAGCGTTCATGAACGACATCTTTCGGGATATGCTGGAGAAGTGGGTGATCGTCTACATCGACGACATTTTGATCTATTCCTCAACCATGGAGGAGCACGTAAAGCACGTCAGATCCGTTCTCCAACGACTTCTCCACTACCAGCTCTTTGCCAAAGCCGAGAAATGCGAATTCCATCGCACAAGCACGTCTTTCCTGGGATACGTCATCAGTTCAGAGGGTGTGGCAATGGACGAGAAGAAGGTTCAGGCAGTCCTGAATTGGCCAGTTCCTCAAACTGTCAAGCAATTGCAGCGGTTCCTGGGATTTGCAAACTTCTATCGTCGATTTATCAGGAATTACAGCACAGTTGCCACTCCATTGACTGCCATGACGAAACGCCACAACCATCGCCTGAGCTGGTCACCCGAGTCCTCCAAAGCCTTTGATGATCTCCGAGCTCGCTTCACCTCTGCTCCCATCCTGCGGCACCCTGACCCCACGCGCCAGTTCATCGTCGAAGTGGATGCTTCCAACACTGGAGTAGGAGCAGTTCTGTCCCAGCGCCAGGGCTTGGCTGAGAAAATGTATCCTTGTGCCTTTTTCTCCCGTAAGCTCACCTCCGCGGAGCGCAACTATGATGTGGGGAACCGTGAGTTATTGGCCATGAAATTGGCTTTAGAGGAGTGGCGGCACTGGCTAGAAGGAGCGCAGGAACCATTCATCATCCTCACAGACCATAGAAACCTTGAGTTCCTCCGTTCGGCCAAACGCTTGAATCCTCGTCAGGCTCGGTGGGCTCTATTCTTTACCAGGTTCCAGTTCACCATCACATATCGACCAGGTTCCAAGAACACTAAGGCCGACGCTCTTTCTCGACAGACCGAGGAGGCAACCCAAACAACGAGTACCGAGAATATCCTTCCCGAGAGTCTACTAATCGCCCCGGTGCAATGGGACATCACCACAGAGATCGAACTATTTAATCAGCAGGAACCTTCACCTACAAATTGCCCCCCGAATCGCCTGTTCGTGCCTGCTTCCCTACGCACTCGCCTCATAGACCAGGTTCACACGGCGCCCAGTTCCGGTCATCCTGGTATCACCGCAACCGTTCACCTGCTCCGCAACCGGTTCTGGTGGCCCACTTTACTCGCAGACACCACCAATCATATCCAAAGCTGTATCAGTTGCAACACTTCCAAGACACCTCGTCAACTACCCGCTGGCCTCCTGACTCCATTGCCCATTCCCCAACGACCATGGTCCCATATCGCCATAGATTTCATCACCGACCTCCCGGAATCCCAGGGTAACACCACCATACTGACCATCGTCGATCGCTTCTCCAAGGCATGCAGACTGGTGGCACTACCCAAACTGCCCACAGCACTCGCCACGGCCGAGATCCTGTGCAACCAGGTATTCCGATTCTACGGTCTGCCTGATGACATCGTGTCAGACCGAGGGCCGCAATTCACCTCTAGAGTTTGGGGAGCTTTTTTCAAACACCTCAATGTAAACGTCAGCCTGTCCTCCGGATATCATCCTCAATCCAATGGGCAGACAGAACGTCTGAACCAGGATATCATTCGGTTCCTACGCACATACTGCCAGCGACAACAAACCGAGTGGAGTCGATATCTGTTCTGGGCAGAGTATGCGCAGAACTCCCTGGTGAAACCCGCCACTGGTTTAACTCCATTTCGGTGCATTCTGGGCTTCCAGCCACCGCTTTTCCCTTGGTCTGGGGAACCCACTGAACTCCCCTCCGTAACCGAATGGCTCCAAAGGAGTGAAGAGGTCTGGGATCAGGCGCATACCCACCTGTTACATGCGGTTCGGCGTCAGGAACGCCACGCCAACCGGCATCGTCGACCAGCCCCTCAGTACCGTCCAGGCCAATGGGTATGGTTGTCCACGAAGGATCTCAAGCTTCGGCTCCCCTGCCGCAAGCTCAGCCCCAGATATGTCGGTCCATTCCAGATCCTGAAACAAGTTACTCCAGTTTCGTTTCGCCTGAAACTTCCCGCTAACTATCGCATCGCTTCCACATTCCATGTTTCCCTGCTGAAACCTGCTGTCCATCCCGAGAGAGAGTCAAGAAATGAACCCACAACACAAAACCCTCCTCCAGTCCTGGTAGACGGCGAGGAAGCGTATCGGGTAAAGGAACTGCTTGATTCCAGGCGCAGAGGTAACGTCCTACAGTACCTAGTCGACTGGGAGGGGTTCGGTCCAGAGGAGCAGTGCTGGATCAAGGCTAAGGACATCTTGGACCCCACGCTCACCGAGGAATTCCACCAAGCACACCCCAGCAAACCTGCTCCCCGACCTCGTGGAAGACCCCGTCGCCGATTACCTTCTCGCGCCAGGAGTCGCTCGCAGGGAGGGGGCTCTGTAACGCAGGAGTTTCCTACATCACCTCCATTACATCCACGCAGGGAACCGTCTCCTGAGTATTAACAACTACAATTCCCATCATGCAGCCTATCTGGATTAAACACACACACCTGTTAACCACTGATTGCCCTCACACCTGTATCCCATTTGCTCTTGTATATAACCAGCTCTCTACCCTCATTCAGTGCGAAGTATTGTATTGCCCTGGCGTTCTTACTGAGCATTATCAACGTGTTTTCTCTTGCTGGTTTAGATCTCGGACTGTTTGTGGATATCCCGATCACTCTCTGGCTACCTTGACCTTGGACTGTCTCCCGGCTTTCGATTATACTCTGGCTCCCTCGATCCTGGACTGTTTACCGTGTTTGATGAATCTCTGCCTGGCCTGGACTTCTACGCCTGTGTATTTGAGTACTCTTTGCCTAGCCCCTTTTACTATTGTCTACTTAAATCAAATAAAAGCTGCAAATGGATCTTACCGACTCTGAGCAATCCTTACAGTATGATTGCCTGATTGAATTTTATAAGAGTACTAATAGTAATTTGTTTTTATTAACATGTTTAGATTGTATAAAATTACTGTGCAGATTTTTTCAAGAACTACTTTTTGCTGCTGATACACTCACTGAGTTTTATAAAAATACATAATACATTTATTTAGGTGTTAACTGTAATCTTACACTGCATAATGATAACTTACAAAGGAATAAATTCATCACAATTATGTATTAAAACTCTAAGTGTTTAGACTGTGAAAGATTGCTGTTACCCTTCCTGTAAGCTCAGCCTCTTGCGAACGCAGTTTCTCCACAATGAAACTAATAAAAACCTTCCTGCGGTCCACCACTACTGATGAGAGACTCGGTGATCTTGGAGTCCAGAAGGGCCAAGGCTCTGGATCTTGATGTATCCAGACAGCACAGTCGTCGTATCCTGTTGCTGTAGTGTAGTGTATCTATATTTTATTAAAATTCAATTGTTCCAGTATTGTTGTGCCAATTCAAAAACTTAAGTGTGGACTCAACTGTCCACAGAAGTGAGGCTTCCATAAATAGGAAATGGCACATTGTTGTACCCTTTGTTGTACCCTGGTGTTTTATTTTCGCATTGAATTGACACCCTGTATTTGTACCCTGTACTGTATTTAAAAAAAAATGTATGGCCTACCTCTTTTGCACCTGCACTCACTCTTGTACAGAATGAATGTTAATATGATTTTAAAGTAAAATAAAGTTTATAATATTTAAATAAAATGTGTTGCCATTTTTAATGTGCCCCTCTGGTTAAACACTGGCCCCCCCTTGGCCCCCCTAGTAAAATTTGTCTAGAGCCGCCACTGCAGATCGTAGTAGCACCTCGGTTCAAGCGGCAGGTGAACTGATCTAAAGCTCTTCTTTAGTAAATAAACTTGAATGAACTATGTTGGAAGATACAGTAGCCTACAACTTGCTGAAATGTATCATGTCTCATGTAATCACTCAATCAGTGCTTCAACTGCGGAAATAGGCCAATAAAACAACTGGAGAACAATAATGTCAAGTAACGCAATATTTACCTCAGAAAAGCCATTTAATGACCACAGCATATAGGTCTCGCTAGAAAACTTAGAGAGGAGTATTTGTGCTAATATATGCACTACATTACATATTATAATTTTACTCGAAGGCCTATCATAAAAATATTATAACGTTATTATTTATGTTTACAGCATTAGTGAGAGATTTTACTTTAAGAAAAATGAACATGTAGCTATATACAGTACCTGCTATTTATCCACATTAATTGATGTAAACATTGTTACATGTTCAGGGCTTGCAAAATTTCAAAATCGCTGGTAGCCCTTCGGGCAGGCACTCTTCAGATTTTGGTAGCCCGAAATGAATTTTACTAGCCCAAATTAAAAGAGAATTTTTATTGTAGAAAATTGGTCAATTGAGTCCAAACATCAATCAAAACCTTTTTTAAAACACAAATATCAACAATCAGATATAAAATAATCAAATTAGAATCATCAATACAAATGTCTGGTTCTAACTGAACTGAAATTTATGAACAGTATGGAACATGAATCAGTCTGTGTCAGATTCTGAATCGGAGATCTCCACTGAAGTAACAGAGAAAATGCCACTTGATGTTGAGGGCATAGCATCTCCATCAGCTTTCTCCTCCTGTGCATCAATTTCCAATTCTCTGCTCTTTTTTTGCTGGGGTTTTATGTTTCAGGTGTCTTGAACCAATTCCAGAAACCATCCAGGAACTAACTGCCTTGTCGGGGCAAAAAGATTCAACCTCTTCCCCGTTTATGGAGAGTTGCATGAGATCATTCAGTGTTTCAGACTTTAGAGAAGTACGATATGATGTTTTCACTCGGTTCATGCAGGAAAATCCTCTCTCACAGATAGCTGTCGATGGACTTAGTGTCAGCATTAATTTCACCAACAACAAGATATGAGAGAGGTGTTCTGGATTCTCAGCGAGGAGATCTTTGTACAAGCAATCTTGCTTGATTCCCCGGTGCTCTGAAAGCCACATTTTTAGATCCATCCATTCCTGTGGAATTTTCTCCTTCTCTTCCTCATCTAGCAAACTGGCAAAATGTTTGACTAGATAATCCACCTTTTCGTCCCCATAATTTGCCAGCTCTTCTCTGGAGTGGGGGAGAGTAGAAGGGTCAAAAACTTTGAAACAAGACAGAGGTTCTTCAGACAGATTTTTAAATCTGCTGTCCATGTACTTTACTGTGTTGTCAATAATCCTCTGAAACTCAGCACCAATGGTGTCTTTGTCTGAGCCCTCACCTCTTCTAGCAGGTCGCTGGCTTTTTGTGAGGTCAGTTCCACAGTAGCACATGCTACCATCATCTTTCACTGTGAACTTTGTGTCCAAGGATTTCTGGTATTCTCCCGGTTTTGTTTTCAGGCTGAGTAAACGTGATGTGGTGCTCTCAACCAACTGACTGGTTCGCGTGATGTATAAGTTGTCATGTTGGAAACCAGTACTGCACATGGATAATATGTTGCTGTAGTCCAACATGAAATGTAGGAAACGAACAAATTTCTCAGTCTTCATCTCCTGCACCACGCCCTTTGCTTTGGCAGCATCCTCTGACTTAATATCACTTCCTCCTGCCATATTCTCCATATGCACAACAGTGGGAGTGTAATTTTTTTCAACAGCCTTCAGACATCTTAGCCTCCTTGGGAGCCACCTAGTGCTTTTCTGCCCACTGAAATGTGCCACTTTCTCATTAAGCAGTTCACTTATTTCAGCCAGGTCTCTTCGCTTCTTTGGGGAATAGTAGTACATCTTAAAGATGGTTTTCAGTATATCCTCAAACTTTACCAGGTACTCACAGCCTTTCACACTATCCAGCACGGCTAGCTCTAATTTGTGTGCTACACAGTGGATTGTTATGATGTGGGGTATCCTCTGTTTCAGTCTCCCAGCTACACCTGTTTTCGCACCCATCATCACTGCAGCTCCATCAAAGTTTGCACACACTACTTTCTTCTTCCATGTGTCTTCCCTGATACCCATGGTGTTCACTGCCTCGTCAATAGCTTCTAAAACACCTGCAGCATTTGAGCTCTTGACTGGCTGACATTTGATCATGTATGTGGATATGTCACCATTGTCTTTCACATACCTGACTTGAACCAACTCCTGTTCTATGATACCAGTGTCTGTACTGCCATCTGCAAGAATTAAGAATTTGCTATCTTGAATTTCCTTTTCAATCTGGTCTCTTGAGGTTTGTGCTATTGCTCCAATAAACTCTCTGCAAGCATGGTCATTGTGGTAAGTGGAACCAAGGTCTAGGCCATTTGCCGTTTGAAGTTTGCAAAGAGTGCTAAATTTGGCCAATGGTAATTCATTTTTTGCAACATAGTATGCTGTTCTGAAAAGTTTTTTCAGGACTTCTTGTTGTGCTTGGCTCATTTTTAGTATGTTTTTTGCAATTGGCGTTCTTTCTGGGAAAGACACTGCAGACTGGGCACCAATGCACTTTTTGTGATGCAGGGATTTGTCATGGGTTCTGATGGGGTCTTTCCTAAAAATTACTGGTTCCAGTGACAAAAACATTGACGACAAACTCGACAGAACATTGTGTCGTTTACCTTGTCATGTTCCAGCCACAGAAATTCTTTTGTCCATGACATCAAAAAGCTGCGCTTTCTTTTTGCCTCATAGTCAGATTTTTCTGAACTCTTCCGCTTTGCTGTATGTTTTTCTTTGTCTGTCTCTTCATCCTGACCTGTTTCTTTGGGCCGAGTAGAACTGAAATACTGCCGTAAATCCATGCTCCTCTTAACATCGTCACACGCACACACGATGTTCGAAATGTTCTCAAGTGCGCACGCAATCTCTGTCGCTTAGCAACAATAAATTGACAACAATAAAGGGGTGGAAGCACCAGTTGTCTTTTCCAAACGCTCAGAACTTGCAGTTGGATGCCGGATGGGATGGAGAAATAATTACTCTTTGAAGCTTTATGTTTCTCTGTTTTGGTACAAGATTCTAAGCATCGGGAGTTTTGAAAACAGTGTCACCTTGTGGCAGGTAAAATGTAACGTAAAGCAGCCATAAACCAGAGCGCGAAGCTCTGTTTTAAATCCTGACAGCGCTAAAAGTGTTAATTTTCTGAAAAATTCACATATTGAAGTGTAGCAGTACATAACTAATAATAATACCAGACTTTTTTGAGGCAAGAAAATGGTGCTCTAATTATTTTATGCTGTTTATATAGCAGAATGTTCTGAATGATGGTCCAGTCATTTTATTCACGCAGCGCTTTTTACAATACAGGTTGTTTTGTTTCAAAGCAGCTTTACAGTGACACGCAAACTAAATCATTCGTGTGAAAGTGGAGCTTTAAGTTTTATTGATCATGTGTTTCTCTTAAAACAGGCATGGAGATTCTTGAGAAATTGCTCTGCGAGTAAATCAGCATGATCAAAATCTTACGCGGTTATATTTTGCTTTAACTCCATAGATTTTTGTCATACAGGCAAGTGTTAAACAGCATTTAAAACTGTTAAATGTCTTCTTTTATTTGTGTATATTCATAATAAAAACAGAATGTTATGTTTTTTGTAAAATAAAGAAAATAAACATGATGCGCATTCTGCCGTCTCACTTTAGTTCATTCTGAAACGCGACAGAAAATGATCTTTCACATGTCTCAACTCTACACAGTCTACCCTAACTCAGCGGATGCTTGCCACACTGGCATAAGACGTCTTTATTTTTAAATTATGTTAATTATATAAAAAACAAATATTCTGTTTAATCCGTATGAAAGCAACGAGAGGTAATTACAGTTTCTCAAGCGCGTCCTCATAATGTGACCACACCCACGCGCGCACGATCTGTTCAAAAGCAAAATATCCTAGTGAAGAAACCTTGAGGTTTTTATCGAGTTTGGAAGACAATAACTAGTCAATAATGTGAATAAAAGGAGGAATTTGATTTCACTATTTCAGATAGCCCGTCGGGCCGGCCGGTTATGCATTTTGGTAGCCTGACTGGATAACACAATAGCCCCGGGACGTCGGGCAGGCGATTTTGCGAGCCCTGATGTTGTTACTAAACTTTATGAAATTCTGTTTGGTCAGCAAATGTTTTAAGAATCACAATACACTTATTACAATCCTTACTAATGATATGTATTCATAGGCTGCCTGCTGAACATGGGATTGAGCTCTTATACACTCACCTAAAGGATTATTAGGAACACCTGTTCAATTTCTCATTAATGCAATTCATCTAATCAACCAATCACATGGCAGTTGCTTCAATGCATTTAGGGGTGTGGTCCTGGTCAAGACAATGAGGTCTGTGTATTTCACAATCTGCTCAGTTACTGGGATTTTCACGCACAACCATTTCTAGGGTTTACAAAGAATGGTGCGAAAAGGGAAAAACATCCAGTATGCGGCAGTCCTGTGGGCGAAAATGCCTTGTTGATGCTAGAGGTCAGAGGAGAACGGGCCGACTGATTCAAGCTGATAGAAGAGCAACTTTGACTGAAATAACCACTCGTTACAACCGAGGTATGCAGCAAAGCATTTGTGAAGCCACAACACGCACAACCTTGAGGAAAAAGAGGCTACAATTTGCACGAGCTCACCAAAATTGGACAGTTGAAGACTGGAAAAATGTTGCCTGGTCTGATGAGTCTCGATTTCTGTTGAGACATTCAGATGGTAGAGTCAGAATTTGGCGTAAACAGAATGAGAACATGGATCCATCATGCCTTGTTACCACTGTGCAGGCTGGTGGTGGTGGTGTAATGGTGTGGGGGATGTTTTCTTGGCACACTTTAGGCCCCTTAGTGCCAATTGGGCATCGTTTAAATGCCACGGCCTACCTGAGCATTGTTTCTGACCATGTTCATCCCTTTATGACCACCATGTACCCATCCTCTGATGGCTACTTCCAGGAGGATAATGCACCATGTCACAAATCTCGAATCATTTCAAATTGGTTTCTTGAACATGACAATGAGTTCACTGTACTAAAATGGCCCCCACACTCACCAGATCTCAACCCAATAGAGCATCTTTGGGATGTGGTGGAACGGGAGCTTCGTGCCCTGGATGTGCATCCCACAAATCTCCATCAACTGCAAGATGATATCCTATCAATATGGGCCAACATTTCTAAAGAATGCTTTCAGCACCTTGTTGAATCAATGCCACGTAGAATTAAGGCAGTTCTGAAGGCGAAAGGGGGTCAAACACAGTATTAGTATGGTGTTCCTAATAATCCTTTAGGTGAGTGTATTTCTGAACTCTCAAACTTTTCTTGCCCCCGGATCTAGAAGAACTGAGGTCCACCCCTCATAGTCGCACGAAATCCTGTGGATGGTTTTGACGTCACTAGTCTAGTGGTGATAGGTATTACAATCTGATCGAACCAGTGGTTTCGAGTGCTGTGGCTATTAAAACACACTTAATACACACTCTGCTTAATTGCCTTTTTTATTTGAAGGTGCATCTTTTACAGTCGTTCAAACAACTGTAGAGTGAAGTGTGTGCGCTTTTACTTTTTACAGTTCAAATTTTAAATAATAACTATGCTAAAACATATTCTCTAGGCCCATTTTGTGGATCATTTATAATTATGCAAATGAGGCAAATAAAAAATTAGGCAATGTTTAAAAATGTAGTCTCACTTTTAACTTAGGGAAAATGGGCAGTTATACTGCTCCAAGACACGATGGTTGAGATCCAAACGCAGCTTTATTTAAGGGGTAATCCAAAGAACAGGCAAGGTCAAACACAGGCAGGCAGTCCGTACAATCAAATAAACAAAAAAAAAAAAAAAAACAGGCAGGGGTCAGAGGCAAGAGAGTAATCCACAGAACAGGCAAGAAATCCAAAAACCAAGAAACCAGGGAAAATGCTCAGAGATGTAGTGTGACACAAACAAAACTTCGCAGTGAGTGAAGGATAGGGATGGCTGACGCGAAACAGTCGTTCCGAAGCTTTGCGAAATCCCGAAGAACAGATGTTTTGAAACACTGATCCGAAGCGTGATTCAAAACACCCATGTCATGTGACTATGGCCAAATGAAGCCTCGAAGTGTTTCATCAGGTGTGGTCCGCCGAATCAGCGTTTGATTGACACGGTCAGGAACAGACCACACAATCGCACATCTGTATAAAAGTGAAATTAACGCATATTTACCTTGTGGGTTTTTGTGAGAGGAGTTTGATTTTGAGATAGCGTATTTTTGGTGATATAGTGATATTAATAGTGCGATTTGTTTAGTTATATTTAGGCTTACATTTAAATTTACACATTGACTGATAGGCTAGAGACAGACAGAGTAGGCTATACATATAGTGACACATTAATAGATGCACAGATAGAAATATATATACACTCACCTAAAGGATTATTAGGAACACCTGTTCAATTTCTCATTAATGCAATTATCTAATCAACCAATCACATGACAGTTGCTTCAATGCATTTAGGGGTGTGGTCCTGGTCAAGACAATCTCCTGAACTCCAAACTGAATGTCAGAATGGGAAAGAAAGGTGATTTAAGCAATTTTGAGCGTGGCATGGTTGTTGGTGCCAGACGGGCCGGTCTGAGTATTTCACAGTCTGCTCAGTTACTTGGATTTTCACGCACAACCATTTCTAGGGTTTACAAAGAATGGTGTGAAAAGGGAAAAACATCCAGTATGCGGCAGTCCTGTGGGCGAAAATGCCTTGTTGATGCTAGAGGTCAGAGGAGAATGGGCCGACTGATTCAAGCTGATAGAAGAGCAACTTTGACTGAAATAACCACTCGTTACAACCGAGGTATGCAGCAAAGCATTTGTGAAGCCACAACACGCACAACCTTGAGGCGGATGGGCTACAACAGCAGAAGACACCACCGGGTACCACTCATCTCCACTACAAATAGGAAAAAGAGGCTACAATTTGCACGAGCTCACCAAAATTGGACAGTTGAAGACTGGAAAAATGTTTCCTGGTCTGATGAGTCTCGATTTCTGTTGAGACATTCAGATGGTAGAGTCAGAATTTGGCGTAAACAGAATGAGAACATGGATCCATCATGCCTTGTTACCACTGTGCAGGCTGGTGGTGGTGGTGTAATGGTGTGGGGGATGTTTTCTTGGCACACTTTAGGCCCCTTAGTGCCAATTGGGCATCGTTTAAATGCCACGGCCTACCTGAGCATTGTTTCTGACCATGTCCATCCCTTTATGACCACCATGTACCCATCCTCTGATGGCTATTTCCAGCAGGATAATGCACCATGTCACAAAGCTCGAATCATTTCAAATTGGTTTCTTGAACATGACAATGAGTTCACTGTACTAAAATGGCCCCCACAGTCACCAGATCTCAACCCAATAGAGCATCTTTGGGATGTGGTGGAACGGGAGCTTCGTGCCCTGGATGTGCATCCCACAAATCTCCATCAACTGCAAGATGCTATCCTATCAATATGGGCCAACATTTCTAAAGAATGCTTTCAGCACCTTGTTGAATCAATGCCACGTAGAATTAAGGCAGTTCTGAAGGCGAAAGGGGGTCAAACACAGTATTAGTATGGTGTTCCTAATAATCCTTTAGGTGAGTGTATTTCTGAACTCTCAAACTTTTCTTTCTTTCTTTTAATGCTGTTTTCATTTTCATTCAGAGCCACAAATGTCAACATCAGACCCATCATCATCAACATCAACACAGGACAGTTTATGGGAACATTTTTTGGTAATCGTATCCGTGAAACCCAGATGATACACAATGCTACAGCTGATACCACAGTGGAAGTGAAAAAATACCTCAACGATGTGTTTTTGCCCATAACTCATGATCCCCTAACTTACTGGAATGAGAGAACAGTAATCTTTCCTCATTTCTATGTCCTTGCAAAAAAAAAAAAATTTGCATGCCAGCAACAATTGTCCCTTGTGAGAGGATTTTTTTCAAAGGCTGGAGAAATTATCTGTAAAAAGTCCTTCCACAGCAGAGAAATTAATATTTTTGAATAAAAATCTATAAAAAAGTAAGACATTGTGGCTTGATTTCTTTTATTAATATTCATTTTTCATGACCGGTTGAACACGAGTTAATAGATATCAATCAATCAACAAAGTGTCCTGTGCTCACCACACACCGGCTATAGGTGGAGAGGAGAGATTTGGCTGGGGTGATGTGTGGCTAATTTACACAGAAGAGACTTTGTTGCTCAGCACATGAAAATAAACTACTTACCGTGATCTCAGACTGTGCTTAAAGGGGACATATCATGCTAAATGCACTTTTTTAGCCCTTAAATGCATTTTGTTGTATATTTGGAGTGTTTAGAAGTACAGAAAAGATGAAATTATTCTCTTCAGGTGCTTCGTTGATATCTTTATATTCTGTTTTGGTCATATTTTTCAACCGGTTCAGATTTTTCTGTTATCTATGACGATTTTTGAACTATAACGTCACAGTATTTGCAGCGGAACTGCCAAATATGGACATTGACTTCCGGCCCAACACTTCGAGCAATCCGCCATTATTATTTCTCGCTGCTATTTTGTAGTCCAAGCTAAAAGGTGCAGAAGTTATGGGAGGGTAAGTTAAAATGTTCGGTTGTTGGATGTAGTAACCCACACGCTTCATTACACGGTCTAATATAGATGAACTGCCGCGCATGTTTGACTGAAAGAACGAAAAGAGACCCAGTCGCGCGCGCGCTCGCACTCTCTCTCGGAGCCCGGCGAAAGTGTAAACAAGACTTCACCGTCTCCAAACTAGACGCTGTCTTGCTCTCACTCCCTCGCACATATTAATCAAAATAAATCGACACAGTGGTAAAAGGTCGGAAGACCAAAGTTTCATGTGTAAATACAGTAACACACCATTGCGATGCATCCATATGAAGACGTTGTTCTGCAGGTTCGTCGTCTTCATTTTCATCTCGCTCCGGCTCCGACTCTGGCTCGAACATGTAAGGCTGGCTGGACAAGTCTTCCGTTGTTGACATTTTGTTAATAACGTGTGAATAAAAAGTTTCTGTGCCGCTAGATAATCCTTTCTCTGCTATCAGACTACAAAAAAGAAAAGGGGCCTGTGGAGCTATAATAATGAGGAATTCAGACCCAAGAATTGCAGTTCCGCTTTATATAGACTACAAATGTATGATTTATATGTAAAAAGGAACAATTTAAAAGCATGATATGTCTCCTTTAAGTGGTTTCTCCACTGCATGGATCTTCATGTGTAGATTCAGGTGTGTTTTAAAAGAGAAACTCTTCCCGCACTGATCACACGTGTGCAGCTTCTCTCTGCTGTGGATCCTCTCATGTGTTTTCAGATTTGCTGATCGACTGAATCTCTTGTCACAGTGTGAACACTTGTAAGGTTTCTCTCCAGTGTGGATCCTCTCATGTGTTTTCAGATTTGATGACTGACTGAATCTCTTGTCACAGTGTGAACACTTGTAAGGTTTTTCTCCAGTGTGGATCCTCTCATGTGATCTCAAATCTTCTGACACACTGAATCTCTTGTCACAGTGTGAACACATGTAAGGTTTTTCTCCAGTGTGAATTCTCTGGTGCCGTTTTAACTTGTCTGCTGTAATAAAAGTCTTCTCACACTCAAAGCACATGTACTCTCTCACACCAGTGTGGATTTTCTGATGTTCATGTAAATATTTCAGCAGTGAAAAACTCTTTCCACACACAGAACATGAATGCGGCTTCTCCTTCATATGAACTGTCAGGTGTGACTTCAGTTGTGATGCACTAAGAAATGTTTTGCCACACTGATCACACGAGAACGGCTTCTCTCCGGTGTGGATCCTTATGTGAACACTAAGGTGTGATGATTGACCGAAACTCTTCCCACATTGATCACATGTGAACGGCTTCTCTCCGGTGTGAATTCTCATGTGATACTCAAGACTTTGTTTGGTTGTGAAACTGTTTCCACACTGAGTGCACTCTGTTCCCACTCTTGTTTTCTTGAAAAAAATATTTTTAGTCTTTGAGCGACTCAAAGGTTTTTCTCCAGGTTTGACATGATGTTCCTCCTCCACTTCACTCAGTTCTTCACCCTCCTCGCTCTCTTCCATCGGGTCTGACAGGAAAGAAACAAATATTACACCGCTCTACAGTAATTTGAAAGTGATTGCAGTATCAGTTTTGGCCACAATCTTACATACGGTTCCTTTAACATTAAAATACACAATACTGCCATTTTCGACTTCCATTCATGCGCATGTGAAAGTGGGACATCAGAAACATATGATATATTGATATTTATTTTACTAAAACCGTTTTAATTATTAATGGCCGTTCACACTAAACTTTTCCTTGCACTGACTTCCATTCATGCGCATGTGAAAGTGGGACACCAGAAACACAAGCTCAAGCGAATAACCCTGTGAGAAATAACAAGCGTTCAGCATTCAAGTGGAGTGGATTGTTTATTTTTTTATTTTTGAATTATTATTATTTGTTATATGTTGAACTTATATGTTATTATTATATGTTACATTTATTTCCGTCATTTCACGGCTCTTGCAGTGTCTGTAGAAACTTCACAAGCTCAAAGTGTAGAGTGGCCATAACTTTAACTGGCTTTAAATTAACTATTTTATTAGCTTTATCTGTGTCCTACATGTTTCACACAACCCTGTTACTCCTGACATGATTTTCCTCATTTTAAAAACAGAGCATTTCTTAAAACTGTGACACACAGGAAGTGACATCATCTGGGCTCTTTCTACTGCATGATGGGAAGACAAGAAAATAATCTCAATCCATTGTCTCAGTTTTTACACAAACTGTAGCATTGACTGTATTCATCAACCCTGTTACCAAAGTCACTGTAAGAAGAAACTCTATAACTATGAATAACTTATATGATATTTTACAAATGCAACTTTATCAGTAACTTGTTGTTTACTGACTATTCCTAAAAATATATATTTTGAAAACTATGTTGAAAATGTCTAAACTTCTGGAAACATTGTTGCTACTTGAGAACCAGATATAAAATAAATGTAAAATAAAATAGTTAAAACAGTATTTAGCCTGATCTGATGTTGACAATCAATATAAAAATGTCTCAAACCTCCCTTTACTGACCATTTGTTGAAGAAAACCCAGAACATTCTGTACCGTTTCATAGTTGAACTGTTTATCTAAATGTGATGAAGTGCTTGAATGTTTCTAACATGAATGTTCTTCAGCATCATGAATGAATGAAGAATAAACACCAACCTCTTTGTTCTTCAGGATCTTCAGTGTGTTTCATTCTGCAGGGTTCTGGATCACTCATGTTCTCTCTGTCCTCTTTAATAAACTCAGTCTTTGCAGATTTCAGCTCTTCCTGATGCTCTGATGCTCGTCTTCACTTGTTTTCCAGCATTTATTGGAGAATTGCAGTGGGAGGAGCTTCACTGATGATGTGCCTGCAGTAGGAGGAGCTTCTCTGATGATGAATTACTGTGGGAGGAGCTGATCTGCCAAAATCAAAAATATAAATCACGGAGTTTGTTTTTATAATAAATAACACTAAGCATTTATGTCTGTCTATCTATTCATCATACACAGTAACTGATGCCAATTCATTAATTATGTTTATTATTTTTATTGCTAATCCTAACATTATTCTGCTTCTTCATTAAAATATAGGTATCTAGAAATATAGAAAATAATATAAATAATTGTAATTCTTCCAAATATATTCTTCCATAAACACAGAAATAAACGTACATATAGTAACCAACAAATCCCCTCAGTCTGCTGACACCAATGAAATGAGAAATGTCAATTTACAGGAGATCTGAAGACATCAGCATAATAAATGAGGTGAAAACAGGAACTATTGTCATGAAATAAAGAGTGTTTTCAGCAGATCTGTTAATATTGATGAGCCTCAGACTATCAACACTCATTCAACAAGCCATTCAGGATCATCAGCAGATCATCTCACTTTATTCTGAGTGTTTGCTGTTAGAAACACATTATCTGAGTCAAGATACATGATAAAAGCCTGTAAAACTGCTCTACTGAAAGATATCTCACAATATAACATACTTAATATAACGTAGCTACTTAAATAATAAAAATATTACATTTTATGTGCGCTGAAACGGACAATGATCATACAACGTTTAAAAATAAATAGCATCACATTTACATTTAGTCATTTAGCAGACGCTTTTGTCCAAAGCGACTTACAAATTAGGACTAAATTAAGCGAGTCATCATGAAGAGGCAAGAAATAACGCAAGAAATCACAAAGCAAGAGTAAAACACTATTAATTCACAATATTAACATTTAAGAGTTGATTTAGATGTCTGACGTTGCTTATTATAGGCTCAACGTAAAGTAACTTCTCAGTATAACACTTGAGATCGTTTCCCATCAATTCCCCTCACAGATCTCACACTTTAACTCTTGACTTTAACATTCAGTAACAGTTCTCACTCCAAACATCGAGTCAATCACACAAACGAACACAAAATCGCTCAGGTCTGAATGAACTCAACATATTCTCCTCATGCTCGCTGCTGCTGCTGCACTAAATGTTTATTTCAGAAGGAAGACGCCAGAAAAGACGCACAAGTATCGCTATGATCGATGAAAACAATACAGAAATGAGCCTGTCGCTTAATCAAACTGTATAAAGTGTGTGTGATGGTTGTGTAAATATGAGAAATACCGTGAACTGCTCTCCTCATCGCAGAAGACTCGACACTGAAACTCAATGACGGAAGAGACGCCTACTAACCAATGGAAAGCCGTTTTAGCATATCCACATTATTCCTATATGCCTCATAAGTGATGGGTGTAACTTCTGTTAAGCTGTAAACAATCAGTGAAAGACTCTATGGACGCAATAATATTTTTAAACTGTGTACAATTACATTATAGGCTACTACTCCTTCAACCATTGAATATTAAAAGGACATTTAAAAGTGTAAAAGCATCAACAAGGTACTTTCAACAAGTGATGAATAACCCCAAAAGCAGGAATCTTTCCACAGCAAAATCGGACGGTTAAATATCACTGTGGTAATTTGTATTATATGGAAGCTTGTTTCCGCCACAGATAATTGCGACTTTTTATCTCACAATTGCGAGTTTACATCTCGCAATTCTGACTTTATTTCTATATAAAGTCAGAATTGCGTGAAAGTCAGAATTGCGTGAAATAAATTAGCAATTGCGTGTTATAAAGTCAGAATTGCGTGATATAAAGTCAGAGTTCTGACAAATAAAGCTTTTTTTTTTTTTTTACATCTTTTCAAAACTGATGTAATGTATATTTTTTAGTGTTTAAATTCACCAGACATGGAGAGTGTACCAACCTATCCATACTTTAAATCAGCAGTTTTTACCAGTATTTGAGAGAGATCTACAAACCTTTTCACTCTGCCACAAGGGCCATTTAGGCTCCTCTGGATGATGCATTATCATGCATACTGTAATTACCATAATAAATGACATGCAAATTGCTGGTCAAAAGTTTTTCAATGATCTCAACAGCTTTAAAACTACTGATATTTATAAAATGTTTTCATGTGAAAGGTTTTAAACCTAAAATTATGCCATAGAATTTCGTATTTAATTTTTTATTCTTTAGACTCCATTTTAAATAGTTTCTTAGTCTGTTCATTTGTGCGGACAGTTGCACAACCTGACATTGGGTTTAAGATAACAAAACATAAAATATGTATTATTTAAATGTACTAAAAATTTATTCAAACTAAATAGTTTTCATAGATTAAAGTGATCAAATTATGTTAAAAAGAGATAATGCACTTTAGGAAATAATGTGTGTGTGTGTGTGTGTGTGTGTGTGTGTGTGTGTGTGTGTGTGTGTGTGTGTGTGTAATCATGTTTTGCATTAGAATTGAAAAAAAGTCCGCCTGGCACTATGTTGATATTCTGTCTTCTGGAAGGGTAAATTTTCTTCGCAGAGTGACAATATTCATATTTCTGGATTCTACAGACTCTCAGCTACAAGGTGGTTGCAGTGACAATACACTTCTTGAGACACAAGCGTGTTCTTCTGATGTGATATATCACCAATAAATACAAAAACGGAAGTTCAAATGCTTTGTTTTTTATTATATATATATATATATATATATAACCAGGAAAGTCCCATTGAGGTTAAAAACCTCTTTTTCAAGGGAGTCCTGGCCAAGAGGCAGCAAAAAACACAGTCAACTACATTTATAAAAGTTATACAATACAAATAATTAAAAACATTTACAATTTAAAAAGGTCATTCCAGGTTCTCTCAATCTGGAATTAAAAGCATTTAAGGAAATAAGTTCAGATAATTTCAAGTGTTTTTGCAAAAAGCTCCATGCAGAAGGAGCGGAGTAAACAAAAGCCCCTTTTTTTTTGTGATCATTTGATCGCAATAAATAAGAACCAACACTTCTCCATGTGATTAAACTACAGATGTAGGATGGCAACAGACCAAGCATGGCCTTATAGATAAAAATATGCCAGTGCCCTGATCTCCTGTTGGACAACGATGGCCATCCCACTATGGAATATAATTCACAATGATGGGTCAAGTTTTTACAATTCGTAATAAATCTCAGAGACGCATGATAAACAGTGTCAATCTTATGCAGACATTGTGCTGAAGCGGTCCTATACACCAGGTCTCCATAATCTAATTTTATATGTTTTATATATTTTAATAAAACATTGCACTTAATAAATAAGCACCCTTCAGGATTATGTGAACACTGTCAAATAGAGGAATCAGTAGAACATGTGATTCTTCACTGTCAAAAATACTCTCGAGAGCAAGAAACATTAATAAGGAATTAATACGGAGGGAAAGCAGAAAGCTTGGACAGGAAGAATTAAGTCTAAAAAATGTATTTGACATTGAGGTATGGAAATTATTCCATTATTTGAAAGAAACTGGATTGATCAATAGAGTTTAGGGAGCAGGGAATATATGTATTATTTTTTTTATTAAATAATTGTATTTTTTTTCCTCTCTCTTTTTTATTAAGAGTAGGAAATAGTAACAGTTATATGCATAGAAGCTCCAACATAGTAGGTGGTGGTAATGCACCATAATGCTAGTGCCACCCGCCATAAAACGTAACAAAGAAGAAGAAGAGGAACGAGTTCGCTACTTTCCCATTGGAAATAGTTGGCAACACTGTTTCCCTCATTGAGAGTTTCAGCGTCGAGTCTTCTGAGGTGAGGAGAGCAGTTCACGGTATTTCTCATATTTACTCAACCATCACACACACTTTATACAGTTTGATTAAGCGACGGACTCATTTCGGTATTGTTTTCATCGATCACAGCGATACTTGTGCGTCTTTTCTGGCGTCTTCCTTCTGAAATAAACATTTAGTGCAGCAGCAGCGAGCATGAGGAGAATATGTTGAGTTCATTCAGACCTGAGCGATGTTGTGTTCGTTTGTGTGATTGTCTCGATGTTTGTGTGAGAACTGTTACTGAATGTCAAGAGTTTAAGTGTGAGATCTGTGAGGGGAATTGATGGGAAACGATCTCAAGTGTTATACTGAGAAGTTACTTTACGTTGAGCCTATAATAAGCAACGTCAGACATTTAAAATCAACTCTTAAATGTTAATATTAATGAATGAATAGTGTTTTACTCTTGAACAATATTGCTTTGTGATACAATTTATTTTAAAACATTTTATGATCATTGTCAGTTTCAGCGCACATACATACAATATTTTAATGATTTAAGTACTTAGTGATTGTCATGAAATCTAACAATATATTTAGATTCAAATGTACATATTATGCTTCTGTAATTATTTATCTGTAGTGCAGTTTTACAGGCTTTTATCATGTATCCTGACTCAAGTAATGTGTTTCTAACAGCAAACACTCAGAATAAAGTGAGATGATCTGCTGATGATCCTGAATGGCTTGTTGAATGAGTGTTGATAGTCTGAGGCTCATCAATATTAACAGATCTGCTGATCTCTTTATTTCATGACAATAGTTCCTGTTTTCACCTCATTTATTAGATCTCCTGAAATTTGTCATCAGTGAAGCTCCTCCCACTGCAATTCTCCATTAAATGCTGGAAAACAAGTGAAGACGGGCATCAGAGCATCAGGAAGAGCTGAGATCTGCAAAGACTGAGTTTATTAAAGAGGACAGAGAGAACATGAGTGATCCAGAACCCTGCAGAATGAAACACACTGAAGATCCTGAAGAACAAAGAGGTTGGTGTTTATTCTTCATTCATTCATGATGCTGAAGAAGATTCATGTTAGAAACATTCAAGCACTTCATCACATTTAGATAAACAGTTCAACTATGAAATGGTACAGAATGTTCTGGGTTTTCTTCAACAAATGGTCAGTAAAGGGAGGTTTGAGACATTTTTATATTGATTGTCAACATCAGGTCAAGCTAAATACTATTTTAACTGTTTTATTTTACATCATTTATATCTGGTTCCCAATTTGCCACAACGTTACCAGAATTTTAGTCATTTTCAATATAGTTTACTAAATTTGTTTTTTAGGAATAATCAGTAAACACTAAGTTACTGATGAACAGATGAAGTTGTATTTGTCAAATATCATACAAGTTATTCATAATTATAGAGATTCTTCTTCTTATAATAACCTTGGTAACTAACAGGGTTGATGAATGTGATTAACGTAGCGGTGTGCGATATTGACAAAAAATGTTAGCTCAATATTTTGGGGGATTTTGCCGATAACGATAATCAGATTTGTAAAATATTGCACACAGGAAAAAAAATATGTATGTAAACTAGGGCTGCATCTAACGATTATTTTTGTTGTTGATTAATCTATCTGATTTACTTAATTACCTTGTCCATTAACTTGTCTGAAAATGCACTTGTGTTTATCTGCAAAAGGTTCACATACACTAGATTGCAGCCTAGGCTACTGTTAATGTAAATATAATGTTAGTCATTTGTTTTTAAAGTCTATATCAGAGTCCTGCGAGGGACGGATTTCTCCCTTAATAATTCCTAAAAAACTGACATCTCAGTTCATCTCGATCTCACAAATCTCTGTTATTATCAATGAAACTGGCTGCACAATGAATCTTTCATAATATCTACACTGTGTTTGCTATAATCAGATGATTTGCCAGTATGCAGAACTCAGCACTGAACAAAAAGTCCATTTTGAGCGGCGAGGGGATTCTATCTTAAATGCATCTGATTGGCGTTCAAGAAATCAACACATGTCTGTGATTGGCTACATTGTTCAACGCTGCAAACATGTTATAAATAGATAGAAACTCTGGCCTGTAAATCGTTTATTTGTTGTTTTAGTTGTTCTTGTTGCTTTTGTGCAACAGATGAATGATAATTTATTAGGTTTTAGATAGTTCTATTTTGCGGGAGTCCAGCGAATCGATTTTAAATAACAGTTTCTATTTGGACATATTTTAAAAGTTTTTTTTTTCTGTGATGCAAAGACAAATTTTAGCATAACTATTATTATTATTATTATTATCATCATCAATGTTGAAATCAGTTGTGGTGCTTTATTTTTTGTGAAACTGTGATAGTTTTTTAAAGGATTCTTTGAACAGAAAGTCTATAGATTTTTTAAATAGATTTTTTTTTAAACAATGTTAAAGTTTTACTGTCAATTTTTATCAATTTAATGCTTCCTTGCTGTATGAAGGTATTAATTTGTTTTGAGAAACTACTGACCCCAAACTTTTGAATGGAAGTTTGTTTCATTACTACATTTACACTACATTTATTAATTTAGCCTACACTTTATTGACTTAGAAATTAAGAAAATGGTGCAATTTATGTTATATGAATAAATATATTTTGTTTCAATATGTGTAGGCTATGTCACGATATGTATCGTCAAGTTCTTATATCTCAAATTAAAACCCAGTGATGTCCGCAGATCTTATGGTAACAAAATAAAAACGAAACTAAGATTATTCCCTGTATCATAAAAAAAAAAAAAAAAAACATTTATTTTGTGTTACATGATCCTAATGGTGTTGCCTACCGTACCTCTATGAACAGTGCTAATTCAGGCTAAGTAGCCTATACACTGTGACAAGAGCCAAAAATAAATAAATTATAATAATAATGATGATGATGACGCATGCAAAACAGAGAGAAAAGACTACCATAATATAATAATTATTCATGGTTTGCTACAATTACATGATTTCTGGTGTGATAGCCTGTATTGGGGATTTTGACCGTGATCCCATGCAAGTAGCACAACATTAGAACTGCATCCCATGCAATTAGGCTTACTATACTATATTCCTATAACCATTTGTGTTTGTGATTTTCACCGCTAATCCACTTAAATCATAACATTAATCGTGTAGGTCAATCACAATCCCTCACGGAATGTCCCCACCTCTGGTGACACGCAGCTAGGGGTGTGACGATAACTGCATCACCGCAATATCGCGTTGATGAGATGCCTACCGCGGTGTGAGGTCATCACCGCACGTTTTTTTTTTTTTTTTTTTGCTGAAAGTTACAGGAGTGCATATGGTGTGTGATATGAACTATAAACACATTAATATTTTGCTTATAATTTACTGTATTCTGCGAGTCCCATGTTCAAGGGTTTCTGGAGAGAAAAAAACGCTTCCTGTTCAAGGGAGGGAGTCGAGGGACAGTCCGTTAAACATAGCCTATGGGGGATTTTTTTTTTGTGTGTGTGTCTGATTATTATTAATTAACTGCTAGGTTTTGTGATGTTTACAGATAATGTTCAATTAAATACAAACAAACACAGGAATAAAAGACAAGCATAACGTAAACAGTTGGAGTTAGATTTTAATTGCAAGTAGCGATCTCTCTTATCTGGTATAGGAAATAACAGTTGACGGCGCTAGCCGAATGATTAAAAAAATAGCCACGAATCTGGTGTCTAAGCCAAATACTGTGTCGCCTTTGAGGCAGGTGACAATTAAGGGGAAGCCGGTGAATTTGGACAAGGCGCACAAAAGTATCCGTCTCGTGAGGAAATACCACTAACCAATAACTAGACCACATCTTAGAAAAATGAACCGTCCTGTGGCGTTTGCAGGACTTAAGTGCAGCACACCTACCTTAGGTCGGCGACACACTGGCTGCGTGGCGTGTCCGTTTTTATTTCGGCTCCCATGTTAACAGGTTAGAGCTTGAGAGCGTGAGACGCGCTTCTCAGTTGCGGCACGAGCTGCGCTGAAAACGCGTGCATGCCAGAAATAGAACCAACGCCTATTTTTCACGCGACACGCAAGCCTGTTGGAAGCGTTTCCTGGCAAAATATAATAGGAAAAGATGTTTGTATGTCATTTTGACATGAATACATATTAATAAATTACATTTAGATGTTTGAAAGTTAAGGTTTTGACATAAATATAGATAAATGTAATTTAAAAAAAAAAATCGATTTTCAAATATTGCACCTGTCAATACAGAACGAAATATTCTGTAGCCTATTTTGCCGTCAATAGCCTACTGCCGAGTGCCGACGCTGTCTTTGCTGCTATATATTTATGTTTAACATTAAGTAGCCTAGGCCTTCCACAACTCTCTCCCCATGTCGAATATATCACCAAGAGGCGTATATGTCACCTAGCAGCAGCAGCGCTGTTTCTGGTGTGCAAAGACATAGAAAAAGAGACGCAACTGACACGCAACAGAAACGCCACAATCACACCACACAGCCAGTGTGTCGCCGGCCTTAAGACTACCTAATTAATAGTTAATTATTAATATTTACAATTTAATATAAATGTTAATTTGTTTATTTTTTTAATAAAGAATACTGCTTTATGATTATTCATTTCCATTGTCATTTACAAGCTACATGCGGTCTTGATCGCGTCTGCAATGTGTGATGCGGGTTAACCGCCAAACCGCGATATTTGTTGCTTCTTCACCGCGGTAAGAAAAAATCCCATACCGTCACAGCCCTACACACAGCGATCTGATATCTCATTGTTTGGGGTTACCATGGCGTCTCAGAACATTGGAGTATCGGCGAGCCTATCAGGGATGAGTTCCCTAATGAATATTCATGAGTCTTCCCCTACCACCCTGCAAAAAAAAAAAAAAATAGCCATCAGATCCGCGGGAGTGCAGGTCTCTAGTCTACATGTGCATACACAACTTTTAAAAACTGGCAAATGCACTGAAAGCTTCGTTGACAGATTTGAGTTGAAGTTATAAATTAAAGTCCATTTTATTGTCACCGAATGGGGCATAGTTTGCATAGTAAACAAAGCACCTTTCTGTTCGGCCGTAGCTTAAAGTATTCCCATACTTTGGATGATCGTGGTCTGTCATTTTCAGCATGAGCGGGAGCAGAAGCTGCCATTACTCGATATTTAAATGTACTAATGAATGACGTGTCGACGCATTTCATGTCTGTTGACGTATTTTCATAGTCCACGTAATCGATGACGTAATCGATGACGTTGACGCGTCGTTGCGGCCCTAATGTAAACAAAGTCTACGATTTAAAGACTAAAAGGTAAAATAGCCTTTATAATATAAGTCACTAGAACAGAGGAAACAGGCTTTCAGCAGCTTGAACATTTTTTGCCATTAACTGCGTTTCTTTGGATCTACATGCGTTTCAAGGTGTGTGATAAAAACACCAGCCTGTCCCCAGCATCTGGCTTGAGAGCTGCACGGTGACATGTTACAAGTCAAGTCATCTTCATTTATATAGCGCTTTTAATAATGTAGATTGTTTCAAAGCAGATTTACAGAGATAAACGTATAATTTAAGGTAACAGAGAATGTTTTGGCTTTATAGCGGTTCTTTAATAAAGTTATTTTCCAGCTAAAGTTAGTTTTGATCGATTCGCTTCCGTCGCAACGATCATTTGTTATTAAAGGAGAAGTTCACTTTTAAAATGAAAATTCTGTCATCATATACTGTCATCATAGGAAGATATTTAGAAGAATATCAGTAACCAGACAGTTTTTGGGTCCCATTGACTTCCATAGTATATATTTTTCTTTCTATGGAAGTCAATGGTATCTAAAACTGTCTGGTTACTGATATTCTTCTAAATATCTTCCTTTCTGTTCAGCAGAAGAAAGAAATTCATACAGGTTTGAAACAACATGAGGGTGAGTATATGATGACAGAATTTTCATTTTAAAAGTGAACTTCTCCTTTAAATAAGGGGCCGCCAAGACAACACCATTCTCTCTACACAAACTTTAAACGCGATCCTGTGAGAAACGCTGATGGCGTTCACATGCGCATTAAGAATTGTTTCTATAGTTATGTGCGCTTGAATATATGTGCACAGGTTTTTAATTCCCTTCAAACCAAGCCTAAACAAATTTTCCAGACAACGCTTTATCTGTAGAGTGGTAAAGGGATCCTCCATAGGGAGAGACTAGTTGGCACTTCAGCACTGCTTTGACATCGGGTCCTATCAAAACCATTCAAATTGCTCCTAAAAAAGACAACATGCGTTTTTCGGCAATATGCGGCTTTATTGCGGTTATTGTCATGCTTTCCGTCAGTAAATGACAGCTGCTTTCTGGCAGAGCGGGAAGGAAGGATTTGCACAGAGAGATACAAAGCGCAACCGGTTTGAGGGTTTCTGATTGCATAAAATAATAAAAGAAACAAACAAATTCATGGCGAATGAAGTGGTAATGAATGAAATGAAATTTAATATTTTTTTCTTTCATGTCAGATCCGATGGAAGAGAGAGAGGAGAGTGAAGAACTGAGTGAAGTGGAGGAGGAGAGTGAAGAACTGAGTGAAGTGGAGGAGGAGAGTGAAGAACTGAGTGAAGTGGAGGAGGAGAGTGAAGAACTGAGTGAAGTGGAGGAGGAGAGAGAAGAACTGAGTGAAGTGGAGGAGGAGAGTGAAGAACTGAGTGAAGTGGAGGAGGAACATCATGTCAAACCTGGAGGAAAACCTTTGAGTCGCTCAAAGACTAAAAATAATTTTTTAAAGAAAAGAAGAGCCAAGAAATCTTTCACCTGCACTCAGTGTGGAAACAGTTTCGCACGCAAATATGGTCTTGATGTTCACATGAGGATCCACACCGGAGAGAAGCCGTTCACATGTGATCAATGTGGGAAGAGATTCTTATGCAACGGTAATCTTAAGAGTCACATGAGGACCCACACCGGAGAGAAGCCGTTCTCATGTGATCAATGCGGCAAAAAATTTTTTAGTTCATCAAACCTGAAGAAACACCTGGCAGTTCATACGAAGAAGAAGCCGCATTCATGTTCTGAGTGTGGAAAGAGTTTTTCACTGCTGCTATATTTACATACACATGAGAAAATGCATACTGATGTGAGAGAGTACATGTGCTTTGAGTGTGAGAAGACTTTTACTACAGCGGCCAAGTTAAAACGGCACCAGAGGATCCACACTGGAGAGAAACCTTACAAATGTTCACTCTGTGACAAGAGATTCAGTCAGTCATCACATCTGAAAATACATGAGAGGATCCACACTGGAGAGAAACCTTACAAATGTTCACTCTGTGACAAGAGATTCAGTCACTCATCACATCTGAGATCACATGAGAGGATCCACAGCAGAGAGAAGTCGCACACGTGTGATCAGTGTGGGAAGAGTTTCTCTTTTAAAACTAACCTGAAGCTACACCTGAAGATCCATGCAGTGGAGAAACCACATCACCTCAGTCTGAGATCACAGTAGCTCATCTTTATGTGCCGAGAAACATGTTTTTTCTAAGTTAGTTTCCCAACAGCCATGACGATCGACAGGACATTTTCACATTAACACGAATGTTCGGCACCAAATTCACATGAGATTTGTCTGTTCAGACCAATGCAAAAGAAAAATGTCAGTAAATGCAGTGTCAATCTCTGACAGTAGGTGGCGCTCATGGAAAAACGGAAAAAACAACAGCGCTGCGCAACTTTCTGGCCGTTTCTCAATATGCGTTCTTGTCTGTACTTGTGTTCTTGTGGACTTGTGAAACGTCATCAGTCGCTGCCCAAGTACTGTCCCAATACACAAGTTTGCATTTTGGTAAGAACTGTTAAAAATCCCTGAAGTGTTCTTGACACGCCCATTTTACAGAGGATACAGAGGATGCATAGGTTGGTAACTTGTGTGAACTTGACGGCAGAAATATTCCAGCATTCATTTTGGCATTCGAGGAAAGAGAGGCAGGCGTTTTTCTACAATTTCCCACGCTATTTCATCACTAAATTCACTTCTGAGAACATTTGATGCGAGAAATCAACTGTGTAGATTTCAAATATTGGCATTTTCACGAAAATTTATGGCGAATCGAAAATGTGCTCAAATGTTTTCGGAAGTGAGAATCTCCATAATGATGAGATATGAGATGAGATATACTTTATTGTCCCCGAAGGGAAATTTGTTTTGGACTCTGTCCATTCCATAGCTTTACAGAGACAACACAAAAAAAAGACACTGTACAAAAAGAATGAGCATTTCATATACGTTTACGTATGTATAGTAGTAGACACATTAACGCCTTCCATTGGCACTTATAAAACTTTAAAACTGTTACTTAATTAAAAACTGGCATATTGCACACAAAAACACACAACTGATATATTGCACACTCTCCATATGGCCTACAAAATACAAAACTGACATATTGCATACTCCATAGCACCCATTAAAATACACAACTAACATATTGCACTCTCCCTAAGGCCCATAAAATACACAATTGGCATGCTACACACTCCATAGTACCCATAAATACATAACTGATATATTCCACAAGGCCCATAAAATACACAATTGGCATGCTACACACTCCATAGTACCCATAAATACATAACTGATATATTCCACAAGGCCTATATAATACACAATTGGCATACTGCACACTCATAGTACCCCTAAGATTCACAACTTATGTATTGCACACTCTATCTGGCCTACAAAAATCCACAATTGACATATTGCACATTCTCTATGGCCTAAAAATCGCACAAATGACATATCACACACCTCAACAACCAACATATTGCACACCCCAAAAGCCTACAGATTGCAAGAAGAACACATTACACACACCTACATATTAGAGTTAATGAGCTTAATAGACATAGGTAAAAAAAAAGAGTTTTTATAACGGTTTAGCCTACATTTAGGAACTCTAAATCTTCTACCAGATGGTAAAAGCTGAAATTCTGGATGAAGAATGTGGGTCGGGTCAGAAACTATTTTTTGTGCCTGTCTGATAACCGACTGCTCATAGATTTTCTGGGGGGGGGCAAATAGTTTTTGACCCCCATAATCTTCATAGCTGTCTTTACTTGACAAGCGATCTGTGATTTTGATTGTACTGTCAGGTTACCATACCAGCTTGTAATACCGTACTTTAAAATACTCTCTAATATTGCATGATAGAACAACAACATACATTTTTGTTCTATTCCATACAATCGAAGTCTCCGTAAAAAAATGCATCCTCTGCTGGAGTCTGGAACAGGCAGTATTTACATGGTCCTTCCAGGTCAGTGCATTATCAATATGTACACCCAGGTACTTGTAAGAGCTAACCTGAGTAATGGGTACATTAATTACTACAGGCCTGGTATCGCCTATGGCTTTTGGGTCAGACACCATCTCCTGAGTCTTAGTTACATTTAGCACAAGATAATTATCATCGCACCACTGGACAAATTCCTCAATTTCTGTATGATACGCGGTTGGACTTTTATCTTTATGCATGAGGCCAAGGATTGCTGTATCATCGGAGAATTTAATAATGTAATTATCGGTATGAAGTCTAAGGCAATCGTTAGTATATAATGTAAAAAGGGCTGGCGAACTGACACAGCCCTGCGGGACACCAGTGCTGATTGGCCTGGGCTCCGTAAGAGCATTATTCACTTTAACCTGTTGAGTACGGTTTGTTAAAAATGAAAAAATACCAGTTAAGAATAAAATAATAAACATTCATGTGTTTCAGTTTCTGAATAAGCATATAAGGCTGTAGAGTGTTAACCCATTTGTGCCCAAATTTTTCTAAATGGTTTCATGCATATAATCCTGTTAATAGTGTCCTGTCACGGTTGGTCAGAAAAGTGAAACGAAGATTCAAGTGCGGTAAAGGAAATTTTAATAAACAATAAACAAAAACCAAACTACAACAAAACAAGGCAGGAATAACTCGGGTACATCACCAGGGGAAAACAAAGACAACGATCGGCACAGACTGCAAACAAGTGGGAACTAATAAAGGGAAACTAATCAAGGGGGAACAGGTGGGAGAACTCAAACAATAATCAGATAACAAGTGGGAGGGATCAGACAATGACAAGAGCACATGGCCCAAAATAACAAAACACCCATGTGCAACACAAGACAGGACAGGCATGTGACATTACCCCCTCCCTACGGAGCGGCTACCAGACGCTCCATCAGACCAGGGTGGGGGACGGGAAGGACAGACCAGGGCGGGACGGGAGGGACAGACCAGGGTGGGACGGGAGGGACAGACCAGGGCGGGAAGGGAGGGACAGACCAGGGCGGGACGGGAAGGACAGACCAGGGCAAAGACAGTCCAACGGGCGGCCAGGGCGGAGGCGACAGTCCAACGGCCGACCAGGGCGGAGACGACAGATCATCGGGTGGCCTGGACAGAGGAGACGACCCCTCGGGCGGCCAGGGCGGAGACGACCCCTCGGGCGGTCTGGGCGGAGACGACCCCTCGGGCGGCCTGGGCGGAGACGACCCCTCGGGCGGCCTGGGCGGAGACGACCCCTCGGGCGGCCAGGGCGGAGACGACCCCTCGGGCGGCCAGGGCGGAGACGACCCCTCGGGCGGCCAGGGCGGAGACGACCCCTCGGGCGGTGTAACTGGCACCAACGGCTCAGGCACTGGAACTGGCACCAACGGCTCAGGCACTGGAACTGGCACCAACGGCTCAGGCACTGGAACTGGCACCAACGGCTCAGGCACTGGAACTGGCACCAACGGCTCCGGCTCAGGAACAGGCACCAACGGTTCAGGCACTGGAACTGGCACCAACGGCTCCGGCTCTGGAACTGGCACCAACGGCTCCGGCTCTGGAACTGGCACCACCGGCTCAGGAACTGGAACAGACACTGGCTCTGGCTCCGGCTCAGGAACAGACACTGGCTCTGGCTCTGGCTCCGGCTCAGGAACAGACACTGGCTCTGGCTCCGGCTCCGGCTCAGGAACAGACACTGGCTCTGGCTCCGGCTCAGGAACAGACACTGGCTCTGGCTCCGGCTCAGGAACAGACACTGGCTCCGGCTCAGGAACAGACACTGGCTCTGGCTCCGGCTCAGGAACAGACACTGGCTCTGGCTCCGGCTCCGGCTCAGGAACAGACACTGGCTCTGGCTCCGGCTCCGGCTCAGGAACAGACACTGGCTCTGGCTCCGGCTCCGGCTCAGGAACAGACACTGGCTCTGGCTCCGGCTCAGGAACAGACACTGGCTCAGGCTCCGGCTCAGGAACAGACACTGGCTCTGGCTCTGGCTCCGGCTCAGGAACAGACACTGGCTCTGGCTCCGGCTCAGGAACAGACACTGGCTGGACAGACGTGACGTGCTTCCTCTTCCTCCTCCGCCTCCGGACCACCGGACTTGAGACCACCGAATCCGGGACCATCGAAACTGGGACCCCCGGAACTGGAACCACCGGACTCGGGACCACCGGAACTGGGACCACCGGAACTGGGATCACCGGCACTGGAACCTTCTTAGCAGGGGGTTTAAAGTGACGCTCCAAGGAATTAACTAATTCCTCAAACGTCAGATGTCTCAGGGCTCTCATGACCATAAAGTCGATGGGTTCATCAAGGGCGTAATTAAACAAATCCTTCATAGCCATAACCCCAAGCCCCAGTCCCTCAGCAGCAGCGCAGAACCTCAATGAAAACTCTCGGATGTCAGTCCCCTTCTGACGAAGGGAACTCAACACACAAAATCTCTCGATGCGTTCAAAATGAGGGCAGGAAATAGGAGGCTGGAGTGAATCCTTCCGCTGAATCCTCTTCATGGTCGATCGTTCTGTCACGGTTGGTCAGAAAAGTGAAACGAAGATTCAAGTGCGGTAAAGGAAATTTTAATAAACAATAAACAAAAACCAAACTACAACAAAACAAGGCAGGAATAACTCGGGTACATCACCAGGGGAAAACAAAGACAACGATCGACACAGACTGCAAACAAGTGGGAACTAATAAAGGGAAACTAATCAAGGGGGAACAGGTGGGAGAACTCAAACAATAATCAGATAACAAGTGGGAGGGATCAGACAATGACAAGAGCACATGGCCCAAAATAACAAAACACCCATGTGCAACACAAGACAGGACAGGCATGTGACAGTGTCCTATTTGAACATGTTCTGCATTTATTTTCCCCAGTTTTTTTTTTTCTTTCTTGAAAATCATATTTGAATGTGTGGCAACTATAGTTGCCGGTGGGCAAATATGTTGTATGCACCCCTTCAATGTAAAATATGAATAGGAGGAGAACATTTGGCATTTATCTCAAAATAACTGCTTTCAACAGATCAATCTTTATTCATAAACAAATTTATTATGTATAAAAGTCGAAAAACATTTGATGCAGACCCCCAAAAAAACTGCATCTAGCTTATAATCTCTGGAATATGAAAACACAACAAACAACAAATCCATTTGCCTTAACCATTGTGCGCTGTTCAGGGTCTTTTTGACTCACATTTCTGACTTTCATTCATGGGGATAACATGGATAATTTGACATGGTTAAGTGTTTTTAAAAGATTTTTGCCCATCTTTTGGAAAATGCAGTTCTAAAAGTAACAATTTATCACTTTAACCAGTAGATGGCTACAGAGCACCACTATTTGCTATTTGCTTTTTACTAACTGAAAGACATCTTTTCACAAGTTTTTCCAGTTGTACTCATATCTACATATGAAATCACAATTATAATAATAAAAGTTACTTTTTGTACTGAAAAAAAATCAGTTTTTCAGGAATCAAAAGAATTTGATCAATGGACAAAATTCATCCTCAAAATCAGAAACAACACAGAACACACAGACAGAAATGAAGTGGCACACTTTAAATTTGTTGAATTATATGAAAAATAGATGTTTGAAATAAATGATAAACTATAAAAACTCCAACTTTTCTCTTTGTAACATCCTGATCAGGTTTGATTCTAATCATAATGGAACATTATTGAAAAACTGATTTTTTTTTTTTCAGTACAAAAACTGCCAAACTTTGACAAAAAGTAAATTTGATTGTTATAATTGTGATTTCATTATATGTAGATATGAATCTAACTGGAAAAACTTGTGAAAAGATGTCTTTTAGTTTGAAACTTTTAGTACTTTTAGAGCTCTGCAGCCATCTACTGGTTAAAGTGATTTTTTTTTTTTTTTTTTTTTTTTTACTTTTAAAACGGCATTTTCCAAGATTTGGCCAAAAATCTTACACTAAACCATGTCAAATTATCCATGTTATCCCCATGAATAAAAGTTAGAAATGTGGGTATTTTATAAGGCGAATTTTTTTTTTTTTTTTTTTTTACATTTTGTTGAGTAAAAATGTCCAAATGTAGAGTAAAAACATTAATAAACTGAGTAAAATTACATTTGTTTAAAATATATATGTTGTTACAAAATAACATTTTGTTGCCTGGGGTCTCTCAGACCCCAAATCTGTAGCCTGACTGTAAACCGCAAACGAACAGTGCACAAGGGTTAAAGTTGTGGAACATAGTGCAGAACAAAGTGCCGCCATAACAGGGCATTGTGTATCAAAAAGTTAAATGAAAATAAATAAATACAAATAAATAGAATGAAGAAAAATATATATCTATTTAGAGATGTCATTTAAAGGGTTAAGTTATGTTTATGCACTAAACAAGACCAATAAACTTGATTTATTAACCTATTAACACAGTATACCCCATTTTCCCATTATATATGTACTTACAAGGCATTTGCCCACCGGCAACTATAGTTGCCGCTTGGACTTTTGACTAAGTATACAAAAAACTATAGATCTCTTGTAAGATTTGTTTTGTTTGGCTGATTCTAGAGACCTTCATGATTATGTAGATATATATATGTCAACAAAAAATACTTATTAGTAACATGAAAATGACCTTTCTTTGGGAGGGTTTGCCTTCGTCCTGCTTCCTGGAAATAGGGGTAGGAAGTTGACAGCCTCATGTGACAGGGAGGAAGTGAATACCTTTTTTTTTCTTCTTGAAATCCTTTATTTGGTTGTTTGCTTGCATTCCATTGAGAAATAAAACATGGACAACCTCTAGAAAAATATTTACAAAAGGAAAATGACAACTATGTACTGCGGCAACTATAGTTGCCGGTGGGCTTAAATGGGTTAAAAGCCGAACTAAAATCAACAAATAAAATACGTGCATAGGCTTTAGGGTCTTCGAGGTGTTTACTGACCAGATGTGAAATGCTATTGATAGCATCGTCTATGCTGCGCCCCGGCCTATAAGCAAACTGAAATGGATCCAAAAATGCACCAACATCTTGTTTAAGAAATGACACCATTATCCTCTCAAAACATTTCATAACAATGAAGTTAGCGGCTAATAACAGCAGTGAATATGGACAAGTTTCTTGTTTCCTGACAAAAGTTATAGTGGGATACAGATTTTTTCATACTGTATTTTCGACCTGCCAAAATACGTATCCCCCCTCCAAAATCTACAGATGATGGCCTATCATCAAGTGTTTTATTGTGTGAATACTGTACATTATGTCTAATAACAGCAGTGAATATGGACAAGTTTCTTAGTTATAGTTAAGTTATAGTGGGATTTTTTTTTAGACCGTTTTTAATCCTGCTATAAAAATATCCCCTCTCCATAATGCACAGATGATGACCTATCAACGTCTCCACTTCCATTGGCATTGGGAATTGTACGGCCTCCGACCGCAGCGGAAAGTGAAGACAGCTAGTAAGTAAGATCATAGGAACTGCACTCCCACCAATCTATGACATCTACAATGCTCAGTGTATTTGGAGGGCCGTCAGCATCATGAAGGACTCCACACACCCACTTCACCCTTCTACCCTCTGGCAGGAGATACCAGAGCATCCGCGCTGCCATCACCAGATTATGAAACAGTTTCAGTTTATTCTCAACACTCCTGCAAAATGAACATCAAACACTTCCACACACCAGAACACTTATACCCCCCCTTTTGCATCTAGGAATTCTTAAAGCTTAGGCCTTAACTTGAAGTGAGTCTCCAGTACACTTTCAGTTTTAATGTATAATAGGATACACACAGTAGATCCTGTATCCACTTTCTTCATCACTTGAATGTACAAAATATACAGTAAGACAATAACTTTGGCCACTGTTTTTGACATGCTGTTTACATACCAAGTATTATTTTATTAACCCTCTGGGGTCCTTCGTTTAACAGTCACACTCAGGACCTTCGGGTCCAAATGGACCCGGAGGGCGGGATTAATATATATATATATAAAAAAAAAATCATATATTTTTTTTTTTTACTTGTTTTTTGTAATATTTTTTCTTTTCTTTTTTGGTGTTTTGAGATAATTTTATGATTTTAATTAATATTTATGCAATAATTATGACCCATTTTTTCCCATTGAATATAATAGACATTTTTTATATATTTTATTTTTATTTTATTTTTATAAAAAAAAATGTGTGTGTGTGTGTGTGGTTTTTTTTGTACTCTTGATGTTTTAGAGCTTCACCCCTTCACTATTGAGTCCTTTTTTACTGCATCCTGGCTGATTTGTAGATTGTATGCACAAAAAAATTCTGTGTTTTCATATTTTTGACAATTTCCCATTTATTTCCTATGGGGGTCATTTTTGACCAAAGAGCAGAAGTGTGACGTGCTTGGATCATGACCTCAATATTTTTTGTGTGTTCACATACCTAATACCATAAAAGTCACCAAGTTTCGTAACATTCCGATGAAGCTGTGATTTTTAAAAATTCAAAACATATTTTTGTAATCTGAATTTATTAGTGTGTGTGTGTGTGTGTGTGTGTGTGTGTGTGTGTGTGTGTGTGTGTGGATGTGTCTGTTTTGCACCCTTGATGTTTTATAGATTAACCCCTTCACTGTTGTGTGCTTTTTTTCTGGATCGTGGCTGATTTGTAGATTGTACGCACAAAAAAACTCTGCATTTTCACATTTTTGCCAATTTCCCATTCATTTCCTATGGTGGGTCCATTTGGACCCGAAGGTCCTGAGTGTGACATTTTTTTTACAACCACTTAGACTATTCAAATCCTGTCCCCAATTTTTTGGGGTGTTCATATACCAAGTACCAACAAAGTCACCAAATTTCGGACCATTCCGATGAAGCTATGATTTTTAACATTTCTTTATTTAAACGCTTCGGGTCCATTTGGACCCGAAGGACCCCAGAGGGTTAATCAATCAATTATTTTAATCTGCAATTATTGTATTATTAATCAATATATTGTAAGCTATTTTTCAAGCAAAATAAAAAAGATAAGAAGACATAAACTTGGAAGGTGTGATGTAATACAACAAGATGTAATGAATAAATTCCTCCAGAACAATAATGTGTACAGAAAACTAAGGAGTACAAGCAATACACAGGAAGGCGGCATCTGTTGGTGGGCCTTGAACGCACATATGGTGGAACCACCGCAAACAAATGTCACACTGAATCTGGAAAACAAATTATTTGGATTTTTGGGTAAGAGGCTGCAAATTTTCATTCTTGTGCAATTGAAGGTATATTTTTAATATACAGTAATTCATGTGGAGATAAAAGAATAATAGAATGTTTGTTAGTCATGGGTAAAATAGAAGAAATAGAATAGAAAAATCCAACATAACAATACAAGAAAATTATTGATAACTTTATAACAAAACGTATTTCATTTCACATTTCTTAAGTTTGATTTACCCAACTCAAGTCTGTCTCAGGCCCTTCTGACCCATAGAAGTGGCATATGTTTGTCAGGTCATCTTCGAAACAAAACAAAAATCACAGAGCATGCATCTATAATTCTTCATTTTTCACACTAATACTTTTTAGGTAAGTATGGAATAATTCTGATAGCTGCATAAAATGTTTTACAGCAATTATAAGGACAATTTATTTGTATTGCTAAAACATCCCCTGATATCTTATTACTCACCAGTCTCTAGGAGAAGAGTGACAGCGATTTGCAGCCTGTGTTTGATGATAGCCTCTTTCGTAGCAGGAAAATCTATTTTCAGAAAGTCTCATTTTTCAAAAGTTCTTCTGCAAACTGAAAAATAAATGTTTTGACTACATAAAAAAATCATGTTACAGAGATATAAATCTACTGTCAGTGAATAACTTAACTAGTCTTAACTAAACAATGGTCATATTATAATGTGAGGGTGAGGACACTGCTCTGAATAGTAAACATACTTTCAAGGCAAAGACTCCACACGAGGTACCGTCCGATTGTTTGGGATGTGGGACTGTGTCGCATGTCCACCTTGAGACATTGCATCACTTGTTTCGCATGAATGCCCTGAAGAAAGAAAATAACAATATAAAAAATATTATGATTTGCAATTTTGTCACACACAGTAGGGGTCAATGCCACCATGCATTTTTAAACCGTACAAAAACAAAAGACTAATAAAAACTACCAAAGATTCACATTTATGTTATCACATTTAGTTTTTTTGTTAGATTCGTAGCTTTTCACATCTTTATAGAGCTCCTCGGTGGATAGGTGATAACTTGTGGGCTGTGTAAAGAATGACAAGCTCTAATGGTGGCTAAAATCCTGTGCTGCCAACTACTCCTTTTCTCTTTTATGATTATTTTGTTAAAATGTTATAATTAAGTTTTCTTATTGACAGTGGACATACTAAATTAAATGTTGAAATGTTAATAATGCTGAAGTTTAATTTTTACAGCTATCCTTACCTTGTTGTTTCAAGACATGTTTTGATGTCTTGCTTAGACTCTCCCAGTGGATCCAGGAACAGGGACTTCCTTTGTTGTGGGTAGATCACCTTTTTTCATGAAAACAAATGACACGTTAGTTCTTTACATAATCAAGCATAAATCAACATATTATGGCAGTGCATTTTTCTTCTGAGACGTAATTTACTTTTATAATATGCGTATAGTAAATTTTACCGCTAGTGTCCAGTGGTGATGATCATTTATAATTCCCACAATGATATCGTACTCCAGGGGTTTCATCTAAAATTTAACAAAAATTATTGTGGTATTTGAATTGTCCATAAAATATGGTTTAGAAAAACTTGAGGGTGAGTAAATGATGACAGAATTTTCATTTTTGTGGGAACTATCCCTTTAAATGTTTTTAAATTATTTTAAAGCATGACATTTTATTTATATTATTTAGCTTTATTACAATGGGAATTTGTAATTAATCTGAATAGTACATCAATGAGATCCTTTATACCAATACAGACCTTGAGTCTTAGAGTCCTTCTTTTCCAAATTGATGTCATTGCAAATGAATCAATGAATGCTGCCTTTGTAGTATTCTGGGCATTGAACTTACGCACCAAGACCGCTAGATATGCATTAATTGACTGTTGAGAAATTTTAAACAAGAGATTATGATAGAATTATAAAACAAATACATTGAGAGCTACAGTTGATTTACAGAACAGTTAAAACTGTACATACCTCACTTTCCAGCTCCATGTTCGGACCAAGTAATTGAATATCCCAGTAAAATAATTTGTAAGCCCCTACTCTAGAGAGGAGGACATGGGCATTCTTTCCTGCCCAGGCATCCCGTACATCTGCCAAAAATAATGAATAAAGAAGTAAAATAATAATAAAAATATCTATTAAATCGATGTGGAAAATGTAAGTAGCAATTAAAATGCAATTGAAGCTCCTAAATGCATCACTACATACATTATTGTAACCACATTGTCCATAAATTTAGTACAGCAGTCACAGTCTCATGTAAATCATTAAGGGTGATTGAGACATAATTATGAAACTAGTGTGCTTGGGTATTAACATCTCTTCCATTAAAATTAAAAATAAATCTTACACTTCTCTGCAACAGCTAGAGTATGTCCATGAGTCGGTGGCAGGGCTGTTGCTGGTGGAACTGTGGCTGGAAAGCCTGCTGGTTGTGGTTGGGCAGGTGGTTTTGGTGGGGCTGTTGCTGGTGGAACTGTGGCTGGAAAGCCTGCTGGTTGTGGTTGGGCAGGTGGTTTTGGTGGGGCTGTTGCTGGTGGAACTGTGGCTGGAAAGCCTGCTGGTTGTGGTTGGGCAGGTGGTTTTGGTGGGGCTGTTGCTGGTGGACCTGTGGCTGGAAAGACTGCTGGTTGTGGTTGGGCAGGTGGTTTTGGTGGGGCTGTTGCTGGTGGAACTGTGGCTGGAAAGACTGCTGGTTGTGGTTGGGCAGGTGGTTTTGGTGGGGCTGTTGCTGGTGGACCTGTGGCTGGAAAGACTGCTGGTTGTGGTTGGGCAGGTGGTTTTGGTGGGGCTGTTGCTGGTGGACCTGTGGCTGGAAAGACTGCTGGTTGTGGTGGGGCAGGTGGTTTTGGTGGGGCTGTTGCTGGTGGACCTGTGGCTGGAAAGGCTGCTGGTTGTGGTTGGGCAGGTGGTTTTGGTGGGGCTGTTGCTGGTGGACCTGTGGCTGGAAAGACTACTGGTTGTGGTGGGGCAGGTGGTTTTGGTGGGGCTGTATTTGGCAGGGCTGTTGCTGGTGGACCTGTGGCTGGAAAGGCTGCTGGTTGTGGTTGGGCAGGTGGTTTTGGTGGGGCTGTTGCTGGTGGACCTGTGGCTGGAAAGACTGCTGGTTGTGGTTGGGCAGGTGGTTTTGGTGGGGCTGTTGCTGGTGGACCTGTGGCTGGAAAGACTGCTGGTTGTGGTGGGGCAGGTGGTTTTGGTGGGGCTGTTGCTGGTGGACCTGTGGCTGGAAAGGCTGCTGGTTGTGGTTGGGCAGGTGGTTTTGGTGGGGCTGTTGCTGGTGGACCTGTGGCTGGAAAGACTACTGGTTGTGGTGGGGCAGGTGGTTTTGGTGGGGCTGTATTTGGCAGGGCTGTTGCTGGTGGACCTGTGGCTGGAAAGGCTGCTGGTTGTGGTTGGGCAGGTGGTTTTGGTGGGGCTGTTGCTGGTGGACCTGTGGCTGGAAAGACTGCTGGTTGTGGTGGGGCAGGTGGTTTTGGTGGGGCTGTATTTGGCAGGGCTGAGGTTAGGGGGGCTGTAGCTTCTGGGGCTGCTGGTTGGGCTGTTCCTGAGGATGCAACAGCTGTAGCAGGTGGGGCAAGTGGTTGTAATGGGGATGTTGTTGTTTCAGAAACCACTGAAGTGTTCCCTCTCTTTTTAAAATCCCAGTGTGGCACTCTGGGTGTGTCATCAACATTTAACTTCAGTTGGTCAATGTTAATTTTGTGGAATATTGCCCCGTTTTCATCTTGGAGATCAGCACTTTTACCCTGGATTGCCTTAATGGTGTATGGTCCTAAAAAATTGGCTTCCAATTCCCCCCCCCCCCCTTTCTCTGTTGGCTCCTTATGTTTTGTCTCCAAACTTTGTCCCCGACTTTGAAGTCTGATGTTTTAGCAGTTGGCTTTAGTTTGCCCATTGTTTTTTCTACACCAAGATTGTCTTTGACAAGTTCCTACTATTTGATGTTCGGCAGAGAGGCTCGTTATCCGTAAGAAGTCCCGGAACACTACATGGTTGGTTTATCATCTATGTATCTATCTGTCTATTATTTTGTTCTCTAAATAAGGTTCAGAGACATTTGAAAAGAGAAACACGAAGTGTTATAACTTCTGCACACATTAACTGATCTTGATGAAACTTCAGCAGTGTGTTCGTGGTAAGAGGCCGATCAGATGTATGTAACTATTGTGAGTCAAAGTTATAGCGCCACCAACTGGTAGCAGGAAGTGTGTCACTTTCAAAATGCTTTTGACAAAAGTGGGGGGGTTAGTTTTACCCACAGTTACAAACATCAGTTTGTATATTGGTCTCATCGAGTCGGACAACTTTCTAATTTACAGTCATTAGCTCCGACCAACAGGAAGTCAGATATTTTGGTTTGAATGTGGATTTCTTTGCAAAATCGGCCTCTGAATAGGCCTGTCGCGATAGTCAATAAATCAATTAATCGCACGATAAAAAAAAATGAGCTCGATAATTTTTCCGGCCGCGATAGTTCCATTTGCATACTTGTTTGTTTTCCTCGTCTCTCTCTCTCTCTATCAAAGAGACTGGATGACCACTCTCGGTTCCTTAGCGTATAGGAGTGAACCCTCTTGTCAGTTGCATGGTCTTTGTGTGGGGAGGCGGCGCCGCGGCGCTTGTCAGCAGGGGCGTCGGACTGGGGGGATAAAGGGTACCGAGTTCCCAGGGCCCGAGGCAGGGGGGGGGCCCTTAGAAGTCAGTTTTCTATACATACATATACATGCACTAACATTTGTATAGCATTTATGTACAAATAAAAAAGTTCCTGTGCAAAACTAAACTTGTAGTTAGACACTGGTTTGGTATAAAAAAGTCATTTTCATGCTGTGCAGGGCCCCACCACCCCTCTCGAATGAATGTAAATGGTACGACTCGCAGGTCAGGTGCTTCTGCTACGGACCCGCGGTGAATCAGTTGATGAGAGACAGGAGGAGCTGGAGTGAGCTGTGATAGGAACTAGGAAGACAGGGGAAGAGTCATGTTTTTCCTTAAGAAAGGAAAATAAGGGGCTCAAAAACGAAAAGAAAAGAAGATTAAAGAGAGAAAGGCAAATGAGGGCAAGCAGTTGCTCACTCAGTTTTTTTTAAAAGAAAGGTGAGCTCCAAATGCATCATCGAGCATTGACATTGTTTTAACATAAATATCTACTCCAGGTAGAATAGCATACATTTATGTTCGTACTCTGTTTGAATAATATACCAATACTTTATAGTATCACACAGGGATGCAAACAGCGCGCTTTTCGGCGCCTCGCGCTTTTTTCACGTCGTCAGTTTGGGTGACAAAGTCATCTGAGGCCATTCCATAGCTTAATGTGAGGGACAGATGTCGTATTACATCATTAAAGTTTACGGAAACTCGTTTTCCCTCCTCTGCGGCTGTCAATCTCCATTCAGTAACAGCTAACTAACATTATTCAAACAGCGCGCGCGCCTCTGCCGGTTACAGCAGGATGCACGGTAAAACTCTCTCCAATATGATATATTAACATTATAATGCTTGATCTGTAGAGAAAAGGCTGTGGATTTGCATAAAATGACTTTATTTTGTTGGAGTTTGTTGCTGTTTTTAAACGACTCGCTACCCGTGTGCCTGTTAGATCACAAACAGCACAAGGACTATGAATCGGCATCAAACGCACAATAACTGGAATTTAAAACTGAAGAAACAAATGATCAATAAACTGTTGGACAGATAAACACTAGGATTTGTGCGCTCGACATGTCTTCGCTTTGTGCCGTGAACTTTTAAATGCACACTTGCTGTGACTCCATGTCGCTTTGAGCACATCATTCTGCACCCGCGATGCGCATACGCGCTCTGTTTTGAAGCGTTTCATATTATCATGGTTTTGCGCACTGAAAGATTATTAAAAGCCTATATTTTTTTATACCTAGCCTGCTCAATGCATTTAAAACAAGCATAATTTAATTGTGTATTATTTCTGTGTAGTGTAGCGTAGGCTATATAAATACACTTCTAAATTCTTGACATTAATATATAAATATAAAATTGAGAAATGTATGATTGCCTAATTGAATTTTATACTAATAGTACTAATAGCAATTTGTTTTTATTAACGTGTAGATTTGATAAAATTACTGTGCAGATTTTTTCAAGAATTACTTTTTGCTGCTGATTTATAGGCCTACACTCAATAAGTTTAATAAAAATACATAATAATACATTTATGTAATATTTAAAGGTGTTAACCGTAATCTTACACTGCAAAAATCAGATGTTTACATGAAAACACTGTATATTTCCCTCCGTTGTCAAAATCTAACACCCGCAAAAACACAGATCGTTAGCGCCTATTTTACCGCATTGCTATGCAAATTAGCTCGCGCACGCTCTTACATTAAGTACAGAATTGTTCTCAGTTTAATGCACATCTTAATGATTGAAAATGACTAATTTTAAAAACGTAATTCAAAGACTGAATGTCTAGTTTGGCGGTTAGTGTACCCTGTGATTCTATAGTCTGCATTTATTTTAAACAGACAAATAATCATCAATTAACTTGTACTTCTGACAATAAAACAAAAATATATTAATCAGAGTGTGGCTTTTTTTGTTTACATTTTAAGTGTTTTTATGATAAAAATGCAATACCCCACCCATTGGTATCACTATGGTATTTGGTACGGGGGCCCAGCAAGATGGTTTGTACCCAGGGCCCAAAATTTGGTGCTACGCCCCTGCTTGTCAGTCACATGGTCTTTGTATGGGAAAGCGGGACTGCTTGCGGCGACTGCCGGGAGAGAGAGAAGACGCTAGTTGTGAGTTGGAGGAAAAAAAAAGAAAAAGATAGAATTGGTTTCAAAGCTAAATGCGACAACGAGCCCAATCTCATGAAAATGCGTATCTATACCACGAATGTTATTTCTCGTGCCATTTATACACCAAAAATAGTTTTGCGTGCATATGATACGCACTTTAAGGCGTGTAATACGCACATACTCCTCACCCCTAATCCTAACCAAGTATTTTCAGTGCGTAGCATATACACGCAATAAAATGCGTCTCCGTCTTCCCGACAGTACACAATCACTCGGGCGTTTAGTCGACAAAGTAACAGAAGGACAGTGCAAAACTATTTGTTTACAAAGGTCCTAACTGGCAGTTTTCCCTGTTATGGAATGTATCACTATTTATGTCTGAGCCTAATGTTTAATATTTTTTGAAGTGCAATTTTGTTTACATCCATTTTATTTATTGTTTTTGGTATTTATTCAAGTGAATTTTTTTGTTAACAGACACTGAGAGTCCATTGCTTTTATTGTTTTTGGTTGTTTTGTTAATTTTTTGTGGATATTTAAAATGTTTTCTGTTTTCAATGTTTAATATTCTTTAGAAATAAAAGTTTATAGATCTCTGAAAAGGTGTACCTGCATTATTATGCCATTATCATTATATTAGATGAAAATGGTCTCAGAACGACAATATGAATAGAACGTTTATCGCAATAATTTCTTAGACAATTTATCGTCCAGCAAAATTTGTTATCGTAACAGGCCTACCTCTGAATTTTTACCCACTCCTCTTAAGTGGTTTATTTTATCCCCACCAAACTTTTTCAACATGATGAAAATACATTAAAGGTAGGGTAGGTAATCCTGTTCAGAAACACTTTTTTTTATACTGGGTGAAATGGTCCTTCCATCCTGAGAGTAGTCAATACATTATGTGTTCAGAAAAAGGAATGAAAACAATCAGACCTCTGTAGCAGCTGCAGGACAGTAAAAACTCTGACCAATCACTGCCATTCGGTGCGAATGTAAAGAACCAATCAGATGCCTTCATGTCTCGTGCCCGAGCCCCACTGCGCGCGCTGCCCTGCGTGCACTCATCACATGTCACCGTTCCCGGAAATATTCAGCTCAAAGCACCTGCATATGCAGTCAGCGAAGGCAAACAAGGCAAAAACTACTTCCTCGGACCCTGCCCGCACTCTTGAACGACCTCCTCTGCTTTGCTCCTCTGCTTCGCCCTCAACCGTGAATGAGAGTGATCGACTAAGCGCGTGCGATTACCTGCATCTGTCATTGAGGTCAAGTCATATAGATTTGTGAAAAGGTTGCTGTGTCCAAGGAAAGCGAAATATGTTGTGTCATCCTTTTAAAATTTAAGGGCATTTACCATGAATGGCATCAGCGACAGCGCTGGTCAGCATTCCACAGCTCGAGACAGCCGCGGGAAACAAAAATCAGAGAGTCATGCATTGAATCGCATCAGCTTCAGCGTTACCCATGCGACGCATTGCTGGTCAGCTGAGCCTTGAAAAGTGGAGCTCAAAGTTAAAAATAATTAACACCTTATTTCATTACTATCTTTTAATGAATCAGCGTTTTTGAACGTGTGTGTTGAATGAACGGTTATAATGACTCATTGAAAGACAGTCTGTTCCCACTGTAACTGTGCGCTGATCGACAGCCTTTCAATGCGCAGATAGATGCTGTTTAGTTTCGGTTACATTGGTTACTGAAAATGTACTCGTTTTTGTTCATGGATAAATAAATAAAAATGGCGATAAAACCGCATATCGCGCTATTGAGCCACTCAAAATTACTGCAAGGGAAAATCCTTCACTGAGACAGCCCATGCCTGAGCAGCAGCTCATTTACATTTAAAGGGACACACACAAAAACCTTTTTGCTCACCATTAAAAAGTGACAATTTTAACACGCTCAGGTTGCCTTGGTTGCACTGGTGCGCATATACTTTTTTATTTAGGAGCACCAGCACAAAATGTAGGTGCACCCAAATTTTTCCTCGGCTCGTGTCGCCTTTAACGCCACGATTTCAAGGTTACCTTTTTATCACGCTCCATATTCATATATATTATGTAAATGATTTCAAACAAGAATAAGGTGAAGGTAAATACTTTTTTAATTTGAAGCACAATTATACTGTATATAAAAATAAAAATCTTTGTTTAAGAAATGTTTAGAGTGCTGTTCATTTTTACATTGTTCAAGTTAGAGCTGGGTATTGGCACAAATGTCACAATTCGATTAAATTTTGATTCACAAGCTTGCAATTCGATTCGATTTGATTCGATTCATTGATTATTTTGGATATCAGGTACAATACATGGCAAAATTTCTCAAGGAAAACAAATCAACTAATGCTGTAAACTATGGGAGTCAGTTGTAGCCCACTAGGCTTCATTAGCCTACTATATTGAAAGTAAAAATGAACTGATTTGTATACGAACACTGAAATTACACATTTATTTTTACAATAATAAAGTTAAATGAAATATAAACATTTAAATGGTGGCTGTTATAAAAACTTGCCAGATTTATTCAAACATACATTAAATATTGAAGAACATTAAAAATTATAATATGTAATATGGTGCATATATTTAGCAAAATGCTCCTCTCTAAAGAAACTTTTTCTAGACTAACAAGTTTATGGTCATTGGGTATGGTTTTTCTGAGGTAAATGTGACGTTACATAACATTGTTTACATGTGCTTTACTGACGTCTTTCCACGGTTGAAACAGTGATTGAGCGATTGCATGTCACATGATACGGATTTTGATAAGTTGTACTCTATCTTTAACACTTTCGATGCTCATTCATGTTTATTTCGCGCTGTACCTAGTATTATTAATGCGGAAGAGAAGATCATGTGCTTCTCTTGAGCTGCACCAGAGCGATCTCACGCCGCAGCGCCAAAATGCTATTTATGTTTTTGAATTTCGTATGAAAATGGACGTAATTTGAAATCTGAGACTTTGTTTCTTATCAATAGTAACAAAGCACAAAGATTGTTGCGATTTATTGGATGGGATTCGCGCTACAATGTTCCATTCATTCATCAACTGAAAACAGCATAGCCAGCCTATCGGTTCCAAGGACCGAGGGCAAGGTAGTTCAGGAAGAGGAACAGTTCATCTATTGCCTGTAAGGACTGACAGATCACAACACAATTATATGTATAATTGTCAATACTGTTAGTAGGTGTACAGTACAGTTACAACAACAGACATCTGATGGTGTGGAATTTATTTCCAATCTTTCTGCATTTACTCTGCATTCAATTCTAAAAGTGCTAGTGTTGGTCATAAGGTGAACATCCTTGCTTCAGAAAGTAAAAGTCCAACCATGTATTGATCAAATATATTGTAATAACTAGCAGTTATTCAGAAAAATGTGGGGACTAACCGGAGCTAAGCTATGCTAATGCACTTTTAATAGGGTCATTGCTATCGTGAGATACGAGCACTCATGTCCCATACACCGCACAACCAGGAGTGTCTCTGCTAGTGGCGTAGAACAAACCAGCAGGAGGCAGTACTGTGTTCTTTCTCCTTTTTATTCCAAACACAGAATAAGAACACAGGCAAGGCCCCATCGCCAAGTCCCTCCCTTACACATCCAAGAACACCCTAACTAACTTGAACATAAACACACATAACTTTAATACACAAATACCCAACCATCTTGTGGACACCTGTAGAGCCTCTGCTCCTCCACATCGAGAGGGACCAGCTGTGGTGGCTCAGGCATCTTTTCTGGATGCCTCCTGGTCGCCTTCCATGGAAGGTGTTCCGGGTACTTCCCACCAGGAGGAGGCCTCGGGGAAGACCTAGGACATGCTGGAGGGACTATGTCTCCTGGCTGGCCTGGCAACGCCTCGGTGTCCCCCCGGAAGAGCTGGAGGAAGTGTTCAGGGAGAGGGAGGCCTGGGCATCCCTGCTTAGACAGCTGCCCCCGTGACCCAGCCCCGGATAAGTGGTAGAAGATGGGGTGGATGGATGGGTTTATTTGTGCACAGCCAACGCTATCTCACGACCAATTCGTACGAATTCGTACGAATGATAAAAAGTTGGCTAATTCGTACGACCTCACTCGTACTAATTTGTACGATTTGTCTAAACCCACGTGATGGGTAGATTTAGGGGCGGGGTCAGGGGTAGGTCATTCGTATGAATTCATACGAATTGGCCAATTCGTAAAATATGTACGATTTAGCAAAAATCGTACTAATTCGTACGAGTCAGGTCGTATGAATTCGTACGAATAAGCCACCTCCTAGAATTTGTATGTTTTCCCATGAGATCGGGCTGGCACAGCAGAAATATTCTACTATTGAGAAGGAGGCTTTAGCTTTAGTCCTCGCTATTCAACATTTTGAAGTGTACTTGGCATGCTCTCACCCTCTTGTGGTGTACTGTGACCATAATCCTCTTACCTTTTTGAATTCAATGCGCAACTTTAACCCCCTGGTGTATGACATATGACGTATGATGTATGACACTTGTATGTAAAATCGTGATCTGCTCGCAAAATACTCTGTTGCATTTGATTTTACATACAAGTGTCATACATCATTCGATCCTGTTAAGTGTGTATTTTTTTGTGTATATTTACAATAAAAACAAAGTGTTGTGCTTTTTGCCAAATAAAGAAAAATAAACATGATGCAAGTTCTGCCTTCTCTCTGTCAGTGAAGTCAATTCTGAAACGCTTCCGAAAATGAACTGTAACTCAGCGAATACTCAGTCAAACAGGAAGGGGCGTCATGCAAGCCAAAATTCTGGGGGGGCACAATCTGAGACGTTGCAATTGTTTTCTGACGGGTGAAATGGATCATGTTAGGGGGGGTCAGGGGGTTTCTCCCCCTGAATTTTTTTTAATTCTGGCTGCTAAACATACCATTTCAATGCAGTTTGGGAGGGACAGAAATACCTTAACGGAGCTAGCAGCAACCCTCCTCTATCTGAGGACTAAGTTAAAGTATCTATTTTGTAAGTTTATGTAAAAGACAGGTTGATGAAAGAACTGTAAGCTCAAATTCAAAAGCTTTTGAAGTCTACTTCATCAAAGCATATTTACACACACACTTACTGAATACACTTAGGCCTACTTCACATGATTTTAAAAACAGTACAATAGCAGTTTTTATGTTATGATTTTAAATTGGTATGTGACCTAAGAGCGATCTTACATTAAAGGTGCATAAAGGTGCTGAGGTCTGACTTTGTGGTGCTCTGAAATTAAGTTATTTTAATATTAATATGTGATGAAGGACTTTGAAAGAAGTTTGACAGATTTCAGTGCTGAATAAGGTTAACACTACCCCGTTTATTTGAAAATGGTTAATATTTGACAGAAATGTAAAAAAGTAATTAAATTAAACCAGCTGGAGACTTTGACACAAGACAAAACAGAACAGATGTTTCAAAACCGATCAGATAACGTTATTATGGCTTTGTAAGGCAGTAACGTTAGCCAACTAGTTTACGGTTAGACTAGGCTAGCTATCGATAACGTTACACTGACACAACTTAAGTTAATGCTCTGAATTTGCAGCTAATATCAAATCCATAACTTTTTGATCAAGTTAAAATTTCCAGGTCAACCACAAATAATCCCACTACCTTTTAATATCATCCGATAACTAATTCAATGCTGATTTGTTGCTTTGCCCACTTACCACTTCAAGACCATCTGTAAAACATTGCCAGCTCAACGTGCGAGACGAGTGAGTTGCTTGAACATATACAGCAAAGACGCGCGTAGCGCTCTAGATTTGATATACACAGACACCATATTAGGGAAAAGGGGCGGGCTGATGCTGACCGATTTATTACACATCCAGAAGAATACATTTGAGTCGTTATAGGCTCTGGTATATTATGGAGCATAATAGGAATAAAGTTGTGACAAAAAAATTATCAGGGAGGAAAAATCTGAGTCAATCCATGCAAACCTGTGAACGCCCACATCAGCTGGATAACACACACCGCGAGTAATCAGACTCATGTACTTTACCACGCTGTGAGGAATAATACTATCTTAATAATAATCCTGGAAAATTTAACTCATAAGTGCTGGAAGTTTCATTTCGAGGAGCAACGGATCCAGCTGAGGAATAGGTCAGTTCTATATTTGCTTTGTTCTAATCGCAATAGTGTCTGTACACGCAAAAATACTGTTTAAATATGAATCGCGTTTCTGTGTGTGAATGAACAGATTTTTCATAGCCAATCGTTTCAATTATACCAGATGACGTATGTAGAGCGACATAAATTCGACGAGGAAGAAGACGAAATAAACTGGTAGTTTGACTGGTTACTGTTTCCTTTCCTAATGTCTGTCTGCCCTCTAGTGGTTGAAAGTGTATTTTGTGTCTTATTAGGAGCAGATTCTCTACACCTGTAGACCGTGGAACGCCGCCTTCACACTGGCAGTTGAAATCAGCTCTGTAATATGCAATACGCCCCCAGCGGACGTCGTACTACACTGTTGAAAAGTGTCGGAAGCTTCGGAAACGAGTAGAACAAAAATGGCGGAGAGATTAGAACGGTTGATCTTGTCAGTGTCAGAATGTGCAATTCTGTATAATCTCTCTGATGAGGGTTATAGAGACATCAATCGGAAGGCTGCTGTGTGGAGGAAAGTTGCCCAGGACGTTGACATGTCAGGTCAGCTAAATGTTATATAGTGGTATATAGGGCTGCAACAACGAATCGATAAAAATCGATTATTAAAAGAGTTGGCAACTAATTTCATTATCGATTCGTTGTGTCGCTTGATTATTACGCCAGTCAATAATTCGTGGAGATGTTGGAGTATAAATAAATAAAAGTTGAGTTGAGCGAACTGCAAGAGAGACCGAGTGTGTCCGAGGGCACGCGCGAGAGAGACGAGTGTGTCTGAGCATTAGTAAATTGGTACATAATAATATGTAATTACTATATAAGAGGCATGGAAGTTCGAAATGTACAACAATATAAATATAAACAACAATTAAATTCATAGCACTGAATTAGCATACAGTGATTTGAATCAGATAGACAGAAGATGAAAACACTTTCTTGTCTGTCCCAAGTGCCACTACAAGGGGAATATTTTTTCCACAATTTGCAGCACTGAATTTTTCATTCTTTAGTCGAAATGACTCTGAGAAACTTCACTATATGCTCAGAAAGGATTAGCTGCAAAATACCTTACACACCATAGAAGGTGGTCAACATTGTATTTATAATTAATATTAGGATAGACTAGAGACATTATCTTCTGTTATAATTATTATTAATGCTATTAGTATTACCCATTATCCATGCGCAAGACTTATCTTTTGTGTACATTTGCTTGTCAAACATTTTGTTAAAGATTATAACATCTTTGACAAAAAGGTTTGTGAGTGTAGTGTAGAGAACAAGTTCTGACGTTCAAACAAATCCTGTTAAGTTTTCTGATTTTTATTTTATATTTATTTTTTGAACTAGTTCAAAGTTCAGTTCACACAGATTTTAATTAATTAAAATGTGCTGAACATTGTCTGTGCTTTTCAGTGGAGGATGTAAAAAAAAAGTGGAGGGACCTCCGTGATGCCTATGTTCGGTATGGAGGACCAGTCCAGACGGGTAAGCTGCCTCTCAGAAGAGGCCCTGGCGTTATGCCCAGATTATGTCCTTCCTCCTTTATCACGCCACGAAGGACAACCTCCAACCTTACTGAGACAGAGAGAGAGACCCAGGAGGGAGAGGGAGAGACCCAGGAGAGAGAGAGAGAAAGAGGGAGAGAGAGAGAGAGAGAGTCACAGATACAGATCACACACAGGAGAGCGTGCGCCCATACGAAATAGAGGTCACACCAGACCTGTCAGGGGAGCGCAGGCGGCGGGTTGTCTCTGCAAGCTCCTCAGCGTTTGAGCAGATGATTGTGAATGCAATAGAATCTGCCAATCAACCACCAACACAGGAGAAAGACCCAGACCAGGCCTTCTTGGACAGCCTGCTCCCCACCCTAAAAAGGATGTCCATCCAAAAAAACGCTGCTACGAAGCTGAAAATGCACCAGATGATATATGAAGCTGAATTTGAGTGCATTTTGTTGTGAATGTTCTCCACAATGGCATTGATAATGTGTAACATGCTACCAATACTCACCTTTTCATTTTTATTTGTTTTACAGAATCTGGTGCATCTGGTGGAGCTGAACACACACACACCCACACACACACAGTAGTATCATTAGTATAATAAAGTTCATTTTAACTATTATTCAGTATTGTGGTTTATTTTTGCAAGAGAGAGAGCTAGAAGAGACTGCGACACACACACAAAACACTAATAGAAAGCGTATGTAGAAAGTGCACGTGATTACTTGCATACTTTACACTTATGTTACATACAATTAATGACATGAGTTTTCTACTTTTTAAAATCTGTAATTTTACTTTTACTTAAGTACGTTTTGTTTGAAGTATTGTACTTAGCTACATTTTAAATTACACCCGTTACTGAGTAAAAAAAAAAAAAAAAAATAATAATAATAATAATTTACAAAGTTTGGAAAAAAAATCGCGCACCGGAAACTGCTACATTGATTGAAGGGCGGGAGAACAAACGTGCAAAAAAGGTGACGCTGACTCAGCTGTTAGAGAAACGCCCTCGAATTATTATGAAGCGAACCATGGCCAGTAGGCTAGGCTGTGTGAATATACTTTAGATCTAGGAAAAACGCGTGGTAAGATATCCAATTTGCTGAAAATGTGAACGCAATGTGGCTCTAAAAGGAGGAAACATAGACCATCTATCCATATGCAGATAAAGGTATGTCCCGTTTGCAGAGCGCATCCCCGAATCCAGTCATGCAAATGGAATTAACAAGCAGATGTCACGTAAAACACGCAATGATGTAGGCTATTTGAATAAATTGAAATTATAGCTGTGCAATAAATCCAATCGCGATTCGCGACATGGTCTCAAAGTGCAAAAAGACTGCTGTGTAAATGTTCTGTGTGCCTGTGTGAACGAGCTGTAGTGCTCCGGTTTGTCTACTGCATGCTCAAGTATGCCTGATGCTCGTTGTGTTTTCGGCGTCTAACAAACAATATGAGGACATGATTTATTGAATGAACATTTAGAGAGCTGCTCTGAGAGAACGCATAATACACTCTGCTGAAACAGATCTTCACTACCCGTCAAAATAAAAATTTGGTTTAACTAGGAGAAATTAATATCAGAAATATGTTACTATTGTAGGCCTACAATAGAACGTACTTGTCAAAATAATAACAATAATATGAATAATAATAAAAATATTATTTAAGGAATGTATTTTTTCACCCAAAAATGGAAATTAGCCCATTAATTACTCACCCTTAAGTCATCCTAGGTGTATATGATATTCTACTTTAAGACTAATACAATTGGAGTTATATAAAAAAAATCTTTTCCAAGCTTTATTATAATGGCAGTGAATGGCCGTTTCTGTTTTGAAGTCCATAAAAGTGCTTCTATGCATCATAAAAGTGCATCTATCAATGATAAAAGTGCATCTATCCATCATAAAAGTGCATATATCTATTATAAAAGTGCATCTGTCCGTCATAATAGTTAACCCATCCATCATAAAAGTGCTCCACACGGCTATGGGAGGTTAATAAAGGGATTCTGAAGCAAAGCAACGAGTTTGTGTAAGAAAAATATCCATATTTACTATAGCTTCCGGCTCTAAAGCGTAATTTATGCGAGTAAGGAGACGTACTGCTGATATTTACGCTGCACAACGCTACTTCGACGTCATAAGTTACGCAAGTTGTGCTTTAGACGCAAGTAGACTCCGTATGGCTGTGTGGCCGGAAGCTAGAATTGTACATTGTAACATATTAAATATGGATTTTTTTTTTTTTTTATGAGGAAAACTCATTGCTTCGCTTTAGAAGGCCTTTATTAACCCCTCAAAGCACTTTTATGATGAATAGATGCACTTTAAAGGATTTTTTTTTAACATAACTCTGATTGTATTTGTCTGAAAAAAGAATGTCATATACACCTGATGACTTAAGGGTGAATAAATCATGGGCTAATTTTCATTTTTGAGTTAACTATCCCTTTAATACCATAAACCGTAATATTTTCTGAGACAATATCATACTGTGAAAATCTCATGCTATTACAACCCTACACGGGAGAAACCCCCCTTTTAAAAAAGTTACTCTGTAACTTTTACTCTGAGTAAATTTTAAATGAGCTACTTTTTACTTTTACTTGAGTCATTTTTTAGACCAGTAATTTTACTTGTACTTAAGTAAAATTTTATTCAAGTAGTAGTACTTTTACTTGAGTAGAATATTTTATTACTCTTTCCACCTCTGGTGGTTGGCCCTTAAAAGGGCCTTTTGGTCATTGTCTGTAATTCTGACAGAGGATCATGTCGGTGGAAACCTCCCGCCTCAGAGGAAAAGTAGGTCGTATAGGCCTCTCTGACACGAACTGCCTCTGGCAAGGCGTCGTCCCCCACAAACAGAGCCGGCCCGTGGCATAGGCAGTATAGGCAAATGCTAAGGGCGCCGGCGCCGTATACCCTAGGGGGGGCGCCAGAACCGCGTAAGGAACGTCTCGGTTACATATGGTAACCCTCGTTCCCTGAGGGAGGGAACGGAGACGTACGTCGTGGTGAACGACGAATAGGAATCTCGCTAGAGAGGCCAATCTACTTCGAGTGAAACTAAAACAAGCCAATACACATTGGCGTGCAATCATTTGCATCAGCTGCGCAGCCTCGCAGCGCGGGTATTTAACGAGCAGCTGGTGTGATTGCACTTCAGTTTTTTGCTGAGGAGCCAAGCCTGAAAAGCTGGTCGCCCCGGCGGGTAGCAGCAGATGTGGCGACGGGACGTACGTCTCCGTTCCCTCCCTCAGGGAACGAGGGTTACCATATGTAACCGAGACGTTCCCTATCGTCCGGTCACTACGACGTACGTCGTGGTGAACGACGAATAGGAATCCCTAGTAAAGCGCCACAGCTGCTGCACCCCATCCAGCGCCCCGTGTAAGCCTCCACACCTTCTTGCCTGGAAGGACGATAGGAGAGGGCTTACACCGAGAGTATCCGTCACTGTTGTTCCGTTATAACCCATACAGTGAGATTATTGGATAACACTGGGAAAGCGTGCCCGATCTGAGGGAGGGAAACGCTGCGGGAGCCACATTCTTAAGGAGAGTTATGTGGGAATAGACATATGGACTAACCCGAGGGTTGTACTGCATATGAGTAATGGGTGACTTAGCCCAAGGGAAAGACACGGGCTTCCATTAGGAGCAGCCGTGGAGAATATACACATATGGGATCCCCGTAGGGTCACACATATGGGACCCAGCCTAGACCCGGTTCTCAAGGATTCAGCGGACAAGGCCTGGCACCGGACACTCCTCCATGTCCGGGCCGAGGGTGTTTGGAGGACTCAACAGGTTTTGACTCTGGAGTAATAAGGGTGCACAGTAGGATGCAGCAAGCCGACAGAGCCGGTACTCACAGTGCTTCTACCCGTTTAGGGTGAGAATACGGGAGGACACGGGCTCTACACGTAGGCTATAGAATCTAGCGAACGTGTTAGGTGTCGCCCAGCCCGCAGCTCTACAGATATCTGTTAGCGAGGAGCCACGTGCCAGCGCCCAGGAGGATGCAACGCCTCTCGTGGAGTGTGCATGCAACCTGAGCGGGCAGGGCACGCCTTGAGCTTGGTAAGCCAAGGCGATGGCATCCACTATCCAGTGGGCCATCCTCTGCTTGGAGACAGCCTTTCCCTTCTGCTGGCCTCCGTAACAGACAAAGAGCTGGTCTGAGGTCCTGATGCTTTGAGTTCTGTCCACGTACATACGCAGAGCGCGAACGGGACAGAGCAAAGCCAGGGCTGGGTCTGCCTCCTCCAGGGGCAGCGCTTGCAGATTCACTACCTGATCTCTAAAGGGAGTGGTAGGAACCTTGGGCACATAGCCAGGCCGGGGTCTCAGTACAACATGGTTGTCACCCGGCCCGAACTCTAGGCACGATTCGTCGACCGAAAATGCTTGCAGGTCCCCTACCCTCTTGATCGAGGCCAGTGCAATCAGCAACAAAGTCTTCAAGGAGAGAAGCTTTAAGTCTGCTGACTGCAAAGGCTCAAAGGGAGCATCCTGAAGTGCTCGAAGCACCAGGGAAAGGTCCCAAGAGGGTATGGAGGGAGGACGAGGAGGATTTAATCGTCTCGCCCCCCTAAGGAACCTGACGACCAGGTCGTGCTTTCCTACTGTTTTGCCATCTATGTGGTCATGATATGCTGAAATAGCAGCAGCATGTACTTTAAGGGTGGAGGGAGACAGCCTTCGCTCCAACCCTTGCTGCAAGAAGGAAAGCACTGACCCTATCGAACATCTTCGGGGGTCCTCTCTACGGGAGGAACACCAATCGACGAACAGGTTCCACTTCAAGGCGTACACACGTCTCGTAGACGGCGCTCGCGCAGAAGCGATGGTGTTAAGTACCTCTGGGGGTAAGTCACCTAGAACCTCCGCGTCCCGTCCAGGGACCAGACATGGAGTTTCCAGAGGTCCGGACGCGGGTGCCATAGGGTGCCCCGTCTCTGAGTCAGAAGATCCTTCCTCAGAGGAATGGGCCAGGGAGGGACTGTCACGAGGAGCATGAGTTCTGGGAACCAAGTCCGGGTGGGCCAATAGGGAGCCACCAGAAGGACCTGCTCCTCGTCCTCCCTGACTTTGCACAGGGTCTGTGCAAGTAGTCTCACTGGGGGAAATGCATATTTGCGGAGGCCCCGGGGCCAGCTGTGTGCCAGTGCATCCGTGCCGAGTGTTCCCTCGGTCAGGGAGTAAAACAACTGGCAGTGGGAGGTCTCTGAGGAGGCAAACAGGTCTACCTGAGCCTCTCCGAACTCTCTCCAGATCAGCTGAACCACCTGGGGGTGGAGTCGCCATTCTCCCGGGAGCACAGCTCGTGATAGCTCGTCGGCCACACGGTTGAGCACACCGGGGACATACATGGCTCGAAGCGACCTCAGATGCTTCTGACTCCAAAGGAGGAGATGGCGGGCGAGTTGCGACATGCGACGGGAGCGTAGACCACCTTGTCGGTTGATGTACGCAACGGTCGCAGTGTTGTCCGTACGGACCAGCACGTCTCTGCCCTGTAGCGGCCTTTTTAGGCGGCTCAGAGCGAGACGAACTGCTAGCAACTCGAGGCAGTTGATGTGCCAGTGCAGTTGGGGGCCGTCCACACCCCTGATACTGCATGCCCGTTGTACGTGGCACCCCAGCCGGTGGCAGAGGCATCTGTGAACACCACAGCATGCCTGGACACCTGTTCCAAGGGGACTCCTGCCCGAAGGAACGAGGGATCTGACCACGGACTGAAGGTCTGGCGGCACTCCGGTGTGATTGCCACCCGGTGAGTGCCGTGATGCCACGCCCATCTCGGGACTCGGCCGTGAAGCCAGTGCTGAAGCGGTCTCATATGAAGCAGCCCGAGCGGAGTTACCGCTGCTGCCGCTGCCATATGCCCCAGGAGCCTCTGAAAGAATTTCAGTGGGACCGCCGTCCTGCCTTTGAACGTGTTCAAGCAGTTCAGCACCGACTGAGCGCGTTGCTCTGTGAGACGCGCTGTCTGAGCGACCGAATCCAACTCCATACCGAGATAAGAGATCCTCTGCACGGGGGCGAGTTTGCTCTTCTCCCAGTTGACCTGAAGGCCCAGCTGGCTGAGGTGCCTGAGCACGAGGTCCCTGTGTTCGCATAACTGATCTCGAGAGTGTGTCAGTATGAGCCAGTCGTCAAGATAGTTGAGAATGCGAACGCCCTGTTCTCTCATGGGAACAAGGGCCCCCTCCGTGACTTTCGTGAAGACACGGGGAGACAGGGCCAGCCCGAAGGGCAGGACCTTGTACTGATATGCTCGACCCTCGAATGCAAAGCGCAGAAACGGCCTGTGTCGAGGAAGAATCGAGACATGAAAGTACGCGTCCTTCAGGTCGATCGCTGCAAACCAATCTTGGGGACGGATGCATTCGAAAATGCGTTTCTGCGTAAGCATTTTGAACGGTAGCTTGTGAAGGCTCCGATTCAAAACTCGCAGGTCCAAGATCGGTCGTAACCCACCTCCTTTCTTGGGTACAATGAAGTAGGGACTGTAGTGCCCTGACCTCATATCGGCTGGAGGGACCGGCTCTATCGCATCCTTCGCCAGTAGGACTGCGATCTCCGCGCGCAAGACATGGGCATCGGCTGCTCTCACTGTAGTGGAGTGGATGGCCCGAAACTTGGGGGGACGCCGGGCGAACTGAATCGCATAGCCGAGCCTGATGGTCCGAATGAGCCAGCGAGACGGACTGGGGAGCGCTAGCCAGGCTCGCAGAGACCGTACAAGCGGGACCAAAGGGACCGTAGGCGTACCCGGAGTGGGGCAGCGAGGTGGAACACAGGGGCTCGGCTCGGGAGGCTCTCTCTGGGAGGCAGCCCGTAGCGGAGTCTGAGTGTGCTGTGCAACACTTACCTGATTCCACGAGGCCGGAGGTGCAGGAGGCGGCTTGGTTGCGTTCTCGAACTGCACACTGCTGCCTGCTGGCGATAGAAGAGGCGGATGAGAGTGGTGAGGATTCTCTCCCCCCACTGCTCTCCGGGCCCTCTTCGGACCCAGAGATGGAAGAAACTGCTCTTTTATTGAAAATTTGGGTACCGCTGGTTTTGAGGCCAGCGGCGGAACAAAAACAAAAGGAAAACAAGGATTTTCCACCCGGCCCTCTTCCGGGGGATGGAGCGATGCGGTCATCGTCTCCTGGAGAGCAGTCCCTGCCATCTCTGGGTCGCCCGTCCTAGGGCCGCTTGCTCCTGGCTTTGCCGCCCTTCTTAGCGAGGTCCTGGACGGGCTGGGCGGCCCGCCTGCGACTGGCTCCACGGCGCCGTTTAGATGGAGGCTGCTGCGGCGGCACGGGAGCAGGGGCAGACGCAGGAGGCCGCCCTCGGCGACGAGCAGACTGAGGAGCCGCAGACGGAGGGGTGGGAGCAGCAGCTGGCCGCCGCGGCAGGATGTGACGGATGGCCTCAGTCTGCTTTTGTACAGCCGAGAACTGCTGGGCGAAGTTCTCGACCGCGTCGCCGAAGAGGCCGGTCTGGGACACGGGGGCGTTAAGGAACCGGAGCTTGTCGGTCTCCCGCATGTCCGCCAGACACAGCCAGAGATGGCGTTCCTGGACCACCATGGTGGACATCGCACGACCCACCGACCGCGCGGTCACCTTCGTCGCACGAAGCGCGAGGTCCGTCGCGATACGAAGTTCCTGAAGAACTTGGGGATCATGACCACCCTCGTGCAGGTTCTTCAGTGCCTTGGCCTGATGAACCTGCAGCAACGCCATGGCGTGCATGGCAGAGGCAGCTTCCCCACAGGCCTTGTAAGCCTTGCCGGTTAGATCCGACGAGTACTTACAGGCCCGTGAAGGGAGACACGGTTCTCCACGCCAAGTGGAGTTAGGGCACAGTTGCATAGCAACGGCCCGTTCCACTGGCGGGATGCGCGTGTATCCCTTAGCTGCCCCGCCATCAAGGGTGGTGAGGGAGGAGGAGCCACCGGGACGGTTTCTGGCAGTGAAAGGTGCCGTCCACGTCCCCGTAAGCTCCTCATGCACTTCCGGGAAGAAAGGCACTGGGGTGGGTTGCTGAGAACCAGCACGCGCCACCCCGAGATACCAATCGTCCAACCTCGAGGGTTCGGGACACGGTGGAGGATTCCACACGAGCCCGACCCCGTTGGCGGCCCGGGAAAGCATGGCCATCATCTCCGGGTCCGTCTCAGGCATCGTTGACACACCCGAAGGAGGTAACGGCGCTGAGTCGTCATCCGCAGAGACATCTGACCCACCCTCCGATGCCGCGATCGACATCTGATCCTCACAGGGAGCCCCAAAGGAGACAACCGGTACACACCGCGAGGATGGTCCAGCTTTCTCCAATGGGGGCTCAACTGGCTGCGGAGCATGAGAGGGGTGAGGGCTCCTAGGGGGTTGGTTCCCCGAAGGAGACGCGCTCACCGTGATCCTCAGGTCACCCATGTCACTGCCCGAAGCAACCCTCTGAGGAGGATTGGATCGAGGCAGCGGCACGGGGACTCCGCCCCTTTGCAGGAACGTGAGTCTCGACCGCAGCTCCGCGATGGTCATCTTCCCACAATGGGTACATGACTCATCCACAAACGCTGCCTCAGCGTGTTCAATGCCCAGACACACGAGGCAGCGTTTGTGACCATCCTGTGAGCCCAGGTAACGACCGCATCCAGAAACACACAGATAGAAAGTCATCTTTAAAAAGACGCTCTCTATCTGTGTAAGCTCTTTTAGGGACTGCTCTCACTGGTGCTGAAACACGCAGGGGAACAGTCACTGCGAACACAGACAGGAATGTGCACCTGTCTGTGCGCTGTCTCTCTCTTACCAGCTGTTAGAACAGCCTTTGAGCGCTCTAATGGCGCACCTTACCAGCTGTTATAACAGCTTTTTTGTTTGCTCAGTATGTAAAACAAAAAAGACAGAGAAGGTAGAGAGAGAGAAAAGAAGACTGCTCGCGCTGCCGTGCTGTAACGCCCGCACCGGGAAGGAGAGGTCCAAAAAGGCTCGTCTTGTCACTCTGTTTGTAGAACGCATCGAAGTGCTTGGCTCCGAAGCAAAAAGCTGAAGTGCAATCACACCAGCTGCTCGTTAAATACCCGCGCTGCGAGGCTGCGCAGCTGATGCAAATGATTGCACGCCAATGTGTATTGGCTTGTTTTAGTTTCACTCGAAGTAGATTGGCCTCTCTAGCGAGATTCCTATTCGTCGTTCACCACGACGTACGTCGTAGTGACCGGACGATAGGGAACTTTCCGCTTTTATTGTACTTCATTAACACTGCAATGAGTGGAGCAATAATGGGATTTACATGGCATTGACTTTCTTTTTCTTTTTTTGTGATAAAATTTTTCTAATGGCATTGACTTTCTCTTATAAATTCTTACTTTAACGTGACCAGGGGGGAGAAACCACCTCCTCCACCAATCAGAATTCTTTTACCCGCCATTCGTTTTTCGTTTTTATTGCGTCAAAAAAAGTTATGTCAAAGCGTCCCAAATTATCTGGTGCCCAGGGGAGGAAAAAAAGAAAAGAAGAGGAGGAAAAACGCGACAAAGACAAAGGTAATGTTACAGTAAAGATGATGTTAATGATATTAATGATATTATTTTGATGTTACAGAACGATGATCAATAATGCCATTAGTCATTAGCCATTAGCATACATGGTTAGCTAATCTATAAATAACCAGCACTATCTGCTAGTTCTAACCAAAATATTAACAGTCAATGGTTCTAACAGATAAGCCTAGCGCTATTATTATGGAAAATAGTAATATGATTACCTTCCTCGGACAAATGTGTAAATATTAGATCTAATCAGCAGGTGTATTAATGTTAATTTCATTGACATCATTATCTCACGTTTTCCCAGCTTGTAATAATCAATCAAAATACCATTAATAATCATAATAATAATTCCATAGTTGTAACGCCAGCTGTTAACTGTGTTACAGCTCATATTGTCTATAAAGTGTGTTTATCATGTTAAAATTTACACCTGTGTTAAAGTGCACATCGTTAATGTTAGAGCATAACTTAGCATTCCCACATGCAATATTATACTGCAGTTTACTGATTCTTTTGCATTCTGCTAATTAGAATTTCATTGTAATGACAATAAATTTAAATTATTACTAATATATGAATTACTAATATAATTTGTATCTGAAAAAATACATTGTATATTATACACTATAGTCTACATCATGTATTTATCTCTAGGTTTCTCATTTATATTATTTCATTTTATTGTATTTTTTAAATCATGTGTTTTTTATTCAAATCCTTGTAGTATTTCTGTGCCTACTTAAAGATACAAATAGATAAGATATATAAGATAGATAGATAGATAAGATAAGAGAGATAAGATAAGATAAGATACTAATGTCTTATTTTGCACAGTGCCGTATTTCTATTGTATTTAAGTTAATGTCACTTGTTTACACTTTTCATTTCGGGAGTATTAAAATGTAATACTTTATGTAAGCTATCTATATTGTATTTCATATGTTGAGTTAATTTTTTTTATTTGTTTCTTTAATTATTATTATTATTATAATTAGTATTTTGAATGTGCAATTGTTTTAGGTAAATGAAAGAATGTCTAAAACAAAGCTATTAAGTTTCTTGTGAGTATATGTCACAATGGATAAGACACATGCCTTTGGTGTGAGAGACCTGGGTTCGAATCCACTGTGAGACACCAATGTGTCCCTGAGCAAGACACTTAACCCCTAGTTGCTCCAGAGGCGTGCGACCTCTGACATATATAGTAATTGTAAGTCGCTTTGGATAAAAGCGTCAGCTAAATGAATAAATGTAAATGTAAAAAAATATGTACACTAACAGTGCAAGTACTGTACTGCGATGTAAGGGGGCGCCACTTAAAATCTTGCCTAGGGCACCAAATTGATTAGGGCCGGGCCTGCCCACAAAGGTGTGAGGAAGTGGCCCGAGATCCTCTGCTCCAGGGATGATGGCATCTGGTAGGACTCCCAAGGTGCCTTCCTGGAGAGTGCGACCAAAGGCAGACTCCCTCAGTGTGCCTCCATCACTCCCGCGACCATTCGCCTTATTCACCTACGTCACCATCTAGAACCAAAACGAGGCTAGGGGGTACACTCTAAACCGAAAGTTCAGTGACAGAGCGCAGCGGGCGTCTGTAATCATGGCGGTAACTGTGTGGACAACAAACCTTTCATCTCTTCCTGAATTAACAGTGGACTATGTTGAAAAACGGGCAAATAACGACTGCAAGATTCCCCGGGCTGTTTTTCTGAAAGGTTACAGCAACTGGATCGAGAGATATGTGCACGACGTGGAAGGTAATGAACGGACGATGACGGCTTTTTTTCTGAAATCAACATTAGCAAACGTTACTTTTAAACTGTTAGTTTCTTAGCTAGCTAATACAACAGGACGCGACAACATTACAAGCTGATGTTAAGCATTAAGATATATTAACCACACCAAACTGACTGTTATTTTGAGTGTTAACAATAAATTATTTTACCGACAGTCAAGAGGAGCGAGACAGTCAGTGTGCGAGCTAAGTCTTTTCGCTCAATGCGAAAAAACGAGGCACCTTACAACATTCAGGTATCATGACTGTGGATAAACTGCTCAGTTCGCGGAGTGGTGCCACTGCTAGAACAAATACGCTTGCTAAACGTTCAAATGTTCATTTTGATCGTTCATATCAACAGTTCATCTTTCCCTGCTAGACTAAAAATAACATGTTATGTGCAGTTGATGTGATCTTTAGCTAATAGTGTATTGGAACCATCAGTAAAAATAGCTTTTTTCCAATGTGTCACTACAAAGCAAGGCAGGGTGCTACTGTTAGTTATTAAAATTAATACATATTAAGTATAAGTAAGTTCGTTTGCAGGCATGGGTTACTCAGTTTACATAGCGATGTTAAGTAGGGTTGGGGAAGGTGCTCTTCAGGTCTCACATGTAACACAGATGCTAAAAACTAATCAGTAATGTCGTCCACTGGGATGCACAAACCCAGTAACATCATTTGATTACTTTGAAACTTTTATGCATCTCTGCCTCAAAAATATCTTATTTTAATAAACAGCTGGTGTCAAACAGCTTGTCAAATTACTGTTATTCCCCAACCCTGGGTTTTAGTACAATGAGTGTCCAATATATTAGGTACCCTGCAAGCTGTATTTATCAGTATCATGTCTGATGTCTAGGACAAACCTAGCAACTTAAACATTGACTGTTATGCTTTCATGCTGTAACATGAAAACGCCAGTTGTACCTAATTAACTGCACACTCAGTGTACATCACCATGCTCTGTAATTTCATGTTAGGTATGCATATCAACACCTATTTTGCTAGGCCAGTTACATGTTCTTTTAAATCCTTAAGAGTTACCATGACTGTTTGCGTCTGGACCAGACGTTTAGAACAATATGTTGGTATACCTATCTAAATGTGAATGTGTTCTTAAACTTGTTTGATTATTCTTAAAGGTGAAGCTGTCCTTCGAGGAGCCATTCATTGGCAATACAACCTGTAACTGTAAAGCTGGCTTGGGACAGTGCAATCACATAATAGGACTGCTCTACACACTGGCCCACTATATTAAAATGGGGTATGCATCTGTCCCCCAAACCGCAAGCAAAACGTCTCTACCTCAAGCCTGGCATGTTCCATCAAGGACATTAGGTCTCAGCCCAAGAGCAGTTAGCACTGTGACTGTATCCAAAGTTAAACCACCATTGGCTAATGCATCACCAAAGAAAAAACAGTGCTCTACTGAGGGGATTGTCTCTAATTTGTATTGTCCTGTGCCACTTCCATTACCAAGTGCTGAATTTGCAGAGACTCTTCGTAGCAACCTGGCTACAATCGGCAGTAAGAGCCAGATGTTAAAGTTACTGGAAGCAAACTGTAAGCAGCCTGCTGATCTGGTCTCCACAGAATTTGGGGACCTTCCCCGGGGTTCTGTATTAACTTACCAAACTCAACGTCCACTGTCCATTTTCAGTGAAAATGACCCTGAACTTCCTCTACCTCCACAGCCATGCTCATTTAGCACTGCTCTAGATGATACTGAAAGATTCTTCTATGGTGGCCTGACTGTCACACTGTCTGATGCAAAGCATCTAGAGATGGAAACCAGAGGACAAAGCAGTAGCAAGACCTGGCATCAAGTACGAGCCAAACGCCTGACATCATCATCATTCAAAAGAATCTGCTCCAGGGTGAGAGACTTTGACAGTTTGGCAGCCAGCATGGAGAAACGGTTGACACAAACTAAAACAATGAAGAGAGGCCTTGAAATGGAGCCAGTCGCTGCTGCTGAATACAAGGAAATCACTGGCAATGAAGTCTACCCCTGCGGGTTTGTAATTAACCCCCATGCCCCACATCTGGGGACCTCACCTGATAGGAAAGTGTGTGACCTTAGTGCAGCACCAACCTACGGACTTCTGGAAATCAAGTGTCCAGACAAGGAGAGTTTTAAAGAGTGTGCATACTTGTACTGCAAGACCGTGGAACCTATGCTCTGAAGACAATCCATGAGTACTACTACCAGATGGTGGGACAGATGGGTATCACCGGTATGACATGGTGCGATTTCTTTGTCTGGTGCAAACAGGACCATCACCTGGAGAGGGTCCACTTCAACCCTGAAGAATGGGAAAACATGAAATCCAAACTTGACAGTTTCTTTTTCACATACTTCCTGCCTGCCTTGTGCAACAAAGGTACATGAAAAGAGCATCAATGAAATGAAATGAAACACAGGAGGCCATGTTTAAAAATGTTTTAAAGTGTTTTATTTTTCAGAGGTTTTGTGACAAGTGCTTTATATTTAAAAGTTATTGTGACTTTTACAAAAGTAAAAACTTTAACTTTTATATTTTGTATAATAAAAGAAACTTGACTGTAAATCAACCTGTCAACGTAATTCAGTGTGCTTCATGTGGTGGACAGTATAATTTCAAACCAGTCCATAAAGACAGGTATAATTTCAAGGGTGCACTGGCACTCTTTAGAACAGAGGCCCTTGGAAGTTACTCAAGAGGGCACAAACAGTCCACAGTTGATTGACAGAGCCCACTAGTGTTATTGGTAAGACCCTATCGAATATGTGATACTCTTTGATCCTCCTAATGGCACGCTCAACATGAATGCGAAGTCTGGCTATGGCTTGTGTCTGTCTCACCTCTTCTTGGCTGAAATGTCCACTTGGGCCTAAAAAGGGTGGGATCACAAGGGAGACATTGATTTCAGTGAGAAGGTCCTTGATGAGAAATCCTTTATCCGCCATGACCTCATCGCCTTCCTCAAGCAGACGCAGGATCCCTGATTCTCTTGTGATCTCCTTGTCAGATATCGAACCTGTATACAGGTCACTGACAAAAGTGACTAAACCTGAGGGAGAGATGCCAACTAGGCCCTTTAAAGTGGTGTTACCTTTGTAGTGAGAGTAGATTTCAGAGTTGAGAACTTTTGAACTAGGTCTCTTCACGTGTATTTCTGTACAATCTAATATAACTCTTGTAAGTGGGAAAGTGCTTTGGAAACAAGGAGGCATGAGCTCGTTTACAGTTTCTCTCGAAGGCCAAATTGGAAGTGATCCTAACATGAAATATAGATAGTTTGCTTAGGTAACACAGACCCTGCTTACAGTTGACTGACACATCAAAGCGCACTGCAAGGTCCTGTTCAGGAAACCCTTGCCTAAGACGACAAAGAAATAGAAAAAACTGGTCAATGACGGCCAGTTTAGGAATGCTAAACCCCTGCCTTACAATTTCCCCGTCAGCTTGCCTTATTCGCTGTGCCTGACTCCACCCTACCATGTTTTCTGCAGTGGGCTGTAGGGCCATAAACACTGCTTTCAGTGTGTTGTAATCAGGAAAGCCTGTGAAAAACATGATGTTCTTATCATCGCCTTGGAATCTTGAAAGGAGAAACTGCTTGGTTTGAAGACGTGCAATTAATTCTGCTTGATCGTTGATGATCTTGTGAGCTTCCTTAAGTTGCTCCTCCAGTGGCGGGGGCAGTTCAGCATAATCATGATCGGGGTGTGGAGGGGCCGTCTCTGCACTGCAAGGGCAAGAAAATATTGAGGGACATAATTTTAGGAGAGCATCTTTAGGAAATCTGCTGTCACCACCACCAATATAGAAATATTAGTTTAACACTCAGTATTGTTTACTACAAAGAGATATATAACTTCTTGAAAGGTTCGATCCCAGACAGAATGAAATATATCTGGGTACAATATGTATCATTTTCATGTTTTAGATTTTCAAAAGGATTAAGTGGTAACTACAGAGGGGTGTACTACAAAGTGAGGTTAATGGGTTAGCTAAGTTTGTCACACATGACCAGCGTCAGCCAATAGTGAGCCTACGTGGTGATGTGCAACACAGACGCGCTACGCTTAAACACTACGTAAAAAGACCCGAGGCCCAGAGAGAAGGAAATGAAAAGTGGAATAAAGTCGTTATTTTTGTTTGTTTTTGCGCACAAAAAGTATTCTCGTCGCTTTATAAACTTAAGATTGAGCCACTGGAGTCACTTGGACTATATTAACGATGTCTTTAATACATTTTCTGGGCCAGCAAGTTAAGGTGTCCATAAGCCTGCAGGAGGAGTGATCCAGCACTCAGATTTCATCAAAAATATCTTAATTTGTGTTCCGAAGATGAACGAAAGTCTTACATGGTTGGAACAACATGAGGGAGAGTAATTACTGACAGAATTTTCTTTTTTGGGTGAACTATCCCTTTAATAGGTCTACATTTTAGTGCAGTATTATGAATGAAAAACTTGAAAACAATAGCGTACTGTAAACAGGACTTAACGCGGACACAAACAGTTTTATTACTTTTAAACCAGGAACACTAGCAACCTTCAGTTGTCATTGTTGTGTCTCTATATGAATAAAGGGATGTGTCATAGAGAACGGGGAATGACGACACACAGCGATAATCAACTTCTCCTTCCGGCGCCACCACGTCGAAAGAGTCTCTTCTGCTGCATTTATTTGATCAGAAATACAGTAAAAACAGTGAAATATTATTCCAGTGTAAATCAGCTGTTCTCTATGTGAATATATAGCAAAGTGTAATTTATTCATGTGCTCAAAACTGAATTTTCAGCATCATTACTCCTGTCTTCAGTGTCACATGATTCTTCAGAAATCATGATGATTTGATGCTCAAGAAACATTTATGATTATTATCAGTGTTGAAAACATTTGAGGAGTCTTTGATGAATAGAAAGTCCTAAAGAACAGCATGGATTTTGAAATAAAGTATTTTGTAACATTATAAATGTCTTTACTGTCCCTTTTGTATCAATTTAATGCATTCTTGATGAATAAAAGTATTCATTTCTTTTTTTTTAAAGATAAAAAAACAGTGTTCCCAAACACAAAAAAGAATCTAAAAATAATCTAATGAAAACTGGGGAGTTCAAAAAGAAAGAAAATATATGACAAATGTCATGATTTGTGTTGTATAGCTCAGAGTTTACATTCATCTGGAGTGACACCAAATAATAGTATTCAGTTACATTAGACAGTGATCCCGTTATTGCCATACTTTAAGTTGAACTCCTTGCCACTGGAGGGCGCTCCAGGTCACATGTTGTTTGGCTGATGCTGACAAAGTAATACAAAACGAAGAACAAGTTGTTTTCCCAAAACTCACTGTGTTGTGTCTATTCCTAAAAGGAGATATAAATAATCAGTACTATATGATGCAGACATAATGATAGCCTATATAGCCTGACGTCGTCATACTCAGATTCTAGTCAGAATGTGAGTCTGATACTGCTCCATAGAGATTTGATTATGGGGTGTGTCTCAACCGAACCAGGAAAAAAAAAACCTCTGCACTCAATTGGATAGACCTACAACCAATCAGAGCAACAGAGTAAATGACGCATGTTCTTCATTCATATTTTCAACCAACGCCCTGACAATTTTTGTTCGGGCATAATAGCTCCTCAACGGAGCGAGTCCAGACCGAACTTCCCGACCAAAAAATGTTGTGGGCGGGGTTCGGGCTGGCACCCAGGCTAGATAGCCTATATATTTTAGCACCTTTTTTGACTATTACAAAGCATTTGATTGTTTAGAATATGATTTTATTATGTTAGAGGCAGAAACACAGTCCCGGGGTCCGTTCTTCGCACGTCGCTAACTCAGTTAGCTGGATTTGATTGTTGGCGATTTGGCATGATCTTGGATTGTTTGGTTCTTCGACTCTCATCCTGGACTTGCTGTCGTAGCAACAGGTGCGCAAGCTTAAACCTGCTCGGGAGCTTATTTCATGTAAACAGTATTAGACTGCGGCTCATAAGCGGAGCTGATACGGGAAGTCCAGCGCAGCGCGATAGTGCACTTTCTGAGATATGTATTTTTTCTCGTGACTCGTGAGATTGTCGTTTATATTATTAATTTGTTGGAAACGCACATTTATTTTCGACTTGTCGGAGTCGGGCTTTAACTACAGCACAAACTGTTTGCATTGCCTAAGATTATTTGCAAGTGGCTCTTACCTTTACACTATTGGAGATGCAGAGAACTTGATGGAAAGTGCTGTCTGTCGTGTCATTCGGAGTTTACCTGGCACTTTTAGGTTTAAAAAACAGTTTTAGGTTTTTTGTGGCATTTCCAAGCCACTTAAGACCCAATGTTGTAAAGCAGTTTTTTTTTAGGCTATCATCATTTTTTATGAAGATCATGCAATCATCATGACCATGCCGATTACAGTATATGTCACTCAGGCTTCACTAACGTGATTGGTACCATAGACTATAGGCTAGACCATCAAGGCGTCAATGAAGGGGATTATGTGAACAGAAAGGGGGTCCATAATGTAAATGTGCAGCCCAGTTACTATTGGGGTTTTTAATTCCAGATTAGTAATATTATATCAAATAAAAAAGGCAGTTGACTAAAATCTTCCATATCCCAAATCTGAACGCAAAATGGCCAGGATCTATGCATGACTTAAGAATGTTCAGAGATTCACATTTATGCACATTATTTGAAAGTGGTAAGAAACAATACTTGACAAAGACAGATGGCAAACATGAGGGCTTAAATACACAGACTAATGACAAGAGACACATGTAAACAATGATCAGACAAAGAAAAGACACAAGGCAGGATCACATGACAAACAGGGAATCACATGACAGACATGGAAACATGACATGAACAAACCCAAAACGTGACAACTAACCGGCAGAATATTCCACAATTTTGGCTTAGCTAAATAATCGTGCTTTAAATTATCAGGTACAGTTCCTGATTCAAGACATTTATTTATTAAATTCTAAAAGGTTTTCACATGTTTAACAAGGCGAGGAGGAATTACATCAAGAGAGGAGCCAGTGGGTTTTAGCTTGTTTATAATTCTCTGCAAAGATGAGAGAGAAATTGGTCTGAATTGATTGAAAACCACATGACATGCAGCACAGCTGGGTCAGGTGTTGAAGGCAAGATATTCAATCTTATGTCCCTGTAGCGTTAATAGAGTGATTCTGACTGGTCAATTTAGCTCAAAGGGATTATTAATTAATTTATAGGGAATTCGAAAGAATCACTTATTACAACCGAGCAAATGACTCGTTCGCGGTTCATTTGAACTGGCTGTAATTCTTCAACGGATATAAATATCCAAACTATAGTGACACACTATAGTTAACAAGGTAACTTAGATCAGCAGTTTAAGACATTAATTATGTAAGCACATAACACAAGTAACACTTCTCTTTAAAAATACAATACTTTATTGATTATTCTAACACAGACTAAAACTAATATCTAACACAAACACACGCGCACACACACAAGTTGCAGAAAGGAAGAGAGTGAGGAAAGAGTGAGTTTAAGAGTGAGATGATGAAATCCCAAGATTCTATGCACTTATAAGACATAACCTGAACGAACCATCAATCATTAATTTAACCCTTCTTAGGCGGGTTATTAAATCAATACAATACACCAGTTCAGCTTTTGGTCTGGAGGTTACTTGCTTGTGTTGCGTAGGGATTCCCTTTTGTCGGCGTTCGTTGGTTGATGTCCTCGTGCTTGAACAGATGTCTGGGGCGGCCAATCACGTGGTGTGCTGGCGAATGAATGATAGTCTTTGTTGAAGCTGGCTTTGCAGAAGAAACGTGGGCCGAAATCTTGTCACAAAACTTAACTTAGAACTGAGACTCACAATGGAAAATAAGAAACTAAGAAAAGAAAGGAAATTGAGATGAGAGTAGTTAGATGGCTTGAATGAAGTTGTTGAACCCGTTCTTCTGATCTTGATTTGGGTTCTTTGTCTCTGCGCTTCTACATGGTTACTGTCTTTCTGTTCTCTTCTCCCTTCGCGCACCTTTTCAACCTTGTTGAAAATTCTTTCACCGAGAGAGCGCGCAAACTTTGTTCAGGTCTAAGATTTTTAAACTCACATGTTTGTCCAGCATCCTAAGAGAACTGACCAATTAAGACACTGGCTTAATTTAGGAGGTGGCGTTCTCTTCATCTCTTATCATAAATCAAGCTTATCTGTGCTCTCCTTACTCTCTAAGCTCTAGCAGAGAGGAAAGAGGCCACAGTTTAGACATTATTACTAGTATAAGAATACAGAACATTTCACACAGATTTCACTCAAGCCATCTTTTGAATTAAGAACATACGATCGTACCGATAGGAAGCACGACACACTTTCATTCAAGCATCTAATAGTTACAACAATTACATGAATTATATGGGATCTAAGCATATTAGACATGCCCACATATTGTAAAAACAACAGAATTATGTAGTTGCATGATGTTTGATTATAAGTCCATCGTCAATTGTTCTGGGATAATTTGATCCCAGAGTCAAAGTCTCAGTCTCTTTGGTTTGAAGTGATTTCAACACTGGGTCATTCATAGGTCTCCTTAAGGAGACTGGGGTCTGTTTTGTGTCTGTGTGGAGTCCAGCAGCTTCTCTGCTGTTATCTTGATCGAGCACAGAGCTTTAGCCATCTCTGAACCAATCAGTCTTTGGAACCAATCTAACATTGACACGTTCTTCCTTTAGTTGGGCTCATCTCTTTGAAGCCTGCATGGCCATAAAGTTCTTAGCTGGGGGTTTTCGTTGGTTAGCGTAGACTGGCTGGCGCCTGATTTTATGGCTCTGAATTGGTGATTTAAATGATGTTTTATTAACAAAGTTCGGGAGGAACACGTTCTAATGATCAAACAATCAAGTCATTCCAACCAGCTGTCAGCAATCAGTAATCAACAGGTCCACTCAATCAGCATGATTAAAGGCCTATAAATACTCACAGTCGACTCACCCATTATCCTTGACAGTTTTCAGCATCCCTCCACCACCCCATCTCCTCACACTTAATTGGTTATCTTCCTAACCAAGAGATACGGGGGGAGTACTCTGGGTTCGGGCCCAATTTCCGAGCTCGGAGCCCTCCCCCCGGACAGCACGCCAAATACGCATAACTATTTATTCTCTGATCATTTGTAAGTGTGAACTCGTGAAGTTCTGGAATGTTGAGTCCTGTGTGGAGTTATGTTTGAACAAAACACCTGGAAGCTTCATTTGTGTTTGATTCGCACTCAGTCGTCACACTAGTGTGGATCCTCTCATGTGATTTCAGATGTGATGAGTGACTGAATCTCTTGTCACAGTGTGAACACTTGTAAGGTTTTTCTCCAGTGTGGATCCTCTCATGTGATTTCAGATTTGATGAGTGACTGAATCTCTTGTCACAGTGTGAACACTTGTAAGGTTTTTCTCCAGTGTGGATCCTCTCATGTGATTTCAGATGTGATGAGTGACTGAATCTCTTGTCACAGTGTGAACACATGTAAGGTTTTTCTCCAGTGTGAATTCTCTGGTGCAGTTTTAAACAGTCCGCTGTAGTAAAAGTCTTCTCACACTCAAAGCACATGTACTCTCTCACACCAGTGTGAGTTTTCTCATGTGTATGTAAATATTGCCGCCGTGAAAAACTCTTTCCACACACAGAACATGAATGCGGCTTCTCCTTCGTATGAACTGTCAGGTGTGTCTTCAGGTTTGATGCAAAGACAAATGTTTTGCCACATTGATCACATGAGAACGGCTTCTCTCCAGTGTGGATCCTCATGTGTCCTTTAAGGTTTGAAGATCGACTGAAATCTTTCCCACATTTATCACACTTAAACTGTTTCTCTCCAGTGTGAACTCTCATGTGTAGCTTCAGTGTACTTTTAAGAGCAAAACTCTGTCCACACTGATCACACGAGTACGGTTTCCCTCCAGTGTGGATCCTCTCATGTGACCTCAGATATGCTGATCGACTGAATCTCTTGTCACAGTGTGAACACTTGTAAGGTTTTTCTCCAGTGTGGATCCTCTGGTGCAGTTTTAAACTGTTCGCTTCAGTAAAAGTCTTCTCACACTCAAAGCACATGTACTCTCTCACACCAGTGTGAATTTTCTCATGTCTATGTAAATATAGCAGCAGTGAAAAACTCTTTCCACACACAGAACATGAATGTGGCTTCTCCTTCGTATGAACTGTCAAGTGTTTCTTCAGCTCTGATACACAGATAAATGTTTTGCCGCACTGATCACATGAGAACGGCTTCTCTCCGGTGTGGATCATCATGTGAAGATTAAGGGATGATGATCGACTGAAATCTTTCCCACATTTATCACACTTAAACGGTTTATCTCCAGTGTGAACTCTCATGTGAACATCAAGACCATATTTGCTTGTGAAACTCTTTCCACACTGAGTGCAGGTGAAAGATTTCTTGTCTCTTCTTTTCTTTAAAAATGTCTTTTTAGTCTTTGAGCAACTCAGAGGTTTTTCTCCAGGTTTGACATGATGTTCCTCCTCCACTTCACTCAGTTCTTCACTCTCCTCCTTCACTTCACTCAGTTCTTCACTCTCCTCCTTCACTTCACTCAGTTCTTCACTCTCCTCGCTCTCTTCCATCAGGTCTGACATGAAAGAAAAATGTATTAAATAATATTCAGTACATCAAAATAATACACTGAAAGAAATACAAATTGAAAGGACATGAAAGTGAGCCCTAAAGTAATAGTAGAAAGTAGACAACTGTTTTAAATATTATGATAATTTGCTGCCTTTTTATAAATTGATTATTTATCAGTTAAAATAGTATGTTGATAATCAATATAAAAATTTCTCAAACCTCCCTTTACTGACCATTTGTTGAAGAAAACCCAAAACATTCTGTACCGTTTCATAGTTGAACTGTTTATCTAAATGTGATGAAGTGCTTGAATGTTTCTAACATGAATGTTCCTCAGCATCATGAATGAATGAAGAATAAACACCAACCTCTTTGTTCTTCAGGATCTTCAGTGTGTTTCATTCTGCAGGGTTCTGGATCACTCATGTTCTCACTGTCCTCTTTAATAAACTCAAGTCTTGGCAGATTTCAGCTCTTCCTGATGCTCTGATGCTCGTCTTCACTTGTAGCTGATGGGAATTTACAGCATTTATTGGAGAATTGATGTGTGAGGAGCTTCACTGACCATGTGACTGATGTGGGAGGAGCTTCACTGACCATGTGACTGATGTGGGAGGAGCTTCGTTGATGATGCAATTGGTGTGGGAGGAGCTTCACTGATCTGCCCAAAATCAAAAATATATCAGTTACTGAGTTTGTTTTTATACTAACTGACACTTGAAAATTTCCTTGAACGAGGGATATTTTTCTTCCAATTATTTTTAAAACATTATCGAATCTGAATCCAGGGACAAATCCCATTGTTGCCATATTTTGACACCAACTTTGAGACTGATATTTATTTTACTAAAAACGTTTTGAATTATTAATGGCCGTTCACACTAGACTTTTCCTTGCACTGACTTCCATTCATACGCATGTGAAAGTGGGACACCAGAAACACAAGCTCAAGTGAATAACCCTGTGAGAAATAACAACCCATTCATTATTTGTATTGCTAATCCTAACATTATTCTGTTTCTTCATTAAAATACAGGTATCTAGAAATAAATAAAAGAATATAACTAATTTAAATTCTTCCAAATATGAATAATGGTTAGAAAAACAGTTAAACATCATAAACACAGAAATAAATGTACATATAATAGCCAGCAAATCCCCTCAGTCTGCTGACACCAATGAAATGAGCTTTAAGTGTCAATTTACAGGAGATCTGAAGACATCAGCATAATAAATGAGGTGAAAACAGGAACTATTGTCATGAAATAAAGAGTGTTTTCAGCAGATCTGTTAATATTGATGAGCCTCAGACTATCAACACTCATTCAACAAGCCATTCAGGATCATCAGCAGATCATCTCACTTTATTCTGAGTGTTTGCTGTTAGAAACACATTACTTGAGTCAGGATACATGATAAAAGCCTGTAAAACTGCTCCACTGAAAGACAATACTCTTATTTCTTAAACTATAACATGGATAAAACATCAATAACACAAAACAATGACACTCATCTTCCTCAACCACTACAGATTACAGCAGCATAATGTCCAAATCAATCTAAATATATAGTTTGATCTTATAATAACTACATTAATCACTACACAGTAAATTTGAAATCCGGAAATCAACACCAATGTACATAATTTCAACACTTTAAAAGTGTAAATATGGGAACAACCCTCTAAGTATTAGTTCGACACTTTCAAGAGTGTTGCCTCTCGCAACACCGACACAGAGTTACAACATGAACACTAAGAGAGTGAAATATGAACACCTATTCTGCATTACCTACTTTAAAGAACTGTAAAATACACTGACAAATCATGTAATCTGAAAAAATGAATTCACTTTGAAATAAACACATCACTTTATATTACTCTTAAAAACTTTATTTCAAAACAATCCAGAAATTTAAATTGTAGGCTAACCTTAGTCTGGGATCATAAAAGTGGTTTTCTCAATTAAAATAATAACATTTTATATGCGCAGAAACTGAAAATGATCAGATAAAGATCACCACAAAGCACTATTGTTCCAAGAGTAAAACACTATTCATATTTATTAGTATTGATTTAATGTCTCACATGGCTTATCATAGGCTCAATGTAAAACATTTAGCAGTATCTTTTCCTTTAATAAAGCATTTCTATGCATTTAAAATTAGTTTAATATTATATATCTATTAAAATTGCAGCTTAATAACATTTCGATTTTTAAATCATTTTAATCAAACACTGGTGAAATAATTAATTACATTTACATTTATATAGCGCTTTTCTAGGTAGGCCTACTCAAAGCGCTTTTACATGAAACAACCACTTATGTCTGTAATGGTGACTTGATAGCTAGGACTGTAGCTAGGTGAGTATAGGTGACCACTGGTGCATCGGTAAGAATGCAATCGAATACTCTAATGCTCTTCAATTGATTTATTGACAGCCAGCAGATGATTATCTGTCTTCGTGAGTATATAGTATGATGCAATAAGTAAAGCTAGTAAATGGTAGCCTGATTAGTACAACTTTCCCTTCAAGTAACTTTAGCTGCTTATATAACCAAATAATATACCAGATAACACACATTAGCTAATAACTATACAATGTCAGGTGAGTCCACACATAAACACACTAGTAGTGTAACACTATACTAGGTATTAGCATAATGCTAGCGAAATTTATGCTAACATACTGCATTACAACTGAGTATCCCAGAATAGACAACACTCATAAAAAACCTAAGGCACCAAAATACACATACAGTGCTATGCATAAGTTTAGACACCCATACTAAAGTTGACTAAAAAGAGGAATAAAAAAATCATCTTTTGGAAACTGACCTTAATGCCTTAATTTAAAAAATTAGGAAAAATCCAACCTTTAAGGACACCAATTTTCTTTGTGAATGAATAATGTATCGTAAATAAATAAATGTTCTTCCTTAAAATACAGGGTGCAAAAGTTTGGACACCCCTATGTTAAATTCCCATAGAGGCAGGCAGATTTTTATTTTTAAAGGCCAGTTACTTCATGGATCCAGGATACTATGCATCCTGATAAAGTTCCCTTGGCCTTTGGAATTAAAATAGCCCCACATCATCACATAGCCTTCACCATACCTAGAGATTGGCATGGAGTACTTTCCATAAGATCATCTCTCAATGCAAATAAAACTAGCTATTAGGCTAACTGAAATAAAACCATGCCAATCTCTAGGTATGGTGAAGGCTATGTGATGATGTGGGGCTATTTTAATTCCAGAGGCCAAGGGAACTTTATCAGGATGCATAGTATCCTAAAAATTTATAAAAAAAAACACTTAAAAATAAAAATCTGCCTGCCTCTATGGGAATTTAACATAGGGGTGTACACACTTATGCACCATGTATTTTAAGGAAGAACATTTATTTATTTACGATACATTATTCATTCACAAAGAAAATTGGTGTCCTAAAAGGTTGGATTTTCCCTAATTTTTTAAATTAAGGCATTAAGTTCAATTAAGTTTTTTTATTCCTCTCTTTAGTCAATTTTAGCATGGGTGTATTCACTTATGCATTGCACTGTATATCTATAAAGACAGAATAAGAAAGTCTCTATGTGCTTTTCAATAAAAAGGAAAGGTCAATGAAAATTTTAGAATAAAGATTGCTGAGAAGGAGATAGATGAGGTACATGAAGTAAAATTTCTATGGGTTGCTTTAGATTCTCATCTTAAGTTTGATAGACATGTAAAGAGACTGTGCAGAACTGTCAAGAAGACAAATTTAAACTGCTTCCGATTAATAAGACTATAGATACTCATTAAGGCAGTTTATGCATTCTCTGATATTTACTCATCCACCATATTGCATTACTGTTTGGAGTCAGGCCAATCAAACAACAATTACACCCGTTAGGTCATTATATAAACAGGCATTAAAAGTAATGGACCAGAAACCTGTAAGATGGCACCATTGCCTCATTCTAAGGAAGCATAATGTTTAGAGTTTTGACAATTTTGTAAATTATTCATTTCTAAACCTACTTTTTAAGTGTGTGAACAACCTTGCACCAGAAATATTCTGTCAACTAGTAGTGAAACAAAAGAGCGGAATAAGAACTAGAGGCACAATAAGTGGAAACTGTACAGCCGCAAAACGTAGAACAACATTTGGTCAGACATCATTTTCAGTAAGAGGCAAATTGTGGAAAACATTAACAGAGCTCAAGGTTTTTAATGCACATTTAAAGCAATGGCTGAAACTGAAACAATTGTGTGAACACTGACTGTACAGGATACAACACAACGCATACAAACATAAAGTTTCGTGTTGTTGTATTGTTAAATGTGTCTAGATTTCTACATCCATTTAAGCCCATATCTTATTGCATGTATAGGATGTATTTATTGTATGTAGCCTATTTTAATAGTTATAATCTTTTAAATTCAATACTCTGTCATTTCTGTTTTAATTTTACAAGCCTAACCAGGGACAGGGTTTGCAAATTAGTCATGACTATAAACCTGTATGCATGGCATCTACTTTGTATTCTTTATAAATCAATGTTCAATGCATTTGTCCCTGTTAAATAAACAATAAATAAATAGTGTAACTGTTTAAATCTAAATGTGATGAAGTGCTTGAATGTTTCTAACATGAATGTTCTTCAGCCTCATGAATGAATGAAGAATAAACACCAACCTCTTTGTTCTTCAGGATCTTCAGTGTGTTTCATTCTGCAGGGTTCTGGATCACTCATGTTCCCACTGTCCTCTTTAATAAACTCAGTCTTTGCAGATTTCAGCTCTTCCTGATGCTCTGATGCTCGTCTTCACTTGTAGCTGATGGGAATTTACAGCATTTATTGGAGAATTGCAGTGGGAGGAGCTTCACTGATGACAATTTACAGGAGATCTAATAAATGAGGTGAAAACAGGAACTATTGTCATGAAATAAAGAGTGTTTTCAGCAGATCTGTTAATATTGATGAGCCTCAGACTATCAACACTCATTCAACAAGCCATTCAGGATCATCAGCAGATCATCTCACTTTATTCTGAGTGTTTGCTGTTAGAAACACATTATTTGAGTCAGGATACATGATAAAAGCCTGTAAAACTGCTCTACAGATAAATAATTACAGAAGCATAAGATGTACATTTGAATAGTTACATTTTATGACAATCATGAAGTACATAAATTGTTAAAATATTAAAATATACATTTTGTGTGCGCTGAAACTGATCATAAAACGTTTAAAAATAAAGAGCACCACAAAGCAATATTGTTCAAAGAGTAAAGCGCTATTCATTTATAATATTAACATTTAAGAGTTGATTTAATGTCTCACGTGGCTCATTATAGGCTCAACGTAAAGTAAGAGATCAATTCACATCAATTCCCCTCACAGATCTCAAACTTTACCTCTTAACTCTTGACATTCAGTAACAGTTCTCACTCCAAACATCGAGTCAATCACACAAACGAACACAAACTCGCTCAGGTCTGAATGAACTCAACATATTCTCCTCATGCTCGCTGCTGCTGCACTAAATGTTTATTTCAGAAGGAAGACGCCAGAAAAGACGCACAAGTATCGCTGTGATCGATGAAAACAATACAGAAATGAGTCTGTTGCTTAATCAAACTGTATAAAGTGTGTGTGATGGTTGTGTAAATATGAGAAATACCGTGAACTGCTCTCCTCACCTCAGAAGACTCGACGCTGAAACTTTTCTTTTTCTTCTTCTGGTGTTTAATGGCGGATTGGCAGACCAACATAAATGGTGCATTTCAGCCACCTACTGATCTGGAGTGTGGAGTATACTTGGCTTTGGAAGAAAAAAAATATTAATTATTAATTCATGAATTCTTGATTGTCTTGACCCATTTCCTAACAATACTTTTATTGAAATTGTATCAACTCCCATCCATCGTAACTCTTGACTTAACTGTTGTCTCTCCCTTTCATATGCAGCACTTTCTAAAAGAATATGCTGCACTGTTTCTAAATCCTCACAATTATCACAGTTTCCTGCATCATGCTTCCCTATTTTATAAAGACTATAATTTAATGCAGTGTGACCAATTCTTAACCTTGTAATAATGACATCTTTATTCCTATTTCCATATCTTGTCCTCTCATTTCCAACCCGTTCCTGAATTTGATAAATATGGGATGATTATAGTATCAAAATGATTAACACGTGCAAGCACACTTATAAATTAACTTGATACATGTTGCAGAAATGTTTTATCCATGCCTTTCAACTTGTGTGTGCAAAATTCAAAATTGAATGAATGTGAAGCAATTTGTACAAATAGAGACATTTTTGTGAATACAAATGTTTTCCTTTGTATTAGTGTATCATAATTTGCACATGCAACACAGAAGATGTGCATGTGTGGATCAGGTGCAGGGCTTGACATTAACTTTTTTGCTCACTAGCCAATGTGGCTATTGGTTTTCCAAATTTACTAGCCACACAGCATTTTTACTAGCCACATTTTTGTTTTTGTGAAATTACCTGATAAAAGTTGACTATGGCGTGCTAAAATTTACTTGAACTAGATTTACAACCCCTTTAAATGTAAAACCACTGTAGGCTACACACCCAAATCAAGACTACATAAATATATATCAATACAGGTCATTATCATTAGCTCTGATAAGGTTGTGTGTAAGGCTCCTTTTTTTAAAATAAAACCATGTATTATTATGTATTATATGTCGCCACATAGCTCCACACCGGCATACGACGTAACTCCAGCAGGGCATGCAGCTAACTGTCTCTTCATTTCTGTGTTGTCGGTCACAAGCGCGCAAGTGCAAGGCAACACTGTGTGCATGTAATACTCATTAGGGCTGTCAAAATAGCTCAAAAATGACGTTTGAATATTCAAACGTCAAAAAAAAAAAAAACACAGCCTATATTCAAACATCTGGTTGCGCATTTTGTCAATAACAGGACAAATTAATACAAAGAGACATACCTACTTGTATAGGTAGTTTATTTAAGTTTAAACATATTTGACAACGTATTACCTACACAAAAACCAAGTAATTCAACTAATGGCCAAGACCACAGCACTCACTCACTCTCTCACTCTCTAAAGACGCGTTTATGCGCGTCTGGAGGTCTTGCGGCGCGAATGAGGCGTCACGCTCTCTGCGCATAACGGTTTAAATGAACAACAACAATAAGCAAATGTTGAGTGCTGATCAAGAGTTTTGTGCAGGTCGCGACTCTTATAGAGCAGGCTTCATTCAGTGATTGAAACAAATATTATTTACAATAATTTAAGTTTTACAGTAGCCTATATAAAACCGACATTGAACGCTCCGAGCGAGCTGTGCTGTGGTAAACATGGAACTTTTCCTTGACATGAAACAGTAAATAATCAAACCAGTGGAAGCCTGCAGTGCATGAAACTACTGTATCTAACCTACCTTATTCGTTCAATATCTATTCAGTCAGTACAGTAGCCTACACTTTGGTAATGTTTCTGTTTAACGTTAACACTTCTTCCTGTTACCTGTCCCTGACACCCTCCGGCAGCGCGCCCACTCGCAAAGCAGACAGCCGCGCCTCTGCTACCGCGTGCGTTTTTCCACATTCGAATATTCATTTTCACCTTCGAAATTCTGTTTTTTTAAAACTATTAGAATATATATTCGAATTTAGAATATTCACTGACAGCCCTATGGGAGTTGTAGTGTCGTAGTGTCACACTTATTTCAGATGCGTTTTGAAAAGACTACAATTATTCAACCAGCCAAAGTGGCTAGTTGGAGTGACTATGTTACCCTCCACGAGCAAAAGCCACCCGCATTTGGCGGGTGTTAATGTCAAGCCCTGATCAGGTGGCACGCGTGCTTTCTTTGACGTCTTTTCTGAGTCGATCTCATTTGATTAATTTGGATTTTGAGACTTTCTTTTCGAGGTTTTTAAGCATTTCACAACCCACACACAAACAACTACAAATGAATAGGCATGGTGCTAATTATTAATGTGTGCACAACTACCCATCTATTTGACAAATTCACAAATGTGCGTCACTACATTTAAACTAATGCATTGGCATTTTATCAGACGGCAGATCCTCAGCTATTTCACTCTCGCGATGCAGCAGCGTGACGTCACGTGAAACCAACCTATTCAACTTGTAGTGAGACTACCGGAGAGGCTCCACAACAAATTCGCAAGGCCTGATTTTGTATTACTTGTATTTTTTTTAAGTTAAGTTGTATTAGCAGAACTGTATACCATACTTCCATAGTCTATATTTGACCTGATCACTGCAACTTGCCCCCCAATCAGCACCTGACAAGCATCTTAAAACATTTATTCCTTTTTTACACTTTTCTATCAATTTCTAACCATGCCGATTACAGTATATGTCACTCAGGCTTCACTAACGTGATTGGTACCATAGACTATAGGCTAGACCATCAAGGCCTCAATGAAGGGGATTATGTGAACAGAAAGGGGGTCCATAATGTAAATGTGCAGCCCAGTTACTATTGGGGTTTTTAATTCCAGATTAGTAATATTATATCAAATAAAAAAGGTAGTTGACTAAAATCTTCCATATCCCAAATCTGAACGCAAAATGGCCAGGATCTATGCATGACTTAAGAATGTTCAGAGATTCACATTTATGCACATTATTTGAAAGTGGTAAGAAACAATACTTGACAAAGACAGATGGCAAACATGAGGGCTTAAATACACAGACTAATGACACCTGTGAACAATGATCAGACACATGGCAGGATCACATGACAAACAGGGAACAAACCCAAAACGTGACAACAAACCGGCAGAATATTCCACAATTTTGGCTTAGCTAAATAATCGTGTTTTAAATTATCAGGTACAGTTCCTGATTCAAGACATTTATTTATTAAATTCTAAAAGGTTTTCACATGTTTAACAAGGCGAGGAGTTTTTTTTCTAGAGTAAAACATCCATGTTTGATAATGCTGATCAATAGTATTGTTGATTGATTAATTAAATTAAGTATCCCCAACTGAGCAAGCCAAAGGCAACAGTGGCAAGGAACCGAAAAACTCCATCAGGTGACCTAATGGAGAAAAAAAAAACATTGGGAGAACCCAGGCTCAGTCGGGGGCCAGTTCTCCTCTGGCGTTTATGAGGTAGAGACCGGATTTAACTGTAAGATTAAAAGTATTATATAAATGCCTGGCTGAAGAGATGCGTCTTTAATCTAGTTTTAAACTGGGAGAGCGAGTCTGAGCAACGAACAGTATCAGGAAGGCTATTCCAGAGTTTTGGAGCTAAATGTGAAAATGATCTCCCTCCTTTGGTGGTTCTGGATATCCTAGGTATGACCAAAAGCCTCGAATTTAGTGATCTTAAAGAGCGTGATGGATTATAGGGCGATAGAAGATCCGTTAAATAGACTGGAGCTAAGCCGTTTAGGGCTTTATAAGTCAGTAGCAGTACCTTGTAATTAATACGGAACTTTATAGGTAACCAATGCAGTGATGATAAAATTGGTGTTATATGGTCAAATTTTCTTGATCTAGTAAGAACTCTAGCAGCGGCATTTTGGACTAACTGTAGCTTTTTTATTTAGGATGCAGGATAACCAGCTAATAAAGCATTACAGTAATCTAATCTCGAGGTCATGAACGCATGAACTAACTTTTCTGCATCAGAAACAGATAGCATATTACGTAGCTTAGCAATGTTTCTGAGGTGGAAAAAGGCTGTTTTTGTAACATATGAAATAGGATTTTCAAAAGACAGGTTACAATCTAATATAACACCCAGGTCTTTTACAGTAGAGGATAAAGTACACCCTACTATGTTAAAGTTGTATTGTAAGAGGTTTTGTGGGCATTTTTTTGAACCGATAAGTAGTACCTCTGTCTTGTCTGGATTTAATAAAAGAAAATTGCGCGTCATCCAATCTTTTATATCTTTAACACACTCTGTCAATTTGGATAATTTAGCGTTTTCATCCGGCCGTGATTTTAGACTATAGGCTAGACCATCAAGGCCTCAATGAAGGGGATTATGTGAACAGAAAGGGGGTCCATAATGTAAATGTGCAGCCCAGTTACTATTGGGATTTTTAATTCCAGATTAGTAATATTATATCAAATAAAAAAGGCAGTTGACTAAAATCTTCCATATCCCAAATCTGAACGCAAAATGGCCAGGATCTATGCATGACTTAAGAATGTTCAGAGATTCACATCACATTTATGCACATTATTTGAAAGTGGTAAGAAACAATACTTGACAAAGACAGATGGCAAACATGAGGGCTTAAATACACAGACTAATGACAAGAGACACCTGTGAACAATGATCAGACCAAGAAAAGACACATGGCAGGATCACATGACAAACAGGGAATCACACGACAGACATGGAAACATGACATGAACAAACCCAAAACGAGACAACTAACCGGCAGAATATTCCACAATTTTGGCTTAGCTAAATAATCGTGTTTTAAATTATCAGGTACAGTTCCTGATTCAAGACATTTATTTATTAAATTCTAAAAGGTTTTCACATGTTTAACAAGGCGAGGAGGAATTACATCAAGAGAGGAGCCAGTGGGTTTTAGCTTGTTTATAATTCTCTGCAAAGACGAGAGAGAAATTGGTGTGAATTGATTGAAAACCACATGACATGCAGCACAGCTGGGTCAGGTGTTGAAGGCAAGATATTCAATCGTATGTCCCTGTAGCGTTAATAGAGTGATTCTGACTGGTCAATTTAGCTCAAAGGGATTATTAATTAATTTATAGGGAATTCGAAAGAATCGCTTATTACAACCGAGCAAATGACTCGTTCGCGGTTCATTTGAACTGGCTGTAATTCTTCAACGGATATAAATATCCAAACTATAGTGAAACACTATAGTTAACAAGGTAACTTAGATCAGCAGTTTAAGACATTAATGTTGTAAGCACATAACACAAGTAACACTTCTCTTTAAAAATACAAGACTTTAATGATTATTCTGACACAGACTAAAACTAATATCTAACACAAACACACGCGCACACACACACGAGTTGCAGAAAGGAAGAGAGTGAGGAAAGAGTGAGAGTGAGATGATGAAATCCCAAGATTTTATGCACTTATAAGACCTGAACGAACCATCAATCATTAATTTAACCCTTCTTAAGCGGGTTATTAAATCAATACAATACACCAGTTCAGCTTTTGGTCTGGAGGTTACTTGCTTGTGTTGCGTAGGGATTCCCTTTTGTCGGCGTTTGTTGGTTGATGTCCTCGTGCTTGAACAGATGTCTGGGGCGGCCAATCACGTGGTGTGCTGGCGAATGAATGAAAGTCTTTGTTGAAGCTGGCTTTGCAGAAGAAACGTGGGCCGAAATCTTGTGACAAAACTTAACTTAGAACTGAGACTCACAACGGAAAATAAGAAACTAAGAAAAGAAAGGAAATTGAGACGAGAGTAGTTAGATGGCTTGAATGAAGTTGTTGAACCCGTTCTTCTGATCTTGATTTGGGTTCTTTGTCTCAGCGCTTCTACATGGTTACCAGTCTGTCTGGTCTCTTCTCCCTTCGCGGACCTTTTCAAACTTGTTGAAAATTCTCTCACCGAGAGAGCGCGCAAACTTTGTTCGGGTCTAAGATTTTTAAACTCACATGTTTGTCCAGCATCCTAAGAGAACTGACCAATTAAGACACTGGCTTAATTTAGGAGGTGGCGTTCTCTTCATCTCTTATCATAAATCAAGCTTATCTGTGCTCTCCTTACTCTCTAAGCTCTAGCAGAGAGGAAAGAGGCCACAGTTTAGACATTATTACTAGTATAAGAATAAAGAACATTTCACACAGATTTCACTCAAGCCATCTTTTGAATTAAGAACATACGATACGATAGGAAGCACGACACACTTTCATTCAAGCATCTAATAGTTACAACAATTACATGAATTATATGGGATCTAAGCATATTAGACATGCCCACATATTGTAAAAACAACAGAATTATGTAGTTGCATGATGTTTGATTATAAGTCCATCGTCAATTGTTCTGGGATAATTTTATGTATTTTTGTGAGTCAAAGTCTCAGTCTCTTTGGTTTGAAGTGATTTCAACACTGGGTCATTCATAGGTCTCCTTAAGGAGACTGGGGTCTGTTTTGTGTCTGTGTGGAGTCCAGCAGCTTCTCTGCTGTTATCTTGATCGAGCACCGAGCTTTAGCCATCTCTGAACCAATCAGTCTTTGGAACCAATCTAACATTGACACGTTCTTCCTTTAGTTGGGCTCATCTCTTTGAAGCCCGCATGGCCATAAAGTTCTTAGCTGGGGGGGTTTTCGTTGGTTAGCGTAAACTGGCTGAAGCCTGATTTTATGGCTCTGGATTGGTGATTTGAGTTCTGGAATGTTGAGTCCTGTGTGGAGTTATGTTTGAACAAAACACCTGGAAGCTTCATTTGTGTTTGATTTGCACTCAGTCGTTACACTAGTGTGGATCCTCTCATGTGATTTCAGATGTGATGAGTGACTGAATCTCTTGTCACAGTGTGAACACTTGTAAGGTTTTTCTCCAGTGTGAATTCTCTGGTGCAGTTTTAAACAGTCCGCTGTAGTAAAAGTCTTCTCACACTCAAAGCACATGTACTCTCTCACACCAGTGTGAGTTTTCTCATGTGTATGTAAATATTGCCGCCGTGAAAAACTCTTTCCACACACAGAACATGAATGCGGCTTCTCCTTCGTATGAACTGTCAGGTGTGTCTTCAGGTTTGATGCACAGAGAAATGTTTTGCCGCACTGATCACATGAGAACGGCTTCTCTCCGGTGTGGATCATCATGTGTAATTTAAGGTGTGAAGATCGACTGAAATCTTTCCCACATTTATCACACTTAAACGGTTTCTCTCCAGTGTGAACTCTCATGTGTAGCTTCAGTGTACTTTTAAGAGCAAAACTCTGTCCACACTGATCACACGTGTGCGGTTTCCCTCCAGTGTGGTTCATCTCATGTGTTTTCAGATTTGCTGGCTGACTGAATCTCTTGTCACAGTGTGAACACTTGTAAGGTTTTTCTCCAGTGTGAATTCTCTGGTGCCGTTTTAAACCGCCCGCTTCAGTAAAAGTCTTCTCACACTCAAAGCACATGTACTCTCTCACACCAGTGTGTATTTTCTCGTGTCTATGTAAATATAGCAGCAGTGAAAAACTCTTTCCACACACAGAACATGAATGCGGCTTCTCCTTCGTATGAACTGTCAGGTGTTTCTTCAGCTCTGATACACAGATAAATGTTTTGCCGCATTGATCACATGAGAACGGTTTCTCTCCGGTGTGGATCATCATGTGTAGCTTCAGTGTACTTTTAAAAGCAAAACTCTGTCCACACTGATCACACTTAAACGGTTTCTCTCCAGTGTGAACTCTCATGTGAACATCAAGACTATGTTTGCGTGTGAAACTGTTTCCACACTGAGAGCAGGTGAAAGATTTCTTGGCTCTTCTTTCCTTTAAAAATGTGTTTTTAGTCTTTGAGCGACTCAGAGGTTTTTCTCCAGGTTTGACATGATGTTCCTCCTCCACTTCACTCAGTTCTTCTCTCTCCTCCTCCTCTTCACTCAGTTCTTCTCTCTCCTCGCTCTCTTCCATCAGGTCTGACATGAAAGAAAAATGTTTTAAGTACAATTCAGTACATCAAAATAATACACTGAAAGAAATACAAATTGAAAGGACATGAAAGTGAGCCCTAAAGTAATAGTAGAAAGTAGACAACTGTTTTTATTATTATGATAATTTGATGCCTTTTTATAAATTGATTATTTATCAGTTAAAATAGTATGTTGATAATCAATATCAACATTTCTCAAACCTCCCTTTACTGACCATTTGTTGAAGAAAAACCCAGAACATTCTGTACCATTTCATAGTTGAACAGTTTATCTAAATGTGATGAAGTGCTTGAATGTTTCTAACATGAATGTTATTCAGCATCATGAATGAATGAAGAATAAACACCAACCTCTTTGTTCTTCAGGATCTTCAGTGTGTTTCATTCTGCAGGGTTCTGGATCACTCATGTTCTCACTGTCCTCTTTAATAAACTCAGTCTTTGCAGATTTCAGCTCTTCCTGATGCTCTGATGCTCGTCTTCACTTGTAGCTGATGGGAATTTACAGCATTTATTGGAGAATTGATGTGTGAGGAGCTTCACTGACCATGTGACTGATGTGGGAGGAGCTTCGTTGATGATGCAATTGGTGTGGGAGGAGCTTCACTGATCTGCCCAAAATCAAAAATATATCAGTTACTGAGTTTGTTTTTATACTAACTGACACTTGAAAATTTCCTTGAATGAGGGACATTTTTCTTCTAATTATTTTTAAAACATTATCGAATCTGAATCCAGGGACAAATCCCATTGTTGCCATATTTTGACACCAACTTTGAGATTGATAATGATTTTACTAAAAACGTTTTGAATTATTAATGGCCGTTCACACTATGGAGCTATTCTTGTGCCAATAAAAATGAACGTAGCTTTTCAAGAAACTAATGAAAATATAAATTGAAACTAAATAAATTATCTCTAAAACTGAAAAAGTATAAATCGCATTCAAATTTTTTGACTTCGTTTTTAATACACTGCATGTTTTGCTAACTATTTCTCATATTTCAATCGCTGATCTGAACTTACAAATACGCTTCCAGAGTTTTCATTTACGCTTCTGAAGTTTTCGTTTACACTCCCAGAGTTTTCGTTCGCCGTTCTGACACATTTCTCTCGTGGGGGCGGGGCTAGTAGCAGTGTGTTCTCATTGGCTACTGAGCTTTTGATTGATAGCTTCGTGACCTGGAAGTGAAGACGTCAGTGGTGTGTTTATGTGTGGATGTGACCATCTGTAATGCAGCTTTCTATTTCATTTTAGAGATAAGTTGTTTGTTTTTAAATTTTATAGATAAAATACAGATCTGTATTTACCTGCTGCTTAGTTACTACTACTCACAAGAGATCTATTCAGTCTATTCAGGTGTAATTGCACATTAAAGTACTGTCTGTATATAATACTTAAAATATTGTAGTGTCCAATGTTTTCGGAGAATATTTGTTTATTCCTGATGATTATTTTGCATGTTAGGCTCTGATTAGGTTCAGCTGTTACAATTTAAAGAGAATGCTAGCAAACGTGTGTGATATATTCAGTCGTCAAGAAAGTCAAACTTCAACCAGGTAATCAAGGTTGGCAGCCATGGCCATCACACTAACGTTACTCATTGTTAGCATGATATACGTTTACACCATCAAAATTAATGATCACTTAAATAAGAGGAATTTAAACAAAATTAAAATTACAGTCGTGGCCTGCTGTCAGATACAGACCTCAAAGGGCATTTCATCACATATGTCACACAAAGAATGTTCTTATTGCCATTTTTTTAAATTGATAATTATATTTAGTTATTTCATTTAATTAACATTTTCATTTAATTTAAATATATTTTAACAATCATCAACCGTTTCAATCGTGACTTATACAACCAGTTAAATTAATGTAATTGAAAATATGAATTCAAATAAATGTACATTCTTTATTGTCACATGCAATGCACAGTATTCTCATGATATACATTACTATACAAAATGCACAATTACAAATACAGAATACATTTTAAAAATTCATATACATTTTAAATGTTGCAATGATTCTTTAAACAGTTCCTGTTGCAGTACAATAGCAAAGCAGTGACTGGACACACGCAGTGCAAGGATAGTCTACCCAAAACATGAGAATTCTCTCATCATTTACTCTCCTTCATGCCATCCCAGGTGTATATGACTTTCTTCTTCACATAAACATAGACAAAGATATTTAAGGAAATAATCCATCTCTGTGAGTCCATAATACAAGTGGATTGTAACCCGGCATGTACGTAAGATTTTTAATAGTTAAAACAGTTTACATTATTATTATTTTATCTAGCGTATTGTTTGACTTCAGAAGGCATTGATTCATCCACTGAGGTCGCATGGATTACCGTCACGCTCACTGTGTGTGGTTTTTAAAGCGTCTTTAGGACTCGCAGAGATGGATTACTTTCCTTACAATCTTAATTCGTGTTTATCTGTAGAAAGAAAGTAAAATTCATCTGGGACAGCATGAGGGCGAATAAAATAAGAGAGAATTGTATTTTTGGGTGAACTATCCCCTCAACATTCATATGCTATTGGTATGCTAATCCAAGATTAGCATAGTTTAATAAGAATAAAGTGAAACCTCTTGTGTACTTGAGAACTAATGTTTGTTTTAATCTAGAGTAAATTTAAATATTTGCTATATTAAAATAAATCAGGTGTCTGAAGATCAAGATCCCAGTCATTCAAAGGTGATGTGTCTGAACAAAGTAAGATTATTTTCTGACAGGGACAGTGGATCTCTTGTACTATCACTTCATCAGCATCACTCTGTGTCAGCATCAGAATTTTGTTTATGGAAAAGTTGCTCCACTCCCTGGAAAATGAGAGAAGAAATGTATTATAATCTAACAATACAAACTGCTTTGAACTCCCCATACAGTAACAATTTGCAGACTTAAAATATTTATTATATATACAATATATTTAAGGGATTTTACAGTACTAAATATTTACCTCGGAGTCAAGCAGCATTTATCATCTGTAATACTGTTGTGTAACCAGTAGATGGCTGTATAGCCCTATATATAAACATATCTCCATGGCTGTGTATTCCCTAGAGTTGATGGATGTTTTCAGTCATAATTACTTGCATGTATTAAGTTTTTTATTTGGACATATATTTATTATTAAAGACTATTAAAGATTTAACATTTGTCAAAGAAATGTTCATTTGAAGTGCACTTTTTTCATTATTATTAGTCAAATATTGACACAGAAAAAGCAATTTGTTACTCATACTAGATACATATAATAGCTTAGCTTTATCAGTCATCTTTATCACACAAAAGTAATCAGAATAAATACTGCAACCAGGGCGATACTTCAAAATAATTGAGTGTACGAACAGAGACGTGTTCTGTGGTCAAGTCGTGTCTCTCCTCTTTCAAAAACTCTGCATCGCAAATTAATCAGAAATTGAGGAATTTAGGTTTAAATAGCTTTATTGGCATGGTAAAAAGGCTTTACATTGCCAAAGTTGAATCAGGCAGTGATTGACAGTCCTCTGGTCCTATGGCATCAGTCATTGACTGATACAGTACAGATAGGCTACTGTACAGTACTCTAGCTCAATGTTGTTTGGGGTGGCTGGGGGGAAATATAATCTAATCGAAGCAAATATGATCTAATCGAAGACTGTAACCGAATGTAGATAAACAAGTCATGTAATGATTGGACTAACAGTTAAATCAAGACAACAAAGCTCAGCTGTATAATGTTATGGGCTCTCACTGAGCTCTAAAATGCCTCTCCACCTGAAAAAAGCCAGTACTGTATTATAAATAGTATTAAAAAAAAAAAACTAAAATCAGACTTACCACGAGTAGGCTTATCCAGTAACGTTATCCTCCTGATATAGCGACGATGACTAATGATAAATATCATTCGTCTGTACTATTCCTTCTACAAGAAATCATCTCAACAATATAGTGTAGCAGCAAATAAATACAGATATAAACTTAATATCACTCAAATTAAATAGAAAGCTGCGATTACAGACGCTCACATCCACACATAAACACACCACTGACGTCTTCACTTCCAGGTCACGAAGCTATCAATCAAAAGCTCAGTAACCAATGAGAACACACTGCTACTAGCCCCGCCCCCACGAGAGAAATGTGTCAGAACGGCGAACGAAAACTCTGGGAGTGTAAACGAAAACTTCAGAAGCGTAAATGAAAACTCTGGAAGTGTATTTGTAATTTCAGATCAGCGATTGAAATATGAGAAATAGTTAGCAAAACATGCAGTGTATTAAAAACGAAGTCAAAAAATGTGACTGCGATTTATTCTTTTTCAGTTTTAGAGATAATTTATTTAGTTTCAATTTATATTTTCATTAGTTTCTTGAAAAGCTACGTTCATTTTTATTGGCACAAGAATAGCTCCATAGTTCACACTAGACTTTTCCTTGCACTGACTTCCATTCATACGCATGTGAAAGTGGGACACCAGAAACACAACCTCAAGTGAATAACCCTGTGAGAAATAACAATCCATTCATTATTTGTATTGCTAATCCTAACATTATTCTGTTTCTTCATTAAAATACAGGCATCTAGAAATAAAAAAAAATATATAACTAATTTAAATTCTTCCCAATATGAAAAATGGCAAGAAAAACAGTTAAAATCATAAACACAGAAATAAATGTACATATAGTAAGCAGCAAATCCCCTCAGTCTGCTGACACCAATGAAATGAGCTTTAAGTGTCAATTTACAGGAGATCTGAAGACATCAGCATAATAAATTAGGTGAAAACAGGAACTATTGTCATGAAATAAAGAGTGTTTTCAGCAGATCTGTTAATATTGATGAGCCTCAGACTATCAACACTCATTCAACAAGCCATTCAGGATCATCAGCAGATCATCTCACTTTATTCTGAGTGTTTGCTGTTAGAAACACATTATTTGAGTCAGGATACATGACTAAAGCCTGTAAAAAACTCTACTGAAAGACAATACTCTTATTTCTCAAACTATGACATGGATAAATCATCAATAACACAAAACAATGACACTCATCTTCCTCAACCACTACAGATTACAGCAGCATAATGTCCAAATTAATCTAAATTTGAGCCCGGCCGATATTAGGCATTTTCCTAACTATCGGTATCGGCATTTATAACGGCCGATAAATTAATATTTAAAAAAAATGCAGCGTGCAGTGATTTATGTAAGGATGGCGCTGCCAATAAAGCACCTAAAAGCTGTTACAAAGAACTGGCAAAAGTGGCAAAAAAATAACAGCGCGTCCGGTGTAGACACAGTGTTAAAGCTCATTCTGCTACGTTACAACATCAAGCAATATTCCAATAATTTATGTAATTAACACTTTATATAGGGCTATTTTGCATTAAAAGTAGCCAGATGGAGACGCGACACGTTCAGAATTAATACACTTTTAGTAAACTACAGAACAGCGCGAGCGGGAAGCGGCGCACCTCACGCGGGCAGAGAACGCGTCCGAGAACGGACACTGTTAGTGATATAAAACGCACACACACAGGTCTGTTAAATTAAGCAATACTTTTAAAGTAGTCTAATATTTTTCTGACTAACAAAATTACTGACACAGTTAAGGGTAGATTTAAATAAAGAAAAACGAAATTTAAATAAAGAAAAATGAAATTTAAATAAAGAAAAATGAAATTTAAATAAAGTTAAACGAAATTTAAATAAAGAAATTAAACGAAATTTAAATAAATTAAACGAAATTTAAATAAAGAAATTAAACGAAATTTAAATAAAGAAAAACTAAATTTAAATAAAGAAATTAAACGAAATTTAAATAAAGAAATTAAACGAAATTTAAATAAAGAAAAACGAAATTAAGTTAAATTAAAAAACGAGATTAATTTAGATTGATAATAACGGGTAAAAAGTCTAATACATTTTGTTTCTATTCTTCTATTTTCCACAATGTCAAAGCAACACAGCTTAATCCAAAACACAAGCTCAGGCATGCACTTCGGTCCATACAAACTCCGCTGTTCTGCGCTCTTGCCAGAGAAGACTTGCGCGTCGGTTCTATTTCTAGCATGCACGCGTTTTCCGCGTGGCTCGAGCCGCGCCTGAGAGACGCGTGTCTCACGCAGGCAGTGTGCAAACTCCAACCTGTTAACATGGGAGCCGAAATAAAAACGGCCATGCCACGCAGTCAGTGTGTCGCCGGCCTTATTCAAGCACGAATGAGAACCGTTTCGCGGGGGATCCCAGATGTGAAAAAAACAACAACAACTAATATTCGAATGTCAAATTTTCAAATCGAATACCAACCCACCGAACGAATATTCGGGTCCAGCCTTGTAGCCTAGTTTCTAGGGGTGGCTCGATACCACTTTTTCATGTCCGATACCGATACCACACACTTGAGTATCTGTGGATACCGATACCGATACAATACCATATATTTTTTCTTAATTAAGCTGTTAATAACACATTTGTCAGGAGGATGCACTGTGCTTAACCTAGCCATCTAAAAAGCATCATGCTCAAACAGTGCAATAAATGTTCTACTTTCCTAAAGGAAGAAATAAGTAGCCCACAACATGACTCAGTTGTGCAATACTGCTGCTTAATTTTTATTTTTTCAAGTATGGCTCTGTCTTACGTAAGATAGGGTGGAATTTCCTTATATGGGTCCTAAGGGCACTTCTCCGCGGGCGCGTGCGCGCACTCATAGACCAGAGAGAGAAGAGAGCGAAAGCAGTACAGTACGTTACCTCAAAGCGCCCTGCCCGGCTTTTAGGGAAGTCAATGTCACCAAAGAAGTGGGTTTTTGGTTGCCAGGGCAAGACAACCCTGCACAGATTCCCAAAGAACCCAGCGTTAAGGGAACAGTGGATGGAGTTTGTTTTTTCGAAGCATCAACAGAGGTTGTGCAAGACTCTTTGTTCCCTGCATTTCGACGATGATTGTTTTATAAACAAAGCCCAGATCGACGGATTTGCAGATCGTCTAATGCTTAAGCAGTCACAATGATAAAGGTTCGCTGTCGCATGCGGTGAGTAAAGTGCTTCAAATGTCTCTCTGTGTTGTTGTTAGCTCGGTTAGCACAGCTATAGCACACCGCCCACACGGCCCGCCCCCAGCCGCTCGGTTTTTTCCGGAAAGACTCGGTACAGCCTATCTTTCTTTTATAAATATAATAAAACTAAAGACGTTTTGGAGATATGAAGGATGCAATACTACTCAATAGGTACTCAAGATTAACAGGAGATTGAGTGAAAATGAGCATTTCAACCCCCCCTTTAAGAATTTGTATGACAATTTAGGACTAAGGGACGTGATCGTATCGGATCGGGTTATACTCCCGCGATTCATGCAATATCCGATCCAGTGATTTTGGCCAGTATCGGACTAATACCGATACCGAATATCGGATCGGCGCACCCCTACTAGTTTCACGTTTAGTACATTTTGCTTGCTAATTTAAAATAGTATAAAACTACTGTACTCATTTAATTATAAACGTTTTCATTATGATATTATTAATTTTACTTTACTAAAAAGATCTGAGTTCTTCCTCCACTAAATGAAGATTAAAAATAGAAGAGTATTTAGAATATAATATAATATAAAATGCAATGCAAACTAGTTTGGTTACAGCTCAAATTCTCATCCTATCATTCATCCTGCCTCCATTACATATCTTTGTCACACAAGTGTTTGATCACCACATTTGAGTTATCATTGCAAAACGTTTATATATTTATTCTGTTTATACTGTGTATTCTACATACAGTACCCATCAAAAGTTTGTACACACCAATTGGAAAGTGTCCAAACTTACTATACTATAATACACATAAATAATATTGCTACTGTATTATAATATACACACAAATAATATCGGCCGATATATCGGTATCTGGCTTTTTTTTTTATCGGTATCGGCGCCCAAAAATCCATATCGGTCGGGCTCTAATCTAAATATATAGTTTGATCTTATAATAACTAAATTAATCACTACACAGTGAATTTGAGATCCGGAAATCAACACCAATGTACTTAATTTCAACACTTTAAATGTGTAAATATGGGAACAACCCTAAAAAGTGTTAGTTCGACACTTTCAAGAGTGTTGCCTCTCGCAACACCAACACAGTAGCCTGACTTCGTCATACTCATATTCTAGTCAGAATGTGAGTCTGAGACTGCTCCATAGAGATTTGATTATGGGGCGTGTCTCAACCGAACCAGGAAAAAAAAAAACTCTGCACTCAATTGGATAGACCTACAACCAATCAGAGCAACGGAGTAAATGACGCATGTTCTTCATTCATATTTTCAACCAACAAAATGTTGCGGCTCTCTGTTCCTCTTTTAAAATGAATGCGCTGTGGATATCTTCTATAACGGACGCGATGGCGGAATCTACACATGATGTTTCATAAACAAAGTTTGGGAGGAGCACGTACAAATAATCAATCCAATATCAACTTGTCATCAAACAATACCATGTCTAACGTTACCCTATCTATCAGCATGAGGAAGCATATTCACTCTGTCAACTTACCTAACACGCCTTGACAGTTTTTCAGCATCCCTCCACCACCCCGAATCCTCACTCTTGTCTTGTTCTCTCACAACCAGGAACACGGGGGGAGTATGGCTACCGAGCCCACAGCCCTCGGACAGCACGTCATATACGCATTTAGTCTATCTGACTTATTTGTGTTAACTCGTGAAATCTTATATACGCATTTATTCTATCTGACTTATTTGTGTGAAATCTTATATACGCATTTATTCTATCTGACTTATTTGTAAATGTGAACTCGTGAAATCTCAATTCTCCAGCTGCAGTCGTCTTTGTTGTAAACTAATTCAAATCAAGCGCTCTTTGGTGACGTGGATGATTACGTTACCGTTGCTCATCTGTCCATCATCGTATAAAGCCCGCCCCTGACAATTTGATTGGTCCGAACTATTTTTGTCCAGACCGAACTTCCCGACCAAAAAATATTGTGGGCGGGGTTCGGGCTGGCACCCAGGCTACCAACACAGAGTTACAACATGAACACTAAGAGAGTGAAATATGAACACCTATTCTTCATTACCTACTTTAAAGAACTGTAAAATACACTGACAAATCATGTAATCTGAAAAAATAAATTCACTCTGAAATAAACATTACTTTATATTACTCTTTAAAAACTTTATTTCAAAACAATCCAGAAATTTAAATTGTAGGCTAACCTTAGACTGGGATCATAAAAGTGGTTTTCTCAATTAGATTAATATTAAATTAATTAATGTTAAATTCCCATAGAGGCAGGCAGATTTTTATTTTTAAGTATTTCTTTTAAATTTTTTTTAGGATACTATGCATCCTGATAAAGTTCCCTTGACCTTTGGAATTAAAATAGCCCCACATCATCACATAGCCTTCACCATACCTAGAGATTGACATGGTTTTATTTCAGTTAGCCTAAAAGCTAGTTTGATTTGCATTGAGAGATGATCTTATGGAAAGTACCCCATGCCAATCTCTAGGTATGGTGAAGGCTATGTGATGATGTGGGGCTATTTTAATTCCAAAGGCCAAGGGAACTTTATCAGGATGCATAGTATCCTGGATCCATGAAGTAACTGGCCTTTAAAAATAAAAATCTGCCTGCCTCTATGGGAATTTAACATAGGGGTGTCCAAACTTTTGCACCCTGTATTTTAAGGAAGAACATTTATTTATTTACGATACATTATTCATTCACAAAGAAAATTGGTGTCCTTAAAGGTTGGATTTTTCCTCATTTTTTAAATTAAGGCATTAAGTTCAATTTCCAAAAGATGATTTTTTATTCCTCTTTTTAGTCAACTTTAGCATGGGTGTCTAAACTTATGCATAGCACTGTATATGTAAACATTAAGACCAGGTTACTCACATGTCTCTGAACGCACACATGCACAGATAACGACACAGACGACAACTATGCACTTCAGAAATATCTACGATGTGCTGCCCGTGGTCACTCACATTGTTGCTTTCTACTTCTCCACACCTTTCCCCTCTAATCTCCTTTTTTAACTGCTTCTCTTGCCACCTTATCCGCTTTCTCATTTCCCTGAATTCCAGAGTGTGCAGGGAGCCACAGAAATATGTCATTTTTCCCCTGTCTAACTAGTCTTGAGTTCACAAATAACACTTTATACAAAATGTCTAGATGACTTTTAGTTACACCTGTCTTCATGCTTATAAGAGCTGCCACAGAGTCCAGTGTTTCCCACAGAATTAGATTCTATTTGCGGTGGTGTGGTTTTTGGGGACCGGGGACAAAGTTAAATATATCATATATATATATATCCTAAAAAATGACCCCCTCTTAATAAGAATCACAAGCTGAAATGTTGTGAAATACATGAAGACTGTTTTTTTATAGGTTTTATAGACAGACAGATAGAGAGTGACTCTTGAAGGACCAGCACCACATCCTCTTCTACCACTATTTGAAGAATTCATCTTCTAGAATATGTTTTAATAAGTTTTGGGAGTTTATTTTTAGTCCCTCTCCTACCCTGATGTCCGTTTTGCAGAGATGGACTAAAAATTAACTCATAAAACTTACTGTCAGATTCTGGAAGATGAATTCTTCAAATAGTGGTAGAAGAGGATATGGTGCTGGTCCTTCAAGAGTCACTCTCAATCTGTCTGTCTATAAAGCCTATAAAAAAAACAGTCTTCATGTATTTCACAACACTTCAGCTTGTGATTCTTATTACGAGGGGGTCATTTTTAGGATTCTTTACCTAACCCAAGTCTTTGAGACCCTGACACCTTGCTCTTCTGGAGACTCCAGGTAGGTTGCAGTTCTGGAAAATGGTGGCGCTGAAGACTAAAGGGTTCCTGATGGTTTCACACTTAATTCTTCACTAGAATTCTTCATTCTTTTGCAGTTAACATGTGTTTTTTCTTCTCCACCTGTTTTTGTCTGACCCTGCTGACCCAATGAGCATTTCACTGTCCAATGGTCATGCCTTAACTGCAATCTCTAGTATTACATTAGTATTGTGTCCTTCTCATGGGCATTTAATAATTTTTGACTTTTCAGTCTTTGTTAAATCTCTTTTTTGGCTTATTTTATCTGTAAAAGAAAACTTGCCTAATAATTCTGCACACCTGAAAATAAGACATTTTTCATTTCCAGCCTTCATGAACAATTATATATCACTTATAAATGATTAAATACAAAATTAATAGTAGTTATTAAGATTAATATGGTTTGGAATTGGCAAAATATTCCTGGGAATAAAATATGATCAGAAAATAAACGTGCCTAATAATTCTGCACACACTGTACTAACCATTCAACTCCGGATTGATTCTGGAATCTTCGCTGGGGGAATAAGCATTAAGCACAAACAAACAATCCGCCCTCTTGCTCATGTTTTGATTCAGATCGTGCGGTAAGAGAAGGAGGGGCTAGTCGTGCCTCCAGTGTCAGTTTGTGAGAGAGAGGGGGAGCAAGCAGCGCGAATAAAATACAATTTTACCCATATTAAATAGTTAAAAAATCTGAATCAATCCGTGGCGGTCAGCGTTGATATGTGGCGGGCCGCCACAAATTAATGAATGTATGGGAAACCCTGGAGTCACTACATATTAAGATGTCCTTCTCACTAATATGTCCATTCCAACGCCATCAATATGGCAAACAGTTCAACTGCAAACACACTCAGACTATCAGTTGTTCTTTTACTAAATTCCACCTGATATCTAGGAACAACAACTACAGCTCCTGTTGCATCTGTTTGCATGTCCTTTGACCCATCTGTGAAAATCTGAATACTTTCCTTATACTTATTTTCCATATCTATAAAGACAGAATAAGAAAGTCTCTATGTGCTTTTCAATAAAAAAGAAAGGTCAATGGAAAATTTTAGAATAAAGATTGATGAGAAGGAGATAGATGAGGTACATGAAGTAAAATTTCTATGGGTTGCTTTAGATTCTCATCTTAAGTTTGATAGACATGTAAAGAGACTGTGCAGAACTGTCAAGAAGACAAATTTAAACTGCTTCCCATTAATAAGACTATAGATAGGCCTACTCATTAAGGCAGTTTATGCATTCTCTGATATTTACTCATCCACCATATTGCATTACTGATTGGAGTCAGGCCAATCAAACAACAATTACACCCGTTAGGTCATTATATAAACAGGCATTAAAAGTAATGGACCAGAAACCTGTAAGATGGCACCATTGCCTCATTCTAAGGAAGCATAATGTTTAGAGTTTTGACAATTTTGTAAATTATTCATTTCTAAACCTACTTTTTAAGTGTGTGAACAACCTTGCACCAGAAATATTCTGTCAACTAGTAGTGAAACAAAAGAGCGGAATAAGAACTAGAGGCACAATAAGTGGAAACTGTACAGCCGCAAAACGTAGAACAACATTTGGTCAGACATCATTTTCAGTAAGAGGCAAATTGTGGAAAACATTAACAGAGCTCAAGGTTTTTAATGCACATTTACAGCAATGGCTGAAACTGAAACAATTGTGTGAACACTGACTGTACAGGATACAACACAACACATACAAACATAAAGTTTCGTGTTTTTGTATTGTTAAATGTGTCTAGATTTCTACATCTATTTAAGCCCATATCTTATTGCATGTATAGGATGTATTTATTGTATGTATTTTAATAGTTATAATCTTTTAAATTCAATACTCTGTCATTTCTGTTTTAATTTTACAAGCCTAACCAGGGACAGGGTTTGCAAATTAGTCATGACTATAAACCTGTATGCATGGCATCTACTTTGTATTCTTTATAAATCAACGTTCAATGCATTTGTCCCTGTTAAATAAACAATAAATAAATAGTGTAACTGTTTAAATCTAAATGTGCTGAAGTGCTTGAATGTTTCTAACATGAATGTTCTTCAGCATCATGAATGAATGAAGAATAAACACCAACCTCTTTGTTCTTCAGGATCTTCAGTGTGTTTCATTCTGCAGGGTTCTGGATCACTCATGTTCTCACTGTCCTCTTTAATAAACTCAGTCTTTGCAGATTTCAGCTCTTCCTGATGCTCTGATGCTCGTCTTCACTTGTAGCTGATGGGAATTTACAGCATTTATTGGAGAATTGCAGTGGGAGGAGCTTCACTGATGACAATTTACAGGAGATCTAATAAATGAGGTGAAAACAGGAACTATTGTCATGAAATAAAGAGTGTTTTCAGCAGATCTGTTAATATTGATGAGCCTCAGACTATCAACACTCATTCAACAAGCCATTCAGGATCATCAGCAGATCATCTCACTTTATTCTGAGTGTTTGCTGTTAGAAACACATTATTGGAGTCAGGATACATGATAAAAGCCAGTAAAACTGCTCTACAGATAAATAATTACAGAAGCATAAGATGTACATTTGAATAGTTACATTTTATGACAATCATGAAGTACTTAAATTGTTAAAATATTAAAATATACATTTTGTGTGCGCTGAAACTGATCATAAAACGTTTAAAAATAAAGAGCATCACAAAGCAATATTGTTCAAAGAGTAAAGCGCTATTCATTTATAATATTAACATTTAAGAGTTGATTTAATGTCTCACGTGGCTCATTATAGGCTCAACGTAAAGTCACATCAATTCCCCTCACAGATCTCAAACTTTACCTCTTAACTCTTGACATTCAGTAACAGTTCTCACTCCAAACATCGAGTCAATCACACAAACGAACACAAACTCTCTCAGGTCTGAATTCTCCTCATGCTCGCTGCTGCTGCACTAAATGTTTATTTCAGGAGGAAGACGCCAGAAAAGACGCACAAGTATCGCTGTGATCGATGAAAACAATACAGAAATGAGTCTGTCGCTTAATCAAACTGTATTAAGTGTGTGTGATGGTTGTGTAAATATGAGAAATACCGTGAACTGCTCTCTTCACCTCAGAAGACTCGACGCTGAAACTTTTCTTTTTCTTCTTCTGGTGTTTAATGGCGGATTGGCAGACCAAATGGTGCATTTCAGCCACCTACTGATCTGGAGTGTTGAGTATACTTGGCTTTGGAAGAAATTTTTTTTTTATTATTCCTGTTTTATTTAGATATTTAAATATTAATTCATGAATTCTTGATTGTCTTGACCCATTTACTAACAATACTTATATTGAAATTGTATCAACTCCCATCCATCGTAACTCTTGACTTAACTGTTGTCTCTCCCTTTCATATGCAGCACTTTCTAAAAGAATAGGCTATGCTGCACTGTTTCTAAATCCTCACAATTATCACAGTTTCCTCTATCATGCTTCCCTATTTTATAAAGACTATAATTTAATGCAGTGTGACCAATTCTTAACCTTGTAATAATGACATCTTTATTCCTATTTCCATATCTTGTCCTCTCATTTCCAACCCGTTCCTGAATTTGATAAATATGGGATGATTATAGTATCAAAATGATTAACACGTGCAAGCACACTTATAAATTAACTTGATACATGTTGCAGAAATGTTTTATCCATGCCTTTCAACTTGTGTGTGCAAAATTCAAAATTGAATGAATGTGAAGCAATTTGTACAAATAGAGACATTTTTGTGAATACAAATGTTTTCCTTTGTATTAGTGTATCATAATTTGCACATGCAACACAGAAGATGTGCATGTGTGGATCAGGTGCAGGGCTTGACATTAACTTTTTTGCTCACTAGCCAATGTGGCTAGTGGTTTTCCAAAGTTACTAGCCACACAGCATTTTTACTAGCCACATTTTTGTTTTTGTGAAATTACCTGATAAAAGTTGACTATGGCGTGCTAAAATTTACTTGAACTAGATTTACAACCCTTTTAAACGTAAAACCACTGTACACACCCAAATCAAGACTACATAAATATATAACAATACAGGTCATTATCATTAGCTCTGATAAGGTTGTGTGTAAGGCTCCTTTTTTAAAAATAAAACCATGTATTATTATGTATTATATGTCGCCACATAGCTCCACACCGGCATACGACGTAACTCCAGCAGGGCATGCAGCTAACTGTCTCTTCATTTCTGTGTTGTCGGTCACAAGCGCGCAAGTGCAAGGCAACACTGTGTGCATGTAATACTCATTAGGGCTGTCAAAATAGCTCAAAAATGACGTTTGAATATTCAAACGTCAAAAAAAAAAAAAAACACAGCCTATATTCAAACATCTGGTTGCGCATTTTGTCAATAACAGGACAAATTAATACAAAGAGACATACCTACTTGTATAGGTAGTTTATTTAAGTTTAAACATATTTGACAACGTATTACCTACACAAAAACCAAGTAATTCAACTAATGGCCAAGACCACAGCACTCACTCACTCTCTCACTCTCACTCTCTCTCTCTCTCACTCTCTAAAGACGCGTTTATGCGCGTCTGGAGGTCTTGCGGCGCGAATGAGGCGTCACGCTCTCTGCGCATAACGGTTTAAATGAACAACAACAATAAGCAAATGTTGAGTGCTGATCAAGAGTTTTGTGCAGGTCGCGACTCTTATAGAGCAGGCTTCATTCAGTGATTGAAACAAATATTATTTACAATAATTTAAGTTTTACAGTAGCCTATATAAAACCGACATTGAACGCTCCGAGCGAGCTGTGCTGTGGTAAACATGGAACTTTTCCTTGACATGAAACAGTAAATAATCAAACCAGTGGAAGCCTGCAGTGCATGAAACTACTGTATCTAACCTACCTTATTCGTTCAATATCTATTCAGTCAGTACAGTAGCCTACACTTTGGTAATGTTTCTGTTTAACGTTAACACTTCTTCCTGTTACCTGTCCCTGACACCCTCCGGCAGCGCGCCCACTCGCAAAGCAGACAGCCGCGCCTCTGCTACCGCGTGCGTTTTTCCACATTCGAATATTCATTTTCACCTTCGAAATTCTGTTTTTTTAAAACTATTAGAATATATATTCGAATTTAGAATATTCACTGACAGCCCTATGGGAGTTGTAGTGTCGTAGTGTCACACTTATTTCAGATGCGTTTTGAAAAGACTACAATTATTCAACCAGCCAAAGTGGCTAGTTGGAGTGACTATGTTACCCTCCACGAGCAAAAGCCACCCGCATTTGGCGGGTGTTAATGTCAAGCCCTGATCAGGTGGCACGCGTGCTTTCTTTGACGTCTTTTCTGAGTCGATCTCATTTGATTAATTTGGATTTTGAGACTTTCTTTTCGAGGTTTTTAAGCATTTCACAACCCACACACAAACAACTACAAATGAATAGGCATGGTGCTAATTATTAATGTGTGCACAACTACCCATCTATTTGACAAATTCACAAATGTGCGTCACTACATTTAAACTAATGCATTGGCATTTTATCAGACGGCAGATCCTCAGCTATTTCACTTCCTGCCCTCCATCTGAATTTCGCGCTCTCGCGATGCAGCAGCGTGACGTCACGTGAAACCAACCTATTCAACTTGTAGTGAGACTACCGGAGAGGCTCCACAACAAATTCGCAAGGCCTGATTTTGTATTACTTGTATTTTTTTAAGTTAAGTTGTATTAGCAGAACTGTATACCATACTTCCATAGTCTATATTTGACCTGATCACTGCAACTTGCCCCCCAATCAGCACCTGACAAGCATCTTAAAACATTTATTCCTTTTTTACACTTTTCTATCAATTTCTAACCATGCCGATTACAGTATATGTCACTCAGGCTTCACTAACGTGATTGGTACCATAGACTATAGGCTAGACCATCAAGGCCTCAATGAAGGGGATTATGTGAACAGAAAGGGGGTCCATAATGTAAATGTGCAGCCCAGTTACTATTGGGGTTTTTAATTCCAGATTAGTAATATTATATCAAATAAAAAAGGTAGTTGACTAAAATCTTCCATATCCCAAATCTGAACGCAAAATGGCCAGGATCTATGCATGACTTAAGAATGTTCAGAGATTCACATTTATGCACATTATTTGAAAGTGGTAAGAAACAATACTTGACAAAGACAGATGGCAAACATGAGGGCTTAAATACACAGACTAATGACAAGAGACACATGTGAACAATGATCAGACAAAGAAAATACACATGGCAGGATCACATGACAAACAGGGAATCACATGACAGACATGGAAACATGACATGAACAAACCCAAAACGTGACAACTAACCGGCAGAATATTCCACAATTTTGGCTTAGCTAAATAATCGTGCTTTAAATTATCAGGTACAGTTCCTGATTCAAGACATTTATTTATTAAATTCTAAAAGGTTTTCACATGTTTAACAAGGCGAGGAGGAATTACATCAAGAGAGGAGCCAGTGGGTTTTAGCTTGTTTATAATTCTCTGCAAAGATGAGAGAGAAATTGGTCTGAATTGATTGAAAACCACATGACATGCAGCACAGCTGGGTCAGGTGTTGAAGGCAAGATATTCAATCTTATGTCCCTGTAGCGTTAATAGAGTGATTCTGACTGGTCAATTTAGCTCAAAGGGATTATTAATTAATTTATAGGGAATTCGAAAGAATCGCTTATTACAACCGAGCAAATGACTCGTTCGCGGTTCATTTGAACTGGCTGTAATTCTTCAACGGATATAAATATCCAAACTATAGTGAAACACTATAGTTAACAAGGTAACTTAGATCAGCAGTTTAAGACATTAATGTTGTAAGCACATAACACAAGTAACACTTCTCTTTAAAAATACAAGACTTTAATGATTATTCTGACACAGACTAAAACTAATATCTAACACAAACACACGCGCACACACACGAGTTGCAGAAAGGAAGAGAGTGAGGAAAGAGTGAGATGATGAAATCCCAAGATTCTATGCACTTATAAGACATAACCTGAACGAACCATCAATCATTAATTTAACCCTTCTTAAGCGGGTTATTAAATCAATACAATAAACCAGTTCAGCTTTTGGTCTGGAGGTTACTTGCTTGTGTTGCGTAGGGATTCCCTTTTGTCGGCGTTCGTTGGTTGATGTCCTCGTGCTTGAACAGATGTCTGGGGCGGCCAATCACGTGGTGTGCTGGCGAATGAATGAAAGTCTTTGTTGAAGCTGGCTTTGCAGAAGAAACGTGGGCCGAAATCTTGTCACAAAACTTAACTTAGAACTGAGACTCACAACGGAAAATAAGAAACTAAGAAAAGAAAGGAAATTGAGACGAGAGTAGTTAGATGGCTTGAATGAAGCTGTTGAACCCGTTCTTCTGATCTTGATTTGGGTTCTTTGTCTCTGCGCTTCTACATGGTTACTGTCTTTCTGTTCTCTTCTCCCTTCGCGCACCTTTTCAATCTTGTTGAAAATTCTTTCACCGAGAGAGCGCGCAAACTTTGTTCAGGTCTAAGATTTTTAAACTCATGTTTGTCCAGCATCCTAAGAGAACTGACCAATTAAGACACTGGCTTAATTTAGGAGGTGGCGTTCTCTTCATCTCTTATCATAAATCAAGCTTATCTGTGCTCTCCTTACTCTCTAAGCTCTAGCAGAGAGGAAAGAGGCCACAGTTTAGACATTATTACTATTATAAGAATACGGAACATTTCACACAGATTTCACTCAAGCCATCTTTTGAATTAAGAACATACGATCGTACCGATAGGAAGCACGACACACTTTCATTCAAGCATCTAATAGTTACAACAATTACATGAATTATATGGGATCTAAGCATATTAGACATGCCCACATATTGTAAAAACAACAGAATTATGTAGTTGCATGATGTTTGATTATAAGTCCATCGTCAATTGTTCTGGGATAATTTGATCCCAGAGTCAAAGTCTCAGTCTCTTTGGTTTGAAGTGATTTCAACACTGGGTCATTCATAGGTCTCCTTAAGGAGACTGGGGTCTGTTTTGTGTCTGTGTGGAGTCCAGCAGCTTCTCTGCTGTTATCTTGATCGAGCACCGAGCTTTAGCCATCTCTGAACCAATCAGTCTTTGGAACCAATCTAACATTGACACGTTCTTCCTTTAGTTGGGCTCATCTCTTTGAAGCCCGCATGGCCATAAAGTTCTTAGCTGGGGGTTTTCGTTGGTTAGCGTAGACTGGCTGGCGCCTGATTTTATGGCTCTGGATTGGTGATTTAAGTTCTGGAATGTTGAGTCCTGTGTGGAGTTATGTTTGAAAAAAACACCTGGAAGCTTCATTTGTGTTTGATTCGCACTCAGTCGTTACACTAGTGTGGATCCTCTCATGTGATTTCAGATGTGATGAGTTACTGAATCTCTTGTCACAGTGTGAACACTTGTAAGGTTTTTCTCCAGTGTGGATCCTCTCATGTGATTGCAGATGTCCTGACTGACTGAATCTCTTGTCACAGTGTGAACACTTGTAAGGTTTTTCTCCAGTGTGAATTCTCTGGTGCAGTTTTAAACTGCCCGCTGTAGTAAAAGTCTTCTCACACTCAAAGCACATGTACTCTCTCACACCAGTGTGAGTTTTCTCATGTTTATGTAAATATTGCCGCTGTGAAAAACTCTTTCCACACACAGAACATGAATGCGGCTTCTCCTTCGTATGAACTGTCAGGTGTTTCTTCAGCTCTGATACACAGATAAATGTTTTGCCACACTGATCACATGAGAACGGCTTCTCTCCAGTGTGGATCCTCATGTGTCCTTTAAGGTGTGAAGATCGACTGAAATCTTTCCCACATTTATCACACTTAAACGGTTTCTCTCCAGTGTGAACTCTCATGTGAACATCAAGACCATATTTGCTTGTGAAACTGTTTCCACACTGAGTGCAGGTGAAAGATTTCTTGTCTCTTCTTTTCTTTAAAAATGTCTTTTTAGTCTTTGAGCAACTCAGAGGTTTTTCTCCAGGTTTGACATGATGTTCCTCCTCCACTTCACTCAGTTCTTCTCTCTCCTCCTTCACTTCACTCAGTTCTTCTCTCTCCTCCTCCACTTCACTCAGTTCTTCTCTCTCCTCCTTCACTTCACTCAGTTCTTCTCTCTCCTCCTTCACTTCACTCAGTTCTTCTCTCTCCTCCTCCACTTCACTCAGTTCTTCTCTCTCCTCCTCCACTTCACTCAGTTCTTCTCTCTCCTCCTTCACTTCACTCAGTTCTTCTCTCTCCTCCTCCACTTCACTCAGTTCTTCTCTCTCCTCCTCCTCTTCACTCAGTTCTTCTCTCTCCTCGCTCTCTTCCATCAGGTCTGACATGAAAGAAAAATGTATTAAATAATATTCAGTACATCAAAATAATACACTGAAAGAAATATAAATTGAAAGGGCATGAAAGTGAGCCCTAAAGTAATAGTAGAAAGTAGACAACTGTTTTAAATATTATGATAATTTGCTGCCTTTTTATAAATTGATTATTTATCAGTTAAAATAGTATGTTGATAATCAATATAAAAATTTCTCAAACCTCCCTTTACTGACCATTTGTTGAAGAAAACCCAAAACATTCTGTACCGTTTCATAGTTAAACTGTTTATCTAAAAGTGATGAAGTGCTTGAATGTTTCTAACATGAATGTTCCTCAGCATCATGAATGAATGAAGAATAAACACCAACCTCTTTGTTCTTCAGGATCTTCAGTGTGTTTCATTCTGCAGGGTTCTGGATCACTCATGTTCTCACTGTCCTCTTTAATAAACTCAGTCTTTGCAGATTTCAGCTCTTCCTGATGCTCTGATGCTCGTCTTCACTTGTAGCTGATGGGAATTTACAGCATTTATTGGAGAATTGATGTGTGAGGAGCTTCACTGACCATGTGACTGATGTGGGAGGAGCTTCACTGACCATGTGACTGATGTGGGAGGAGCTTCGTTGATGATGCAATTGGTGTGGGAGGAGCTTCACTGATCTGCCCAAAATCAAAAATATATCAGTTACTGAGTTTGTTTTTATACTAACTGACACTTGAAAATTTCCTTGAACGAGGGATATTTTTCTTCCAATTATTTTTAAAACATTATCGAATCTGAATCCAGGGACAAATCCCATTGTTGCCATATTTTGACACCAACTTTGAGACTGATATTTATTTTACTAAAAACGTTTTGAATTATTAATGGCCGTTCACACTACTTTTCCTTCCACTGACTTCCATTCATACGCATGTGAAAGTGGGACACCAGAAACACAAACTCAAGTGAATAACCTTGTGAGAAATAACAATCCATTCATTATTTGTATTGCTAATCCTAACATTATTCTGTTTCTTCATTAAAATACAGGTATCTAGAAATAAATAAAAGAATATAACTAACTTAAATTCTTCCAAATGTGAATAATGGTAAGAAAAACAGTTAAACATCATAAACACAGAAATAAATGTACATATAATAGCCAGCAAATCCCCTCAGTCTGCTGACACCAATGAAATGAGCTTTAAGTGTCAATTTACAGGAGATCTGAAGACATCAGCATAATAAATGAGGTGAAAACAGGAACTATTGTCATGAAATAAAGAGTGTTTTCAGCAGATCTGTTAATATTGATGAGCCTCAGACTATCAACACTCATTCAACAAGCCATTCAGGATCATCAGCAGATCATCTCACTTTATTCTAAGTGTTTGCTGTTAGAAACACATTATTTGAGTCAGGATACATGATAAAAGCCTGTTAAACTGCTCCACTGAAAGACAATACTCTTATTTCTTAAACTATAACATGGATAAAACATCAATAACACAAAACAATGACACTCATCTTCCTCAACCACTACAGATTACAGCAGCATAATGTCCAAATCAATCTAAATATATAGTTTGATCTTATAATAACTACATTAATCACTGCACAGTGAATTTGAAATCCGGAAATCAACACCAATGTACATAATTTCAACACTTTAAAAGTGTAAATATGGGAACAACCCTCTAAGTATTAGTTCGACACTTTCAAGAGTGTTGCCTCTCGCAACACCGACGACACAGAGTTACAACATGAACACCAAGAGAGTGAAATATGAACACCTATTCTGCATTACCTACTTTAAAGAACTGTAAAATACACTGACAAATCATGTAATCTGAAAAAATGAATTCACTTTGAAATAAACACATCACTTTATATTACTCTATAAAACTTTATTTCAAAACAATCCAGAAATTTAAATTGTAGGCTAACCTTAGTCTGGGATCATAAAAGTGGTTTTCTCAATTAAAATAATAACATTTTATATGCGCAGAAACTGAAAATGATCAGATAAAGATCACCACAAAGCACTATTGTTCCAAGAGTAAAACACTATTCATATTTATTAGTATTGATTTAATGTCTCACATGGCTTATCATAGGCTCAATGTAAAACATTTAGCAGTATCTTTTCCTTTAATAAAGCATTTCTATGCATTTAAAATTAGTTTAATATTATATATCTATTAAAATTGCAGCTTAATAACATTTAGATTTTTAAATCATTTTAATCAAACACTGGTGAAATAATTAATTACATTTACATTTATATAGCGCTTTTCTAGGTAGGCCTACTCAAAGCGCTTTTACATGAAACAACCACTTATGTCTGTAATGGTGACTTGATAGCTAGGACTGTAGCTAGTTGAGTATAGGTGACCACTGGTGCATCGGTAAGAATGCAATCGAATACTCTAATGCTCTTCAATTGATTCATTGACAGCCAGCAGATGATTATCTGTCTTCGTGAGTATATAGTATGATGCAATAAGTAAAGCTAGTAAATGGTAGCCTGATTAGTACAACTTTCCCTTCAAGTAACTTTAGCTGCTTATATAACCAAATAATATACCAGATAGCACACATTAGCTAATAACTATACAATGTCAGGTGAGCCCACACATAAACACACTAGTAGTGTAACACTATACTAGGTATTAGCATAATGCTAGCGAAATTTATGCTAACATACTGCATTACAACTGAGTATCCCAGAATAGACAACACTCATAAAAAACCTAAGGCACCAAAATATACATACAGTGCTATGCATAAGTTTAGACACCCATACTAAAGTTGACTAAAAAGAGGAATAAAAAAATCATCTTTTGGAAACTGAACTTAATGCCTTAATTTAAAAAATTAGGAAAAATCCAACCTTTAAGGACACCAATTTTCTTTGTGAATGAATAATGTATCGTAAATAAATAAATGTTCTTCCTTAAAATACAGGGTGCATAAGTGTGTGTACACCCCTATGTTAAATTCCCATAGAGGCAGGCAGATTTTTAATTTTAAAGGCCAGTTACTTCATGGATCCAGGATACTATGCATCCTGATAAAGTTCCCTTGGCCTTTGGAATTAAAATAGCCCCACATCATCACATAGCCTTCACCATACCTAGAGATTGGCATGGGGTACTTTCCATAAGATCATCTCTCAATGCAAATAAAACTAGCTATTAGGCTAACTGAAATAAAACCATGCCAATCTCTAGGTATGGTGAAGGCTATGTGATGATGTGGGGCTATTTTAATTCCAAAGGCCAAGGGAACTTTATCAGGATGCATAGTATCCTAAAAATTTATAAAAAAAAAACACTTAAAAATAAAAATCTGCCTGCCTCTATGGGAATTTAACATAGGGGTGTACACACTTATGCACCATGTATTTTAAGGAAGAACATTTATTTATTTACGATACATTATTCATTCACAAAGAAAATTGGTGTCCTAAAAGGTTGGATTTTCCCTAATTTTTTAAATTAAGGCATTAAGTTCAATTAAGTTTTTTTATTCCTCTCTTTAGTCAATTTTAGCATGGGTGTATTCACTTATGCATTGCACTGTATATCTATAAAGACAGAATAAGAAAGTCTCTATGTGCTTTTCAATAAAAAGGAAAGGTCAATGAAAATTTTAGAATAAAGATTGCTGAGAAGGAGATAGATGAGGTACATGAAGTAAAATTTCTATGGGTTGCTTTAGATTCTCAAGAGACTGTGCAGAACTGTCAAGAAGACAAATTTAAACTGCTTCCGATTAATAAGACTATAGATACTCATTAAGGCAGTTTATGCATTCTCTGATATTTACTCATCCACCATATTGCATTACTGATTGGAGTCAGGCCAATCAAACAACAATTACACCCGTTAGGTCATTATATAAACAGGCATTAAAAGTAATGGACCAGAAACCTGTAAGATGGCACCATTGCCTCATTCTAAGGAAGCATAATGTTTAGAGTTTTGACAATTTTGTAAATTATTCATTTCTAAACCTACTTTTTAAGTGTGTGAACAACCTTGCACCAGAAATATTCTGTCAACTAGTAGTGAAACAAAAGAGCGGAATAAGAACTAGAGGCACAATAAGTGGAAACTGTACAGCCGCAAAACGTAGAACAACATTTGGTCAGACATCATTTTCAGTAAGAGGCATAAAATTGTGGAAAACATTAACAGAGCTCAAGGTTTTTAATGCACATTTAAAGCAATGGCTGAAACTGAAACAATTGTGTGAACACTGACTGTACAGGATACAACACAACGCATACAAACATAAAGTTTCGTGTTGTTGTATTGTTAAATGTGTCTAGATTTCTACATCCATTTAAGCCCATATCTTATTGCATGTATAGGATGTATTTATTGTATGTAGCCTATTTTAATAGTTATAATCTTTTAAATTCAATACTCTGTCATTTCTGTTTTAATTTTACAAGCCTAACCAGGGACAGGGTTTGCAAATTAGTCATGACTATAAACCTGTATGCATGGCATCTACTTTGTATTCTTTATAAATCAATGTTCAATGCATTTGTCCCTGTTAAATAAACAATAAATAAATAGTGTAACTGTTTAAATCTAAATGTGATGAAGTGCTTGAATGTTTCTAACGTGAATGTTCTTCAGCCTCATGAATGAATGAAGAATAAACACCAACCTCTTTGTTCTTCAGGATCTTCAGTGTGTTTCATTCTGCAGGGTTCTGGATCACTCATGTTCCCACTGTCCTCTTTAATAAACTCAGTCTTTGCAGATTTCAGCTCTTCCTGATGCTCTGATGCTCGTCTTCACTTGTAGCTGATGGGAATTTACAGCATTTATTGGAGAATTGCAGTGGGAGGAGCTTCACTGATGACAATTTACAGGAGATCTAATAAATGAGGTGAAAACAGGAACTATTGTCATGAAATAAAGAGTGTTTTCAGCAGATCTGTTAATATTGATGAGCCTCAGACTATCAACACTCATTCAACAAGCCATTCAGGATCATCAGCAGATCATCTCACTTTATTCTGAGTGTTTGCTGTTAGAAACACATTATTTGAGTCAGGATACATGATAAAAGCCTGTAAAACTGCTCTACAGATAAATAATTACAGAAGCATAAGATGTACATTTGAATAGTTACATTTTATGACAATCATGAAGTACATAAATTGTTAAAATATTAAAATATACATTTTGTGTGCGCTGAAACTGATCATAAAACGTTTAAAAATAAAGAGCACCACAAAGCAATATTGTTCAAAGAGTAAAGCGCTATTCATTTATAATATTAACATTTAAGAGTTGATTTAATGTCTCACGTGGCTCATTATAGGCTCAACGTAAAGTAAGAGATCAATTCACATCAATTCCCCTCACAGATCTCAAACTTTACCTCTTAACTCTTGACATTCAGTAACAGTTCTCACTCCAAACATCGAGTCAATCACACAAACGAACACAAACTCGCTCAGGTCTGAATGAACTCAACATATTCTCCTCATGCTCGCTGCTGCTGCACTAAATGTTTATTTCAGAAGGAAGACGCCAGAAAAGACGCACAAGTATCGCTGTGATCGATGAAAACAATACAGAAATGAGTCTGTTGCTTAATCAAACTGTATAAAGTGTGTGTGATGGTTGTGTAAATATGAGAAATACCGTGAACTGCTCTCCTCACCTCAGAAGACTCGACGCTGAAACTCTTCTTCTTTTGGTGTTTAATGGCGGATTGGCAGACCAACATAAATGGTGCATTTCAGCCACCTACTGATCTGGAGTGTGGAGTATACTTGGCTTTGGAAGAAAAAAAATATTAATTATTAATTCATGAATTCTTGATTGTCTTGACCCATTTCCTAACAATACTTTTATTGAAATTGTATCAACTCCCATCCATCGTAACTCTTGACTTAACTGTTGTCTCTCCCTTTCATATGCAGCACTTTCTAAAAGAATATGCTGCACTGTTTCTAAATCCTCACAATTATCACAGTTTCCTGCATCATGCTTCCCTATTTTATAAAGACTATAATTTAATGCAGTGTGACCAATTCTTAACCTTGTAATAATGACATCTTTATTCCTATTTCCATATCTTGTCCTCTCATTTCCAACCCGTTCCTGAATTTGATAAATATGGGATGATTATAGTATCAAAATGATTAACACGTGCAAGCACACTTATAAATTAACTTGATACATGTTGCAGAAATGTTTTATCCATGCCTTTCAACTTGTGTGTGCAAAATTCAAAATTGAATGAATGTGAAGCAATTTGTACAAATAGAGACATTTTTGTGAATACAAATGTTTTCCTTTGTATTAGTGTATCATAATTTGCACATGCAACACAGAAGATGTGCATGTGTGGATCAGGTGCAGGGCTTGACATTAACTTTTTTGCTCACTAGCCAATGTGGCTAGTGGTTTTCCAAAGTTACTAGCCACACAGCATTTTTACTAGCCACATTTTTGTTTTTGTGAAATTACCTGATAAAAGTTGACTATGGCGTGCTAAAATTTACTTGAACTAGATTTACAACCCCTTTAAATGTAAAACCACTGTAGGCTACACACCCAAATCAAGACTACATAAATATATATCAATACAGGTCATTATCATTAGCTCTGATAAGGTTGTGTGTAAGGCTCCTTTTTTTAAAATAAAACCATGTATTATTATGTATTATATGTCGCCACATAGCTCCACACCGGCATACGACGTAACTCCAGCAGGGCATGCAGCTAACTGTCTCTTCATTTCTGTGTTGTCGGTCACAAGCGCGCAAGTGCAAGGCAACACTGTGTGCATGTAATACTCATTAGGGCTGTCAAAATAGCTCAAAAATGACGTTTGAATATTCAAACGTCAAAAAAAAAAAAAACACAGCCTATATTCAAACATCTGGTTGCGCATTTTGTCAATAACAGGACAAATTAATACAAAGAGACATACCTACTTGTATAGGTAGTTTATTTAAGTTTAAACATATTTGACAACGTATTACCTACACAAAAACCAAGTAATTCAACTAATGGCCAAGACCACAGCACTCACTCACTCTCTCACTCTCACTCTCTCTCTCTCTCACTCTCTAAAGACGCGTTTATGCGCGTCTGGAGGTCTTGCGGCGCGAATGAGGCGTCACGCTCTCTGCGCATAACGGTTTAAATGAACAACAACAATAAGCAAATGTTGAGTGCTGATCAAGAGTTTTGTGCAGGTCGCGACTCTTATAGAGCAGGCTTCATTCAGTGATTGAAACAAATATTATTTACAATAATTTAAGTTTTACAGTAGCCTATATACAACCGACATTGAACGCTCCGAGCGAGCTGTGCTGTGGTAAACATGGAACTTTTCCTTGACATGAAACAGTAAATAATCAAACCAGTGGAAGCCTGCAGTGCATGAAACTACTGTATCTAACCTACCTTATTCGTTCAATATCTATTCAGTCAGTACAGTAGCCTACACTTTGGTAATGTTTCTGTTTAACGTTAACACTTCTTCCTGTTACCTGTCCCTGACACCCTCCGGCAGCGCGCCCACTCGCAAAGCAGACAGCCGCGCCTCTGCTACCGCGTGCGTTTTTCCACATTCGAATATTCATTTTCACCTTCGAAATTCTGTTTTTTTAAAACTATTAGAATATATATTCGAATTTAGAATATTCACTGACAGCCCTATGGGAGTTGTAGTGTCGTAGTGTCACACTTATTTCAGATGCGTTTTGAAAAGACTACAATTATTCAACCAGCCAAAGTGGCTAGTTGGAGTGACTATGTTACCCTCCACGAGCAAAAGCCACCCGCATTTGGCGGGTGTTAATGTCAAGCCCTGATCAGGTGGCACGCGTGCTTTCTTTGACGTCTTTTCTGAGTCGATCTCATTTGATTAATTTGGATTTTGAGACTTTCTTTTCGAGGTTTTTAAGCATTTCACAACCCACACACAAACAACTACAAATGAATAGGCATGGTGCTAATTATTAATGTGTGCACAACTACCCATCTATTTGACAAATTCACAAATGTGCGTCACTACATTTAAACTAATGCATTGGCATTTTATCAGACGGCAGATCCTCAGCTATTTCAATCTCGCGATGCAGCAGCGTGACGTCACGTGAAACCAACCTATTCAACTTGTAGTGAGACTACCGGAGAGGCTCCACAACAAATTCGCAAGGCCTGATTTTGTATTACTTGTATTTTTTTTAAGTTAAGTTGTATTAGCAGAACTGTATACCATACTTCCATAGTCTATATTTGACCTGATCACTGCATGATAAATTATTTTCAGTGACTGGCAACTTGCGCCCCAATCAGCACCTGACAAGCATCTTAAAACATTTATTCCTTTTTTACACTTTTCTATCAATTTCTAACCATGCCGATTACAGTATATGTCACTCAGGCTTCACTAACGTGATTGGTACCATAGACTATAGGCTAGACCATCAAGGCCTCAATGAAGGGGATTATGTGAACAGAAAGGGGGTCCATAATGTAAATGTGCAGCCCAGTTACTATTGGGGTTTTTAATTCCAGATTAGTAATATTATATCAAATAAAAAAGGTAGTTGACTAAAATCTTCCATATCCCAAATCTGAACGCAAAATGGCCAGGATCTATGCATGACTTAAGAATGTTCAGAGATTGACATTTATGCACATTATTTGAAAGTGGTAAGAAACAATACTTGACAAAGACAGATGGCAAACATGAGGGCTTAAATACACAGACTAATGACACCTGTGAACAATGATCAGACACATGGCAGGATCACATGACAAACAGGGAACAAACCCAAAACGTGACAACAAACCGGCAGAATATTCCACAATTTTGGCTTAGCTAAATAATCGTGTTTTAAATTATCAGGTACAGTTCCTGATTCAAGACATTTATTTATTAAATTCTAAAAGGTTTTCACATGTTTAACAAGGCGAGGAGTTTTTTTTCTAGAGTAAAACATCCATGTTTGATAATGCTGATCAATAGTATTGTTGATTGATTAATTAAATTAAGTATCCCCAACTGAGCAAGCCAAAGGCAACAGTGGCAAGGAACCGAAAAACTCCATCAGGTGACCTAATGGAGAAAAAAAAAACATTGGGAGAACCCAGGCTCAGTCGGGGGCCAGTTCTCCTCTGGCGTTTATGAGGTAGAGACCGGATTTAACTGTAAGATTAAAAGTATTATATAAATGCCTGGCTGAAGAGATGCGTCTTTAATCTAGTTTTAAACTGGGAGAGCGAGTCTGAGCAACGAACAGTATCCGGAAGACTATTCCAGAGTTTTGGAGCTAAATGTGAAAATGATCTCCCTCCTTTGGTGGTTCTGGATATCCTAGGTATGACCAAAAGCCTCGAATTTAGTGATCTTAAAGAGCGTGATGGATTATAGGGCGATAGAAGATCCGTTAAATAGACTGGAGCTAAGCCGTTTAGGGCTTTATAAGTCAGTAGCAGTACCTTGTAATTAATACGGAACTTTATAGGTAACCAATGCAGTGATGATAAAATTGGTGTTATATGGTCAAATTTTCTTGATCTAGTAAGAACTCTAGCAGCGGCATTTTGGACTAACTGTAGCTTTTTTATTTAGGATGCAGGATAACCAGCTAATAAAGCATTACAGTAATCTAATCTCGAGGTCATGAACGCATGAACTAACTTTTCTGCATCAGAAACAGATAGCATATTACGTAGCTTAGCAATGTTTCTGAGGTGGAAAAAGGCTGTTTTTGTAACATATGAAATAGGATTTTCAAAAGACAGGTTACAATCTAATATAACACCCAGGTCTTTTACAGTAGAGGATAAAGTACACCCTACTATGTTAAAGTTGTATTGTAAGAGGTTTTGTGGGCGTTTTTTTGAACCGATAAGTAGTACCTCTGTCTTGTCTGGATTTAATAAAAGAAAATTGCGCGTCATCCAATCTTTTATATCTTTAACACACTCTGTCAATTTGGATAATTTAGCGTTTTCATCCGGCCGTGATTTTAGACCATAGGCTAGCTAGACCATCAAGGCCTCAATGAAGGGGATTATGTGAACAGAAAGGGGGTCCATAATGTAAATGTGCAGCCCAGTTACTATTGGGATTTTTAATTCCAGATTAGTAATATTATATCAAATAAAAAAGGCAGTTGACTAAAATCTTCCATATCCCAAATCTGAACGCAAAATGGCCAGGATCTATGCATGACTTAAGAATGTTCAGAGATTCACATCACATTTATGCACATTATTTGAAAGTGGTAAGAAACAATACTTGACAAAGACAGATGGCAAACATGAGGGCTTAAATACACAGACTAATGACAAGAGACACCTGTGAACAATGATCAGACCAAGAAAAGACACATGGCAGGATCACATGACAAACAGGGAATCACACGACAGACATGGAAACATGACATGAACAAACCCAAAACGAGACAACTAACCGGCAGAATATTCCACAATTTTGGCTTAGCTAAATAATCGTGTTTTAAATTATCAGGTACAGTTCCTGATTCAAGACATTTATTTATTAAATTCTAAAAGGTTTTCACATGTTTAACAAGGCGAGGAGGAATTACATCAAGAGAGGAGCCAGTGGGTTTTAGCTTGTTTATAATTCTCTGCAAAGACGAGAGAGAAATTGGTGTGAATTGATTGAAAACCACATGACATGCAGCACAGCTGGGTCAGGTGTTGAAGGCAAGATATTCAATCGTATGTCCCTGTAGCGTTAATAGAGTGATTCTGACTGGTCAATTTAGCTCAAAGGGATTATTAATTAATTTATAGGGAATTCGAAAGAATCGCTTATTACAACCGAGCAAATGACTCGTTCGCGGTTCATTTGAACTGGCTGTAATTCTTCAACGGATATAAATATCCAAACTATAGTGAAACACTATAGTTAACAAGGTAACTTAGATCAGCAGTTTAAGACATTAATGTTGTAAGCACATAACACAAGTAACACTTCTCTTTAAAAATACAAGACTTTAATGATTATTCTGACACAGACTAAAACTAATATCTAACACAAACACACGCGCACACACACACACACGAGTTGCAGAAAGGAAGAGAGTGAGGAAAGAGTGAGAGTGAGATGATGAAATCCCAAGATTTTATGCACTTATAAGACCTGAACGAACCATCAATCATTAATTTAACCCTTCTTAAGCGGGTTATTAAATCAATACAATACACCAGTTCAGCTTTTGGTCTGGAGGTTACTTGCTTGTGTTGCGTAGGGATTCCCTTTTGTCGGCGTTTGTTGGTTGATGTCCTCGTGCTTGAACAGATGTCTGGGGCGGCCAATCACGTGGTGTGCTGGCGAATGAATGAAAGTCTTTGTTGAAGCTGGCTTTGCAGAAGAAACGTGGGCCGAAATCTTGTCACAAAACTTAACTTAGAACTGAGACTCACAACGGAAAATAAGAAACTAAGAAAAGAAAGGAAATTGAGACGAGAGTAGTTAGATGGCTTGAATGAAGTTGTTGAACCCGTTCTTCTGATCTTGATTTGGGTTCTTTGTCTCAGCGCTTCTACATGGTTACCAGTCTGTCTGGTCTCTTCTCCCTTCGCGGACCTTTTCAAACTTGTTGAAAATTCGCTCACCGAGAGAGCGCGCAAACTTTGTTCGGGTCTAAGATTTTTAAACTCACATGTTTGTCCAGCATCCTAAGAGAACTGACCAATTAAGACACTGGCTTAATTTAGGAGGTGGCGTTCTCTTCATCTCTTATCATAAATCAAGCTTATCTGTGCTCTCCTTACTCTCTAAGCTCTAGCAGAGAGGAAAGAGGCCACAGTTTAGACATTATTACTAGTATAAGAATAAAGAACATTTCACACAGATTTCACTCAAGCCATCTTTTGAATTAAGAACATACGATCGTACCGATAGGAAGCACGACACACTTTCATTCAAGCATCTAATAGTTACAACAATTACATGAATTATATGGGATCTAAGCATATTAGACATGCCCACATATTGTAAAAACAACAGAATTATGTAGTTGCATGATGTTTGATTATAAGTCCATCGTCAATTGTTCTGGGATAATTTTATGTATTTTTGTGAGTCAAAGTCTCAGTCTCTTTGGTTTGAAGTGATTTCAACACTGGGTCATTCATAGGTCTCCTTAAGGAGACTGGGGTCTGCTTTGTGTCTGTGTGGAGTCCAGCAGCTTCTCTGCTGTTATCTTGATCGAGCACCGAGCTTTAGCCATCTCTGAACCAATCAGTCTTTGGAACCAATCTAACATTGACACGTTCTTCCTTTAGTTGGGCTCATCTCTTTGAAGCCTGCATGGCCATAAAGTTCTTAGCTGGGGGGGTTTTCGTTGGTTAGCGTAAACTGGCTGAAGCCTGATTTTATGGCTCTGGATTGGTGATTTGAGTTCTGGAATGTTGAGTCCTGTGTGGAGTTATGTTTGAACAAAACACCTGGAAGCTTCATTTGTGTTTGATTTGCACTCAGTCGTTACACTAGTGTGGATCCTCTCATGTGATTTCAGATGTGATGAGTGACTGAATCTCTTGTCACAGTGTGAACACTTGTAAGGTTTTTCTCCAGTGTGAATTCTCTGGTGCAGTTTTAAACTGTCCGCTGTAGTAAAAGTCTTCTCACACTCAAAGCACATGTACTCTCTCACACCAGTGTGAGTTTTCTCATGTGTATGTAAATATTGCCGCCGTGAAAAACTCTTTCCACACACAGAACATGAATGCGGCTTCTCCTTCGTATGAACTGTCAGGTGTCTCTTCAGGTTTGATGCACAGAGAAATGTTTTGCCGCACTGATCACATGAGAACGGCTTCTCTCCGGTGTGGATCATCATGTGTAATTTAAGGTGTGAAGATCGACTGAAATCTTTCCCACATTTATCACACTTAAACGGTTTCTCTCCAGTGTGAACTCTCATGTGTAGCTTCAGTGTACTTTTAAGAGCAAAACTCTGTCCACACTGATCACACGTGTGCGGTTTCCCTCCAGTGTGGTTCATCTCATGTGTTTTCAGATTTGCTGGCTGACTGAATCTCTTGTCACAGTGTGAACACTTGTAAGGTTTTTCTCCAGTGTGGATCCTCTGGTGCCGTTTTAAACCGCCCGCTTCAGTAAAAGTCTTCTCACACTCAAAGCACATGTACTCTCTCACACCAGTGTGTATTTTCTCGTGTCTATGTAAATATAGCAGCAGTGAAAAACTCTTTCCACACACAGAACATGAATGCGGCTTCTCCTTCGTATGAACTGTCAGGTGTTTCTTCAGCTCTGATACACAGATAAATGTTTTGCCGCATTGATCACATGAGAACGGTTTCTCTCCGGTGTGGATCATCATGTGTAGCTTCAGTGTACTTTTAAAAGCAAAACTCTGTCCACACTGATCACACTTAAACGGTTTCTCTCCAGTGTGAACTCTCATGTGAACATCAAGACTATGTTTGCGTGTGAAACTGTTTCCACACTGAGAGCAGGTGAAAGATTTCTTGGCTCTTCTTTCCTTTAAAAATGTGTTTTTAGTCTTTGAGCGACTCAGAGGTTTTTCTCCAGGTTTGACATGATGTTCCTCCTCCACTTCACTCAGTTCTTCTCTCTCCTCCTCCTCTTCACTCAGTTCTTCTCTCTCCTCGCTCTCTTCCATCAGGTCTGACATGAAAGAAAAATGTTTTAAGTACAATTCAGTACATCAAAATAATACACTGAAAGAAATACAAATTGAAAGGACATGAAAGTGAGCCCTAAAGTAATAGTAGAAAGTAGACAACTGTTTTTATTATTATGATAATTTGATGCCTTTTTATAAATTGATTATTTATCAGTTAAAATAGTATGTTGATAATCAATATCAACATTTCTCAAACCTCCCTTTACTGACCATTTGTTGAAGAAAAACCCAGAACATTCTGTACCATTTCATAGTTGAACAGTTTATCTAAATGTGATGAAGTGCTTGAATGTTTCTAACATGAATGTTATTCAGCATCATGAATGAATGAAGAATAAACACCAACCTCTTTGTTCTTCAGGATCTTCAGTGTGTTTCATTCTGCAGGGTTCTGGATCACTCATGTTCTCACTGTCCTCTTTAATAAACTCAGTCTTTGCAGATTTCAGCTCTTCCTGATGCTCTGATGCTCGTCTTCACTTGTAGCTGATGGGAATTTACAGCATTTATTGGAGAATTGATGTGTGAGGAGCTTCACTGACCATGTGACTGATGTGGGAGGAGCTTCGTTGATGATGCAATTGGTGTGGGAGGAGCTTCACTGATCTGCCCAAAATCAAAAATATATCAGTTACTGAGTTTGTTTTTATACTAACTGACACTTGAAAATTTCCTTGAATGAGGGACATTTTTCTTCTAATTATTTTTAAAACATTATCGAATCTGAATCCAGGGACAAATCCCATTGTTGCCATATTTTGACACCAACTTTGAGATTGATAATGATTTTACTAAAAACGTTTTGAATTATTAATGGCCGTTCACACTATGGAGCTATTCTTGTGCCAATAAAAATGAACGTAGCTTTTCAAGAAACTAATGAAAATATAAATTGAAACTAAATAAATTATCTCTAAAACTGAAAAAGTATAAATCGCATTCAAATTTTTTGACTTCGTTTTTAATACACTGCATGTTTTGCTAACTATTTCTCATATTTCAATCGCTGATCTGAACTTACAAATACGCTTCCAGAGTTTTCATTTACGCTTCTGAAGTTTTCGTTTACACTCCCAGAGTTTTCGTTCGCCGTTCTGACACATTTCTCTCGTGGGGGCGGGGCTAGTAGCAGTGTGTTCTCATTGGCTACTGAGCTTTTGATTGATAGCTTCGTGACCTGGAAGTGAAGACGTCAGTGGTGTGTTTATGTGTGGATGTGACCATCTGTAATGCAGCTTTCTATTTCATTTTAGAGATAAGTTGTTTGTTTTTAAATTTTATAGATAAAATACAGATCTGTATTTACCTGCTGCTTAGTTACTACTACTCACAAGAGATCTATTCAGTCTATTCAGGTGTAATTGCACATTAAAGTACTGTCTGTATATAATACTTAAAATATTGTAGTGTCCAATGTTTTCGGAGAATATTTGTTTATTCCTGATGATTATTTTGCATGTTAGGCTCTGATTAGGTTCAGCTGTTACAATTTAAAGAGAATGCTAGCAAACGTGTGTGATATATTCAGTCGTCAAGAAAGTCAAACTTCAACCAGGTAATCAAGGTTGGCAGCCATGGCCATCACACTAACGTTACTCATTGTTAGCATGATATACGTTTACACCATCAAAATTAATGATCACTTAAATAAGAGGAATTTAAACAAAATGAAAATTACAGTCGTGGCCTGCTGTCAGATACAGACCTCAAAGGGCATTTCATCACATATGTCACACAAAGAATGTTCTTATTGCCATTTTTTTAAATTGATAATTATATTTAGTTATTTCATTTAATTAACATTTTCATTTAATTTAAATATATTTTAACAATCATCAACCGTTTCAATCGTGACTTATACAACCAGTTAAATTAATGTAATTGAAAATATGAATTCAAATAAATGTACATTCTTTATTGTCACATGCAATGCACAGTATTCTCATGATATACATTACTATACAAAATGCACAATTACAAATACAGAATACATTTTAAAAATTCATATACATTTTAAATGTTGCAATGATTCTTTAAACAGTTCCTGTTGCAGTACAATAGCAAAGCAGTGACTGGACACACGCAGTGCAAGGATAGTCTACCCAAAACATGAGAATTCTCTCATCATTTACTCTCCTTCATGCCATCCCAGGTGTATATGACTTTCTTCTTCACATAAACATAGACAAAGATATTTAAGGAAATAATCCATCTCTGTGAGTCCATAATACAAGTGGATTGTAACCCGGCATGTACGTAAGATTTTTAATAGTTAAAACAGTTTACATTATTATTATTTTATCTAGCGTATTGTTTGACTTCAGAAGGCATTGATTCATCCACTGAGGTCGCATGGATTACCGTCACGCTCACTGTGTGTGGTTTTTAAAGCGTCTTTAGGACTCGCAGAGATGGATTACTTTCCTTACAATCTTAATTCGTGTTTATCTGTAGAAAGAAAGTAAAATTCATCTGGGACAGCATGAGGGCGAATAAAATAAGAGAGAATTGTATTTTTGGGTGAACTATCCCCTCAACATTCATATGCTATTGGTATGCTAATCCAAGATTAGCATAGTTTAATAAGAATAAAGTGAAACCTCTTGTGTACTTGAGAACTAATGTTTGTTTTAATCTAGAGTAAATTTAAATATTTGCTATATTAAAATAAATCAGGTGTCTGAAGATCAAGATCCCAGTCATTCAAAGGTGATGTGTCTGAACAAAGTAAGATTATTTTCTGACAGGGACAGTGGATCTCTTGTACTATCACTTCATCAGCATCACTCTGTGTCAGCATCAGAATTTTGTTTATGGAAAAGTTGCTCCACTCCCTGGAAAATGAGAGAAGAAATGTATTATAATCTAACAATACAAACTGCTTTGAACTCCCCATACAGTAACAATTTGCAGACTTAAAATATTTATTATATATACAATATATTTAAGGGATTTTACAGTACTAAATATTTACCTCGGAGTCAAGCAGCATTTATCATCTGTAATACTGTTGTGTAACCAGTAGATGGCTGTATAGCCCTATATATAAACATATCTCCATGGCTGTGTATTCCCTAGAGTTGATGGATGTTTTCAGTCATAATTACTTGCATGTATTAAGTTTTTTATTTGGACATATATTTATTATTAAAGACTATTAAAGATTTAACATTTGTCAAAGAAATGTTCATTTGAAGTGCACTTTTTTCATTATTATTAGTCAAATATTGACACAGAAAAAGCAATTTGTTACTCATACTAGATACATATAATAGCTTAGCTTTATCAGTCATCTTTATCACACAAAAGTAATCAGAATAAATACTGCAACCAGGGCGATACTTCAAAATAATTGAGTGTACGAACAGAGACGTGTTCTGTGGTCAAGTCGTGTCTCTCCTCTTTCAAAAACTCTGCATCGCAAATTAATCAGAAATTGAGGAATTTAGGTTTAAATAGCTTTATTGGCATGGTAAAAAGGCTTTACATTGCCAAAGTTGAATCAGGCAGTGATTGACAGTCCTCTGGTCCTATGGCATCAGTCATTGACTGATACAGTACAGATAGGCTACTGTACAGTACTCTAGCTCAATGTTGTTTGGGGTGGCTGGGGGGAAATATAATCTAATCGAAGCAAATATGATCTAATCGAAGACTGTAACCGAATGTAGATAAACAAGTCATGTAATGATTGGACTAACAGTTAAATCAAGACAACAAAGCTCAGCTGTATAATGTTATGGGCTCTCACTGAGCTCTAAAATGCCTCTCCACCTGAAAAAAGCCAGTACTGTATTATAAATAGTATTAAAAAAAAAAAACTAAAATCAGACTTACCACGAGTAGGCTTATCCAGTAACGTTATCCTCCTGATATAGCGACGATGACTAATGATAAATATCATTCGTCTGTACTATTCCTTCTACAAGAAATCATCTCAACAATATAGTGTAGCAGCAAATAAATACAGATATAAACTTAATATCACTCAAATTAAATAGAAAGCTGCGATTACAGACGCTCACATCCACACATAAACACACCACTGACGTCTTCACTTCCAGGTCACGAAGCTATCAATCAAAAGCTCAGTAACCAATGAGAACACACTGCTACTAGCCCCGCCCCCACGAGAGAAATGTGTCAGAACGGCGAACGAAAACTCTGGGAGTGTAAACGAAAACTTCAGAAGCGTAAATGAAAACTCTGGAAGTGTATTTGTAATTTCAGATCAGCGATTGAAATATGAGAAATAGTTAGCAAAACATGCAGTGTATTAAAAACGAAGTCAAAAAATGTGACTGCGATTTATTCTTTTTCAGTTTTAGAGATAATTTATTTAGTTTCAATTTATATTTTCATTAGTTTCTTGAAAAGCTACGTTCATTTTTATTGGCACAAGAATAGCTCCATAGTTCACACTAGACTTTTCCTTGCACTGACTTCCATTCATACGCATGTGAAAGTGGGACACCAGAAACACAACCTCAAGTGAATAACCCTGTGAGAAATAACAATCCATTCATTATTTGTATTGCTAATCCTAACATTATTCTGTTTCTTCATTAAAATACAGGCATCTAGAAATAAAAAAAAATATATAACTAATTTAAATTCTTCCCAATATGAAAAATGGCAAGAAAAACAGTTAAAATCATAAACACAGAAATAAATGTACATATAGTAAGCAGCAAATCCCCTCAGTCTGCTGACACCAATGAAATGAGCTTTAAGTGTCAATTTACAGGAGATCTGAAGACATCAGCATAATAAATTAGGTGAAAACAGGAACTATTGTCATGAAATAAAGAGTGTTTTCAGCAGATCTGTTAATATTGATGAGCCTCAGACTATCAACACTCATTCAACAAGCCATTCAGGATCATCAGCAGATCATCTCACTTTATTCTGAGTGTTTGCTGTTAGAAACACATTATTTGAGTCAGGATACATGACTAAAGCCTGTAAAAAACTCTACTGAAAGACAATACTCTTATTTCTCAAACTATGACATGGATAAATCATCAATAACACAAAACAATGACACTCATCTTCCTCAACCACTACAGATTACAGCAGCATAATGTCCAAATTAATCTAAATTTGAGCCCGGCCGATATTAGGCATTTTCCTAACTATCGGTATCGGCATTTATAACGGCCGATAAATTAATATTTAAAAAAAATGCAGCGTGCAGTGATTTATGTAAGGATGGCGCTGCCAATAAAGCACCTAAAAGCTGTTACAAAGAACTGGCAAAAGTGGCAAAAAAATAACAGCGCGTCCGGTGTAGACACAGTGTTAAAGCTCATTCTGCTACGTTACAACATCAAGCAATATTCCAATAATTTATGTAATTAACACTTTATATAGGGCTATTTTGCATTAAAAGTAGCCAGATGGAGACGCGACACGTTCAGAATTAATACACTTTTAGTAAACTACAGAACAGCGCGAGCGGGAAGCGGCGCACCTCACGCGGGCAGAGAACGCGTCCGAGAACGGACACTGTTAGTGATATAAAACGCACACACACAGGTCTGTTAAATTAAGCAATACTTTTAAAGTAGTCTAATATTTTTCTGACTAACAAAATTACTGACACAGTTAAGGGTAGATTTAAATAAAGAAAAACGAAATTTAAATAAAGAAAAATGAAATTTAAATAAAGAAAAATGAAATTTAAATAAAGTTAAACGAAATTTAAATAAAGAAATTAAACGAAATTTAAATAAATTAAACGAAATTTAAATAAAGAAATTAAACGAAATTTAAATAAAGAAAAACTAAATTTAAATAAAGAAATTAAACGAAATTTAAATAAAGAAATTAAACGAAATTTAAATAAAGAAAAACGAAATTAAGTTAAATTAAAAAACGAGATTAATTTAGATTGATAATAACGGGTAAAAAGTCTAATACATTTTGTTTCTATTCTTCTATTTTCCACAATGTCAAAGCAACACAGCTTAATCCAAAACACAAGCTCAGGCATGCACTTCGGTCCATACAAACTCCGCTGTTCTGCGCTCTTGCCAGAGAAGACTTGCGCGTCGGTTCTATTTCTAGCATGCACGCGTTTTCCGCGTGGCTCGAGCCGCGCCTGAGAGACGCGTGTCTCACGCAGGCAGTGTGCAAACTCCAACCTGTTAACATGGGAGCCGAAATAAAAACGGCCATGCCACGCAGTCAGTGTGTCGCCGGCCTTATTCAAGCACGAATGAGAACCGTTTCGCGGGGGATCCCAGATGTGAAAAAAACAACAACAACTAATATTCGAATGTCAAATTTTCAAATCGAATACCAACCCACCGAACGAATATTCGGGTCCAGCCTTGTAGCCTAGTTTCTAGGGGTGGCTCGATACCACTTTTTCATGTCCGATACCGATACCACACACTTGAGTATCTGTGGATACCGATACCGATACAATACCATATATTTTTTCTTAATTAAGCTGTTAATAACACATTTGTCAGGAGGATGCACTGTGCTTAACCTAGCCATCTAAAAAGCATCATGCTCAAACAGTGCAATAAATGTTCTACTTTCCTAAAGGAAGAAATAAGTAGCCCACAACATGACTCAGTTGTGCAATACTGCTGCTTAATTTTTATTTTTTCAAGTATGGCTCTGTCTTACGTAAGATAGGGTGGAATTTCCTTATATGGGTCCTAAGGGCACTTCTCCGCGGGCGCGTGCGCGCACTCATAGACCAGAGAGAGAAGAGAGCGAAAGCAGTACAGTACGTTACCTCAAAGCGCCCTGCCCGGCTTTTAGGGAAGTCAATGTCACCAAAGAAGTGGGTTTTTGGTTGCCAGGGCAAGACAACCCTGCACAGATTCCCAAAGAACCCAGCGTTAAGGGAACAGTGGATGGAGTTTGTTTTTTCGAAGCATCAACAGAGGTTGTGCAAGACTCTTTGTTCCCTGCATTTCGACGATGATTGTTTTATAAACAAAGCCCAGATCGACGGATTTGCAGATCGTCTAATGCTTAAGCAGTCACAATGATAAAGGTTCGCTGTCGCATGCGGTGAGTAAAGTGCTTCAAATGTCTCTCTGTGTTGTTGTTAGCTCGGTTAGCACAGCTATAGCACACCGCCCACACGGCCCGCCCCCAGCCGCTCGGTTTTTTCCGGAAAGACTCGGTACAGCCTATCTTTCTTTTATAAATATAATAAAACTAAAGACGTTTTGGAGATATGAAGGATGCAATACTACTCAATAGGTACTCAAGATTAACAGGAGATTGAGTGAAAATGAGCATTTCAACCCCCCCTTTAAGAATTTGTATGACAATTTAGGACTAAGGGACGTGATCGTATCGGATCGGGTTATACTCCCGCGATTCATGCAATATCCGATCCAGTGATTTTGGCCAGTATCGGACTAATACCGATACCGAATATCGGATCGGCGCACCCCTACTAGTTTCACGTTTAGTACATTTTGCTTGCTAATTTAAAATAGTATAAAACTACTGTACACATTTAATTATAAACGTTTTCATTATGATATTATTAATTTTACTTTACTAAAAAGATCTGAGTTCTTCCTCCACTAAATGAAGATTAAAAATAGAAGAGTATTTAGAATATAATATAATATAAAATGCAATGCAAACTAGTTTGGTTACAGCTCAAATTCTCATCCTATCATTCATCCTGCCTCCATTACATATCTTTGTCACACAAGTGTTTGATCACCACATTTGAGTTATCATTGCAAAACGTTTATATATTTATTCTGTTTATACTGTGTATTCTACATACAGTACCCATCAAAAGTTTGTACACACCAATTGGAAAGTGTCCAAACTTACTATACTATAATACACATAAATAATATTGCTACTGTATTATAATATACACACAAATAATATCGGCCGATATATCGGTATCTGGCTTTTTTTTTATCGGTATCGGCGCCCAAAAATCCATATCGGTCGGGCTCTAATCTAAATATATAGTTTGATCTTATAATAACTAAATTAATCACTACACAGTGAATTTGAGATCCGGAAATCAACACCAATGTACTTAATTTCAACACTTTAAATGTGTAAATATGGGAACAACCCTCAAAGTGTTAGTTCGACACTTTCAAGAGTGTTGCCTCTCGCAACACCAACACAGTAGCCTGACTTCGTCATACTCATATTCTAGTCAGAATGTGAGTCTGAGACTGCTCCATAGAGATTTGATTATGGGGCGTGTCTCAACCGAACCAGGAAAAAAAAAAACTCTGCACTCAATTGGATAGACCTACAACCAATCAGAGCAACGGAGTAAATGACGCATGTTCTTCATTCATATTTTCAACCAACAAAATGTTGCGGCTCTCTGTTCCTCTTTTAAAATGAATGCGCTGTGGATATCTTCTATAACGGACGCGATGGCGGAATCTACACATGATGTTTCATAAACAAAGTTTGGGAGGAGCACGTACAAATAATCAATCCAATATCAACTTGTCATCAAACAATACCATGTCTAACGTTACCCTATCTATCAGCATGAGGAAGCATATTCACTCTGTCAACTTACCTAACACGCCTTGACAGTTTTTCAGCATCCCTCCACCACCCCGAATCCTCACTCTTGTCTTGTTCTCTCACAACCAGGAACACGGGGGGAGTATGGCTACCGAGCCCACAGCCCTCGGACAGCACGTCATATACGCATTTAGTCTATCTGACTTATTTGTGTTAACTCGTGAAATCTTATATACGCATTTATTCTATCTGACTTATTTGTAAATGTGAACTCGTGAAATCTCAATTCTCCAGCTGCAGTCGTCTTTGTTGTAAACTAATTCAAATCAAGCGCTCTTTGGTGACGTGGGTGATTACGTTACCGTTGCTCATCTGTCCATCATCGTAAAAAAGCCCGCCCCTGACAATTTGATTGGTCCGAACTATTTTTGTCCAGACCGAACTTCCCGACCAAAAAATATTGTGGGCGGGGTTCGGGCTGGCACCCAGGCTACCAACACAGAGTTACAACATGAACACTAAGAGAGTGAAATATGAACACCTATTCTTCATTACCTACTTTAAAGAACTGTAAAATACACTGACAAATCATGTAATCTGAAAAAATAAATTCACTCTGAAATAAACATTACTTTATATTACTCTTTAAAAACTTTATTTCAAAACAATCCAGAAATTTAAATTGTAGGCTAACCTTAGACTGGGATCATAAAAGTGGTTTTCTCAATTAGATTAATATTAAATTAATTAATGTTAAATTCCCATAGAGGCAGGCAGATTTTTATTTTTAAGTATTTCTTTTAAAATTTTTTTAGGATACTATGCATCCTGATAAAGTTCCCTTGACCTTTGGAATTAAAATAGCCCCACATCATCACATAGCCTTCACCATACCTAGAGATTGGCATGGTTTTATTTCAGTTAGCCTAAAAGCTAGTTTGATTTGCATTGAGAGATGATCTTATGGAAAGTACCCCATGCCAATCTCTAGGTACGGTGAAGGCTATGTGATGATGTGGGGCTATTTTAATTCCAAAGGCCAAGGGAACTTTATCAGGATGCATAGTATCCTGGATCCATGAAGTAACTGGCCTTTAAAAATAAAAATCTGCCTGCCTCTATGGGAATTTAACATAGGGGTGTCCAAACTTTTGCACCCTGTATTTTAAGGAAGAACATTTATTTATTTACGATACATTATTCATTCACAAAGAAAATTGGTGTCCTTAAAGGTTGGATTTTTCCTCATTTTTTAAATTAAGGCATTAAGTTCAATTTCCAAAAGATGATTTTTTATTCCTCTTTTTAGTCAACTTTAGCATGGGTGTCTAAACTTATGCATAGCACTGTATATGTAAACATTAAGACCAGGTTACTCACATGTCTCTGAACGCACACATGCACAGATAACGACACAGACGACAACTATGCACTTCAGAAATATCTACGATGTGCTGCCCGTGGTCACTCACATTGTTGCTTTCTACTTCTCCACACCTTTCCCCTCTAATCTCCTTTTTTAACTGCTTCTCTTGCCACCTTATCCGCTTTCTCATTTCCCTGAATTCCAGAGTGTGCAGGGAGCCACAGAAATATGTCATTTTTCCCCTGTCTAACTAGTCTTGAGTTCACAAATAACACTTTATACAAAATGTCTAGATGACTTTTAGTTACACCTGTCTTCATGCTTATAAGAGCTGCCACAGAGTCCAGTGTTTCCCACAGAATTAGATTCTATTTGCGGTGGTGTGGTTTTTGGGGACCGGGGACAAAGTTAAATATATCATATATATATATATATCCTAAAAAATGACCCCCTCTTAATAAGAATCACAAGCTGAAATGTTGTGAAATACATGAAGACTGTTTTTTTTATAGGCTTTATAGACAGACAGATTGAGAGTGACTCTTGAAGGACCAGCACCACATCCTCTTCTACCACTATTTGAAGAATTCATCTTCTAGAATATGTTTTAATAAGTTTTGGGAGTTTATTTTTAGTCCCTCTCCTACCCTGATGTCCGTTTTGCAGAGATGGACTAAAAATTAACTCATAAAACTTACTGTCAGATTCTGGAAGATGAATTCTTCAAATAGTGGTAGAAGAGGATATGGTGCTGGTCCTTCAAGAGTCACTCTCAATCTGTCTGTCTATAAAGCCTATAAAAAAAACAGTCTTCATGTATTTCACAACACTTCAGCTTGTGATTCTTATTACGAGGGGGTCATTTTTAGGATTCTTTACCTAACCCAAGTCTTTGAGACCCTGACACCTTGCTCTTCTGGAGACTCCAGGTAGGTTGCAGTTCTGGAAAATGGTGGCGCTGGAGACTAAAGGGTTCCTGATGGTTTCACACTTAATTCTTCACTAGAATTCTTCATTCTTTTGCAGTTAACATGTGTTTTTTCTTCTCCACCTGTTTTTGTCTGACCCTGCTGACCCAATGAGCATTTCACTGTCCAATGGTCATGCCTTAACTGCAATCTCTAGTATTACATTAGTATTGTGTCCTTCTCATGGGCATTTAATAATTTTTGACTTTTCAGTCTTTGTTAAATCTCTTTTTTGGCTTATTTTATCTGTAAAAGAAAACTTGCCTAATAATTCTGCACACCTGAAAATAAGACATTTTTCATTTCCAGCCTTCATGAACAATTATATATCACTTATAAATGATTAAATACAAAATTAATAGTAGTTATTAAGATTAATATGGTTTGGAATTGGCAAAATATTCCTGGGAATAAAATATGATCAGAAAATAAACGTGCCTAATAATTCTGCACACACTGTACTAACCATTCAACTCCGGATTGATTCTGGAATCTTCGCTGGGGGAATAAGCATTAAGCACAAACAAACAATCCGCCCTCTTGCTCATGTTTTGATTCAGATCGTGCGGTAAGAGAAGGAGGGGCTAGTCGTGCCTCCAGTGTCAGTTTGTGAGAGAGAGGGGGAGCAAGCAGCGCGAATAAAATACAATTTTACCCATATTAAATAGTTAAAAAATCTGAATCAATCCGTGGCGGTCAGCGTTGATATGTGGCGGGCCGCCACAAATTAATGAATGTATGGGAAACCCTGGAGTCACTACATATTAAGATGTCCTTCTCACTAATATGTCCATTCCAACGCCATCAATATGGCAAACAGTTCAACTGCAAACACACTCAGACTATCAGTTGTTCTTTTACTAAATTCCACCTGATATCTAGGAACAACAACTACAGCTCCTGTTGCATCTGTTTGCATGTCCTTTGACCCATCTGTGAAAATCTGAATACTTTCCTTATACTTATTTTCCATATCTATAAAGACAGAATAAGAAAGTCTCTATGTGCTTTTCAATAAAAAAGAAAGGTCAATGGAAAATTTTAGAATAAAGATTGATGAGAAGGAGATAGATGAGGTACATGAAGTAAAATTTCTATGGGTTGCTTTAGATTCTCATCTTAAGTTTGATAGACATGTAAAGAGACTGTGCAGAACTGTCAAGAAGACAAATTTAAACTGCTTCCCATTAATAAGACTATAGATAGGCCTACTCATTAAGGCAGTTTATGCATTCTCTGATATTTACTCATCCACCATATTGCATTACTGATTGGAGTCAGGCCAATCAAACAACAATTACACCCGTTAGGTCATTATATAAACAGGCATTAAAAGTAATGGACCAGAAACCTGTAAGATGGCACCATTGCCTCATTCTAAGGAAGCATAATGTTTAGAGTTTTGACAATTTTGTAAATTATTCATTTCTAAACCTACTTTTTAAGTGTGTGAACAACCTTGCACCAGAAATATTCTGTCAACTAGTAGTGAAACAAAAGAGCGGAATAAGAACTAGAGGCACAATAAGTGGAAACTGTACAGCCGCAAAACGTAGAACAACATTTGGTCAGACATCATTTTCAGTAAGAGGCAAATTGTGGAAAACATTAACAGAGCTCAAGGTTTTTAATGCACATTTACAGCAATGGCTGAAACTGAAACAATTGTGTGAACACTGACTGTACAGGATACAACACAACGCATACAAACATAAAGTTTTGTGTTTTTGTATTGTTAAATGTGTCTAGATTTCTACATCTATTTAAGCCCATATCTTATTGCATGTATAGGATGTATTTATTGTATGTATTTTAATAGTTATAATCTTTTAAATTCAATACTCTGTCATTTCTGTTTTAATTTTACAAGCCTAACCAGGGACAGGGTTTGCAAATTAGTCATGACTATAAACCTGTATGCATGGCATCTACTTTGTATTCTTTATAAATCAACGTTCAATGCATTTGTCCCTGTTAAATAAACAATAAATAAATAGTGTAACTGTTTAAATCTAAATGTGCTGAAGTGCTTGAATGTTTCTAACATGAATGTTCTTCAGCATCATGAATGAATGAAGAATAAACACCAACCTCTTTGTTCTTCAGGATCTTCAGTGTGTTTCATTCTGCAGGGTTCTGGATCACTCATGTTCTCACTGTCCTCTTTAATAAACTCAGTCTTTGCAGATTTCAGCTCTTCCTGATGCTCTGATGCTCGTCTTCACTTGTAGCTGATGGGAATTTACAGCATTTATTGGAGAATTGCAGTGGGAGGAGCTTCACTGATGACAATTTACAGGAGATCTAATAAATGAGGTGAAAACAGGAACTATTGTCATGAAATAAAGAGTGTTTTCAGCAGATCTGTTAATATTGATGAGCCTCAGACTATCAACACTCATTCAACAAGCCATTCAGGATCATCAGCAGATCATCTCACTTTATTCTGAGTGTTTGCTGTTAGAAACACATTATTGGAGTCAGGATACATGATAAAAGCCTGTAAAACTGCTCTACAGATAAATAATTACAGAAGCATAAGATGTACATTTGAATAGTTACATTTTATGACAATCATGAAGTACTTAAATTGTTAAAATATTAAAATATACATTTTGTGTGCGCTGAAACTGATCATAAAACGTTTAAAAATAAAGAGCATCACAAAGCAATATTGTTCAAAGAGTAAAGCGCTATTCATTTATAATATTAACATTTAAGAGTTGATTTAATGTCTCACGTGGCTCATTATAGGCTCAACGTAAAGTCACATCAATTCCCCTCACAGATCTCAAACTTTACCTCTTAACTCTTGACATTCAGTAACAGTTCTCACTCCAAACATCGAGACAATCACACAAACGAGCACAAACTCTCTCAGGTCTGAATTCTCCTCATGCTCGCTGCTGCTGCACTAAATGTTTATTTCAGGAGGAAGACGCCAGAAAAGACGCACAAGTATCGCTGTGATCGATGAAAACAATACAGAAATGAGTCTGTCGCTTAATCAAACTGTATTAAGTGTGTGTGATGGTTGTGTAAATATGAGAAATACCGTGAACTGCTCTCCTCACCTCAGAAGACTCGACGCTGAAACTTTTCTTTTTCTTCTTCTGGTGTTTAATGGCGGATTGGCAGACCAAATGGTGCATTTCAGCCACCTACTGATCTGGAGTGTTGAGTATACTTGGCTTTGGAAGAAATTTTTTTTTTATTATTCCTGTTTTATTTAGATATTTAAATATTAATTCATGAATTCTTGATTGTCTTGACCCATTTACTAACAATACTTATATTGAAATTGTATCAACTCCCATCCATCGTAACTCTTGACTTAACTGTTGTCTCTCCCTTTCATATGCAGCACTTTCTAAAAGAATAGGCTATGCTGCACTGTTTCTAAATCCTCACAATTATCACAGTTTCCTCTATCATGCTTCCCTATTTTATAAAGACTATAATTTAATGCAGTGTGACCAATTCTTAACCTTGTAATAATGACATCTTTATTCCTATTTCCATATCTTGTCCTCTCATTTCCAACCCGTTCCTGAATTTGATAAATATGGGATGATAATAGTATCAAAATGATTAACACGTGCAAGCACACTTATAAATTAACTTGATACATGTTGCAGAAATGTTTTATCCATGCCTTTCAACTTGTGTGTGCAAAATTCAAAATTGAATGAATGTGAAGCAATTTGTACAAATAGAGACATTTTTGTGAATACAAATGTTTTCCTTTGTATTAGTGTATCATAATTTGCACATGCAACACAGAAGATGTGCATGTGTGGATCAGGTGCAGGGCTTGACATTAACTTTTTTGCTCACTAGCCAATGTGGCTAGTGGTTTTCCAAAGTTACTAGCCACACAGCATTTTTACTAGCCACATTTTTGTTTTTGTGAAATTACCTGATAAAAGTTGACTATGGCGTGCTAAAATTTACTTGAACTAGATTTACAACCCTTTTAAACGTAAAACCACTGTACACACCCAAATCAAGACTACATAAATATATAACAATACAGGTCATTATCATTAGCTCTGATAAGGTTGTGTGTAAGGCTCCTTTTTTAAAAATAAAACCATGTATTATTATGTATTATATGTCGCCACATAGCTCCACACCGGCATACGACGTAACTCCAGCAGGGCATGCAGCTAACTGTCTCTTCATTTCTGTGTTGTCGGTCACAAGCGCGCAAGTGCAAGGCAACACTGTGTGCATGTAATACTCATTAGGGCTGTCAAAATAGCTCAAAAATGACGTTTGAATATTCAAACGTCAAAAAAAAAAAAAAACACAGCCTATATTCAAACATCTGGTTGCGCATTTTGTCAATAACAGGACAAATTAATACAAAGAGACATACCTACTTGTATAGGTAGTTTATTTAAGTTTAAACATATTTGACAACGTATTACCTACACAAAAACCAAGTAATTCAACTAATGGCCAAGACCACAGCACTCACTCACTCTCTCACTCTCACTCTCTCTCTCTCTCACTCTCTAAAGACGCGTTTATGCGCGTCTGGAGGTCTTGCGGCGCGAATGAGGCGTCACGCTCTCTGCGCATAACGGTTTAAATGAACAACAACAATAAGCAAATGTTGAGTGCTGATCAAGAGTTTTGTGCAGGTCGCGACTCTTATAGAGCAGGCTTCATTCAGTGATTGAAACAAATATTATTTACAATAATTTAAGTTTTACAGTAGCCTATATAAAACCGACATTGAACGCTCCGAGCGAGCTGTGCTGTGGTAAACATGGAACTTTTCCTTGACATGAAACAGTAAATAATCAAACCAGTGGAAGCCTGCAGTGCATGAAACTACTGTATCTAACCTACCTTATTCGTTCAATATCTATTCAGTCAGTACAGTAGCCTACACTTTGGTAATGTTTCTGTTTAACGTTAACACTTCTTCCTGTTACCTGTCCCTGACACCCTCCGGCAGCGCGCCCACTCGCAAAGCAGACAGCCGCGCCTCTGCTACCGCGTGCGTTTTTCCACATTCGAATATTCATTTTCACCTTCGAAATTCTGTTTTTTTAAAACTATTAGAATATATATTCGAATTTAGAATATTCGTTGACAGCCCTATGGGAGTTGTAGTGTCGTAGTGTCACACTTATTTCAGATGCGTTTTGAAAAGACTACAATTATTCAACCAGCCAAAGTGGCTAGTTGGAGTGACTATGTTACCCTCCACGAGCAAAAGCCACCCGCATTTGGCGGGTGTTAATGTCAAGCCCTGATCAGGTGGCACGCGTGCTTTCTTTGACGTCTTTTCTGAGTCGATCTCATTTGATTAATTTGGATTTTGAGACTTTCTTTTCGAGGTTTTTAAGCATTTCACAACCCACACACAAACAACTACAAATGAATAGGCATGGTGCTAATTATTAATGTGTGCACAACTACCCATCTATTTGACAAATTCACAAATGTGCGTCACTACATTTAAACTAATGCATTGGCATTTTATCAGACGGCAGATCCTCAGCTATTTCACTTCCTGCCCTCCATCTGAATTTCGCGCTCTCGCGATGCAGCAGCGTGACGTCACGTGAAACCAACCTATTCAACTTGTAGTGAGACTACCGGAGAGGCTCCACAACAAATTCGCAAGGCCTGATTTTGTATTACTTGTATTTTTTTAAGTTAAGTTGTATTAGCAGAACTGTATACCATACTTCCATAGTCTATATTTGACCTGATCACTGCAACTTGCCCCCCAATCAGCACCTGACAAGCATCTTAAAACATTTATTCCTTTTTTACACTTTTCTATCAATTTCTAACCATGCCGATTACAGTATATGTCACTCAGGCTTCACTAACGTGATTGGTACCATAGACTATAGGCTAGACCATCAAGGCCTCAATGAAGGGGATTATGTGAACAGAAAGGGGGTCCATAATGTAAATGTGCAGCCCAGTTACTATTGGGGTTTTTAATTCCAGATTAGTAATATTATATCAAATAAAAAAGGTAGTTGACTAAAATCTTCCATATCCCAAATCTGAACGCAAAATGGCCAGGATCTATGCATGACTTAAGAATGTTCAGAGATTCACATTTATGCACATTATTTGAAAGTGGTAAGAAACAATACTTGACAAAGACAGATGGCAAACATGAGGGCTTAAATACACAGACTAATGACAAGAGACACATGTGAACAATGATCAGACAAAGAAAATACACATGGCAGGATCACATGACAAACAGGGAATCACATGACAGACATGGAAACATGACATGAACAAACCCAAAACGTGACAACTAACCGGCAGAATATTCCACAATTTTGGCTTAGCTAAATAATCGTGCTTTAAATTATCAGGTACAGTTCCTGATTCAAGACATTTATTTATTAAATTCTAAAAGGTTTTCACATGTTTAACAAGGCGAGGAGGAATTACATCAAGAGAGGAGCCAGTGGGTTTTAGCTTGTTTATAATTCTCTGCAAAGATGAGAGAGAAATTGGTCTGAATTGATTGAAAACCACATGACATGCAGCACAGCTGGGTCAGGTGTTGAAGGCAAGATATTCAATCTTATGTCCCTGTAGCGTTAATAGAGTGATTCTGACTGGTCAATTTAGCTCAAAGGGATTATTAATTAATTTATAGGGAATTCGAAAGAATCGCTTATTACAACCGAGCAAATGACTCGTTCGCGGTTCATTTGAACTGGCTGTAATTCTTCAACGGATATAAATATCCAAACTATAGTGAAACACTATAGTTAACAAGGTAACTTAGATCAGCAGTTTAAGACATTAATGTTGTAAGCACATAACACAAGTAACACTTCTCTTTAAAAATACAAGACTTTAATGATTATTCTGACACAGACTAAAACTAATATCTAACACAAACACACGCGCACACACACGAGTTGCAGAAAGGAAGAGAGTGAGGAAAGAGTGAGATGATGAAATCCCAAGATTCTATGCACTTATAAGACATAACCTGAACGAACCATCAATCATTAATTTAACCCTTCTTAAGCGGGTTATTAAATCAATACAATAAACCAGTTCAGCTTTTGGTCTGGAGGTTACTTGCTTGTGTTGCGTAGGGATTCCCTTTTGTCGGCGTTCGTTGGTTGATGTCCTCGTGCTTGAACAGATGTCTGGGGCGGCCAATCACATGGTGTGCTGGCGAATGAATGATAGTCTTTGTTGAAGCTGGCTTTGCAGAAGAAACGTGGGCCGAAATCTTGTCACAAAACTTAACTTAGAACTGAGACTCACAACGGAAAATAAGAAACTAAGAAAAGAAAGGAAATTGAGACGAGAGTAGTTAGATGGCTTGAATGAAGCTGTTGAACCCGTTCTTCTGATCTTGATTTGGGTTCTTTGTCTCTGCGCTTCTACATGGTTACTGTCTTTCTGTTCTCTTCTCCCTTCGCGCACCTTTTCAATCTTGTTGAAAATTCTTTCACCGAGAGAGCGCGCAAACTTTGTTCAGGTCTAAGATTTTTAAACTCATGTTTGTCCAGCATCCTAAGAGAACTGACCAATTAAGACACTGGCTTAATTTAGGAGGTGGCGTTCTCTTCATCTCTTATCATAAATCAAGCTTATCTGTGCTCTCCTTACTCTCTAAGCTCTAGCAGAGAGGAAAGAGGCCACAGTTTAGACATTATTACTATTATAAGAATACGGAACATTTCACACAGATTTCACTCAAGCCATCTTTTGAATTAAGAACATACGATCGTACCGATAGGAAGCACGACACACTTTCATTCAAGCATCTAATAGTTACAACAATTACATGAATTATATGGGATCTAAGCATATTAGACATGCACACATATTGTAAAAACAACAGAATTATGTAGTTGCATGATGTTTGATTATAAGTCCATCGTCAATTGTTCTGGGATAATTTGATCCCAGAGTCAAAGTCTCAGTCTCTTTGGTTTGAAGTGATTTCAACACTGGGTCATTCATAGGTCTCCTTAAGGAGACTGGGGTCTGCTTTGTGTCTGTGTGGAGTCCAGCAGCTTCTCTGCTGTTATCTTGATCGAGCACAGAGCTTTAGCCATCTCTGAACCAATCAGTCTTTGGAACCAATCTAACATTGACACGTTCTTCCTTTAGTTGGGCTCATCTCTTTGAAGCCCGCATGGCCATAAAGTTCTTAGCTGGGGGTTTTCGTTGGTTAGCGTAGACTGGCTGGCGCCTGATTTTATGGCTCTGGATTGGTGATTTAAGTTCTGGAATGTTGAGTCCTGTGTGGAGTTATGTTTGAACAAAACACCTGGAAGATTCATTTGTGTTTGATTCGCACTCAGTCGTTACACTAGTGTGGATCCTCTCATGTGATTTCAGATGTGATGAGTTACTGAATCTCTTGTCACAGTGTGAACACTTGTAAGGTTTTTCTCCAGTGTGGATCCTCTCATGTGATTGCAGATGTCCTGACTGATTGAATCTCTTGTCACAGTGTGAACACTTGTAAGGTTTTTCTCCAGTGTGAATTCTCTGGTGCAGTTTTAAACTGCCCGCTGTAGTAAAAGTCTTCTCACACTCAAAGCACATGTACTCTCTCACACCAGTGTGAGTTTTCTCATGTTTATGTAAATATTGCCGCTGTGAAAAACTCTTTCCACACACAGAACATGAATGCGGCTTCTCCTTCGTATGAACTCTCAGGTGTGTCTTCAGGTTTGATGCACAGACAAATGTTTTGCCACACTGATCACATGAGAACGGCTTCTCTCCGGTGTGGATCCTCATGTGTCCTTTAAGGTGTGAAGATCGACTGAAATCTTTCCCACATTTATCACACTTAAACGGTTTCTCTCCAGTGTGAACTCTCATGTGAACATCAAGACCATATTTGCTTGTGAAACTGTTTCCACACTGAGTGCAGGTGAAAGATTTCTTGTCTCTTCTTTTCTTTAAAAATGTCTTTTTAGTCTTTGAGCAACTCAGAGGTTTTTCTCCAGGTTTGACATGATGTTCCTCCTCCACTTCACTCAGTTCTTCTCTCTCCTCCTTCACTTCACTCAGTTCTTCTCTCTCCTCCTTCACTTCACTCAGTTCTTCTCTCTCCTCCTTCACTTCACTCAGTTCTTCTCTCTCCTCCTCCACTTCACTCAGTTCTTCTCTCTCCTCCTTCACTTCACTCAGTTCTTCTCTCTCCTCCTTCACTTCACTCAGTTCTTCTCTCTCCTCCTCCACTTCACTCAGTTCTTCTCTCTCCTCCTCCACTTCACTCAGTTCTTCTCTCTCCTCCTTCACTTCACTCAGTTCTTCTCTCTCCTCCTCCACTTCACTCAGTTCTTCTCTCTCCTCCTCCTCTTCACTCAGTTCTTCTCTCTCCTCGCTCTCTTCCATCAGGTCTGACATGAAAGAAAAATGTATTAAATAATATTCAGTACATCAAAATAATACACTGAAAGAAATATAAATTGAAAGGGCATGAAAGTGAGCCCTAAAGTAATAGTAGAAAGTAGACAACTGTTTTAAATATTATGATAATTTGCTGCCTTTTTATAAATTGATTATTTATCAGTTAAAATAGTATGTTGATAATCAATATAAAAATTTCTCAAACCTCCCTTTACTGACCATTTGTTGAAGAAAACCCAAAACATTCTGTACCGTTTCATAGTTGAACTGTTTATCTAAATGTGATGAAGTGCTTGAATGTTTCTAACATGAATGTTCCTCAGCATCATGAATGAATGAAGAATAAACACCAACCTCTTTGTTCTTCAGGATCTTCAGTGTGTTTCATTCTGCAGGGTTCTGGATCACTCATGTTCTCACTGTCCTCTTTAATAAACTCAGTCTTTGCAGATTTCAGCTCTTCCTGATGCTCTGATGCTCGTCTTCACTTGTAGCTGATGGGAATTTACAGCATTTATTGGAGAATTGATGTGTGAGGAGATTCACTGACCATGTGACTGATGTGGGAGGAGCTTCACTGACCATGTGACTGATGTGGGAGGAGCTTCGTTGATGATGCAATTGGTGTGGGAGGAGCTTCACTGATCTGCCCAAAATCAAAAATATATCAGTTACTGAGTTTGTTTTTATACTAACTGACACTTGAAAATTTCCTTGAACGAGGGATATTTTTCTTCCAATTATTTTTAAAACATTATCGAATCTGAATCCAGGGACAAATCCCATTGTTGCCATATTTTGACACCAACTTTGAGACTGATATTTATTTTACTAAAAACGTTTTGAATTATTAATGGCCGTTCACACTACTTTTCCTTCCACTGACTTCCATTCATACGCATGTGAAAGTGGGACACCAGAAACACAAGCTCAAGTGAATAACCTTGTGAGAAATAACAATCCATTCATTATTTGTATTGCTAATCCTAACATTATTCTGTTTCTTCATTAAAATACAGGTATCTAGAAATAAATAAAAGAATATAACTAACTTAAATTCTTCCAAATGTGAATAATGGTAAGAAAAACAGTTAAACATCATAAACACAGAAATAAATGTACATATAGTAGGCAACAAATCCCCTCAGTCTGCTGACACCAATGAAATGAGCTTTAAGTGTCAATTTACAGGAGATCTGAAGACATCAGCATAATAAATGAGGTGAAAACAGGAACTATTGTCATGAAATAAAGAGTGTTTTCAGCAGATCTGTTAATATTGATGAGCCTCAGACTATCAACACTCATTCAACAAGCCATTCAGGATCATCAGCAGATCATCTCACTTTATTCTGAGTGTTTGCTGTAAGAAACACATTACTTGAGTCAGGATACATGATAAAAGCCTGTTAAACTGCTCCACTGAAAGACAATACTCTTATTTCTTAAACTATAACATGGATAAAACATCAATAACACAAAACAATGACACTCATCTTCCTCAACCACTACAGATTACAGCAGCATAATGTCCAAATCAATCTAAATATATAGTTTGATCTTATAATAACTACATTAATCACTACACAGTAAATTTGAAATCCGGAAATCAACACCAATGTACATAATTTCAACACTTTAAAAGTGTAAATATGGGAACAACCCTCTAAGTATTAGTTCGACACTTTCAAGAGTGTTGCCTCTCGCAACACCGACGACACAGAGTTACAACATGAACACCAAGAGAGTGAAATATGAACACCTATTCTGCATTACCTACTTTAAAGAACTGTAAAATACACTGACAAATCATGTAATCTGAAAAAATGAATTCACTTTGAAATAAACACATCACTTTATATTACTCTTTAAAACTTTATTTCAAAACAATCCAGAAATTTAAATTGTAGGCTAACCTTAGTCTGGGATCATAAAAGTGGTTTTCTCAATTAAAATAATAACATTTTATATGCGCAGAAACTGAAAATGATCAGATAAAGATCACCACAAAGCACTATTGTTCCAAGAGTAAAACACTATTCATATTTATTAGTATTGATTTAATGTCTCACGTGGCTCATCATAGGCTCAATGTAAAACATTTAGCAGTATCTTTTCCTTTAATAAAGCATTTCTATGCATTTAAAATTAGTTTAATATTATATATCTATTAAAATTGCAGCTTAATAACATTTCGATTTTTAAATCATTTTAATCAAACACTGGTGAAATAATTAATTACATTTACATTTATATAGCGCTTTTCTAGGTAGGCCTACTCAAAGCGCTTTTACATGAAACAACCACTTATGTCTGTAATGGTGACTTGATAGCTAGGACTGTAGCTAGGTGAGTATAGGTGACCACTGGTGCATCGGTAAGAATGCAATCGAATACTCTAATGCTCTTCAATTGATTTATTGACAGCCAGCAGATGATTGTCTGTCTTCGTGAGTATATAGTATGATGCAATAAGTAAAGCTAGTAAATGGTAGCCTGATTAGTACAACTTTCCCTTCAAGTAACTTTAGCTGCTTATATAACCAAATAATATACCAGATAACACACATTAGCTAATAACTATACAATGTCAGGTGAGTACACACATAAACACACTAGTAGTGTAACACTATACTAGGTATTAGCATAATGCTAGCGAAATTTATGCTAACATACTGCATTTCAACTGAGTATCCCAGAATAGACAACACTCATAAAAAACCTAAGGCACCAAAATATACATACAGTGCTATGCATAAGTTTAGACACCCATACTAAAGTTGACTAAAAAGAGGAATAAAAAAATCATCTTTTGGAAACTGAACTTAATGCCTTAATTTAAAAAATTAGGAAAAATCCAACCTTTAAGGACACCAATTTTCTTTGTGAATGAATAATGTATCGTAAATAAATAAATGTTCTTCCTTAAAATACAGGGTGCATAAGTGTGTGTACACCCCTATGTTAAATTCCCATAGAGGCAGGGAGATTTTTAATTTTAAAGGCCAGTTACTTCATGGATCCAGGATACTATGCATCCTGATAAAGTTCCCTTGGCCTTTGGAATTAAAATAGCCCCACATCATCACATAGCCTTCACCATACCTAGAGATTGGCATGGGGTACTTTCCATAAGATCATCTCTCAATGCAAATCAAACTAGCTATTAGGCTAACTGAAATAAAACCATGCCAATCTCTAGGTATGATGAAGGCTATGTGATGATGTGGGGCTATTTTAATTCCAAAGGCCAAGGGAACTTTATCAGGATGCATAGTATCCTAAAAATTTATTTACAAAAAACACTTAAAAATAAAAATCTGCCTGCCTCTATGGGAATTTAACATAGGGGTGTACACACTTATGCACCATGTATTTTAAGGAAGAACATTTATTTATTTACGATACATTATTCATTCACAAAGAAAATTGGTGTCCTAAAAGGTTGGATTTTTCCTAATTTTTTAAATTAAGGCATTAAGTTCAATTAAGTTTTTTTATTCCTCTCTTTAGTCAATTTTAGCATGGGTGTATTCACTTATGCATTGCACTGTATATCTATAAAGACAGAATAAGAAAGTCTCTATGTGCTTTTCAATAAAAAGGAAAGGTCAATGAAAATTTTAGAATAAAGATTGCTGAGAAGGAGATAGATGAGGTACATGAAGTAAAATTTCTATGGGTTGCTTTAGATTCTCATCTTAAGTTTGATAGACATGTAAAGAGACTGTGCAGAACTGTCAAGAAGACAAATTTAAACTGCTTCCCATTAATAAGACTATAGATACTCATTAAGGCAGTTTATGCATTCTCTGATATTTACTCATCCACCATATTGCATTACTGATTGGAGTCAGGCCAATCAAACAACAATTACACCCGTTAGGTCATTATATAAACAGGCATTAAAAGTAATGGACCAGAAACCTGTAAGATGGCACCATTGCCTCATTCTAAGGAAGCATAATGTTTAGAGTTTTGACAATTTTGTAAATTATTCATTTCTAAACCTACTTTTTAAGTGTGTGAACAACCTTGCACCAGAAATATTCTGTCAACTAGTAGTGAAACAAAAGAGCGGAATAAGAACTAGAGGCACAATAAGTGGAAACTGTACAGCCGCAAAACGTAGAACAACATTTGGTCAGACATCATTTTCAGTAAGAGGCAAACTGTGGAAAACATTAACAGAGCTCAAGGTTTTTAATGCACATTTAAAGCAATGGCTGAAACTGAAACAATTGTGTGAACACTGACTGTACAGGATACAACACAACGCATACAAACATAAAGTTTCGTGTTTTTGTATTGTTAAATGTGTCTAGATTTCTACATCTATTTAAGCCCATATCTTATTGCATGTATAGGATGTATTTGTTGTATGTAGCCTATTTTAATAGATATAATCTTTTAAATTCAATACTCTGTCATTTCTGTTTTAATTTTACAAGCCTAACCAGGGACAGGGTTTGCAAATTAGTCATGACTATAAACCTGTATGCATGGCATCTACTTTGTATTCTTTATAAATCAATGTTCAATGCATTTGTCCCTGTTAAATAAACAATAAATAAATAGTGTAACTGTTTAAATCTAAATGTGATGAAGTGCTTGAATGTTTCTAACATGAATGTTCCTCAGCATCATGAATGAATGAAGAATAAACACCAACCTCTTTGTTCTTCAGGATCTTCAGTGTGTTTCATTCTGCAGGGTTCTGGATCACTCATGTTCTCACTGTCCTCTTTAATAAACTCAGTCTTTGCAGATTTCAGCTCTTCCTGATGCTCTGATGCTCGTCTTCACTTGTAGCTGATGGGAATTTACAGCATTTATTGGAGAATTGCAGTGGGAGGAGCTTCACTGATGACAATTTACAGGAGATCCAATAAATGAGGTGAAAACAGGAACTATTGTCATGAAATAAAGAGTGTTTTCAGCAGATCTGTTAATATTGATGAGCCTCAGACTATCAACACTCATTCAACAAGCCATTCAGGATCATCAGCAGATCATCTCACTTTATTCTGAGTGTTTGCTGTTAGAAACACATTATTTGAGTCAGGATACATGATAAAAGCCTGTAAAACTGCTCTACACAGGGCTCCAGACTAACTTTTCCACTGGTTGCTACCAACTTTCTCAGTTGGTCGCACCAAATTGTTTTTGTTTTTTTTACAACATGGAATAAATCAATGCATGCTGATGAATAGTTGTCCTAATCTGCGTACCCTAGTTTTACACTGATGTAAAAAGACTGACAGTGACACAATACCTCATGTTGGCAAAATGTTTTAATCTTTTAAATGAAAACCATTAAAAATAACTATCAAAAAAACACAACGTATGTTTTTTAATGTTTGATTGTATTTTATTTAGTACTGTCAATCGATTAAAACAATTAAATAGCCTATTCACGATTAATCACACTTAACATTAAAGTTTTTAATATATTTTTATATTGTAATAATTACACATTTAATCTCCAAATTAATGTAGAAACAACATAAAGTATATTTTAAATATTTGATCTATTAGGTAGGAAATATACATAAATTGAATAAAGTTATCAAACACCTCTCAGTCTTCACTGTAATTTTCTCTGACTTTTTTCTTTGATTTGATTTTTTTACATTAATGTATCACAGAAGCGGGTTTATTAGGCTACTGTCGCTTTAAGATCTGATGCATACATTGGGGATCTGGATCTGACAAGCATGCATCCGATGTTGTCACAACTCTTTGCGTTCATTTAACACTTTAACTAATTTAATACTGTGCTTACAAGGATACTCGACAAAGTGAACATTTTGGCATACTTTTGTGTGTTTTTGTCCGTTCAAGCGTGAAAGAGAACTCAATGCAGCTGCGCGCTGTCTGAAGCGACATTCTGAGCGCATGAGTCCTGTGTGTGTGTGTGTGTGTGTGTGTGTGTGTGTGTGTGTGTGTGTGTTGTGTGCGTATCACACAGAGAGGAGATTTACAGACAGCGCGCCGCCAGTACAGATTTAAGTTCTTATTTTTGCGTTTTATCACGCTTGAATTGTTTCTTAGCACTTGAATGAATGATAGCGTGATAAAATACTAGAGCAGCCAATGGATGAAAGAAAAAATCTGATGCTGCATTATTGCGTTAAATATTTTAAACGCGTTTAACTGAAAAAATTAATCGCACGCGTTAACGTGTTAATTTTGACAGCCCTAATTTTTGTATAATCAAACATAATAAACATAATATGTATTTGTCATATTCATTTGCTCACTTGGTTCCTCCCTGTCCACACCTGTGCTCCCGAGAGCACTCGTCATCAGTTGTGTCTGAGGATGCTGGCGCGTTGGCTTGTAATTCCTGAATTCCTGTACGTTAGTGATTTTGAACATAAGTTATGCAACGGCGTTCTGTTGCGCATGCGTGAATTTAACTGATTAGTACATGACCATGCACTCGCACAAATGCGACCACATAAAATTTTAACTCGCACATTCTCAAAAAATGGTCGCATATGCGACCATTTTGGTCGCAGTCTGGAACCCTGCTACAGATAAATAATTACAGAAGCATAATATGTACATTTGAATAGTTACATTTTATGACAATCACGAAGTACTTAAATTGTTAAAATATTACATTTTATGTGCGCTGAAACTGATCATAAAACGTTTAAAAATAAAGAGCATCACAAAGCAATATTGTTCAAAGAGTAAAGCGCTATTTATTTATAATATTAACATTTAAGAGTTGATTTAATGTCTCACGTGGCTCATTATAGGCTCAACGTAAAGTAAGAGATCAATTCACATCAATTCCTCTCACAGATCTCAAACTTTAACTCTCGACTCGACATTCAGTAACAGTTCTCACTCCAAACATCGAGACAATCACACAAACGAACTCAACATCGCTCAGGTCTGAATGAACTCAACATATTCTCCTCATGCTTGCTGCTGCTGCACTAAATGTTTATTTCAGAAGGAAGACGCCAGAAAAGACGCACAAGTATCGCTGTGATCGATGAAAACAATACAGAAATGAGTCTGTCGCTTAATCAAACTGTATAAAGTGTGTGTGGTGGTTGTGTAAATATGAGAAACACCGTGAACTGCTCTCCTCACCTCAGAAGACTCGACCAGAGCCCGTCTACGGAGAGCCTGTCCACTCCCTATTAAGCCCTATTGTACCGAATTTTGGTTGTAGTACCACCAGAGTTCCACTGGGGGCGCTCGCCATGAGTGCAGAATGAATGGGAGTCAATGGGGCTAGACGGCTAAATTTGTCTCTTTCACCCGATTGCCGTTGAGAAATCTCAGATGTGATTGTAGATTTTGCAAGTTCAACATGGGTTTTAGGTCGAAAGTTGAATGAACGAGTACTTATGTCGTTTTGATTTCTTACAGGTTGAGTTGTTGTTGCCCATAACACGCTAGCATTCTGCTAATGACGTCAGCATTCTGACGTCATTGACATGTTGAAAGACTTTTTTAAAGCAAATAAGTGACTCTAAAAAATCTAACACCCAGCAATGTGTAATTTCTTTGCATCTCCTTTCGAATACAACATTCAAATTACTAGACAAAAAATTATATCCTGAGAAAAGTGGATTTTGAGGGTTATACCGCCATTGACCTCCATTCATTCTGCACTCGTCCTGTGAGCGCCCTCATATGGAATCAGAGTGGAACTGCAACCAGTTCAGAAGCCGGAAGTGTAGTGAGAGTGAAACTTCTCGCCATATTAGACATTCTCTGACTCGACGCTGAAACTCTTCTTCTTCTTCTTCTGGTGTTTAATGGCGGATTGGCAGACCAACATAAATGGTGCATTTCCGCCACCTTCTGATCTGGAGTGTGGAGTATACTTGGCTTTGGAAGAAAATAAATAAATAATTAAATTCTATTTATTATTCCTGTTTTATTTATATTTAAATATTAATTCATGAATTCTTGATTGTCTTGACCCATTTCCTAACAATACTTTTATTGAAATTGTATCAACTCCCATCCATCGTAACTCTTGACTTAACTGTTGTCTCTCCCTTTCATATGCAGCACTTTCTAAAAGAATATGCTGCACTGTTTCTAAATCCTCACAATTATCACAGTTTCCTGTATCATGCTTCCCTATTTTATAGACCTTATGTAGCTCCGCCCCTTTTCAGCGCTGCGCTCATTGTCTTTTGACTTCCGGTCTGTATTTTCACAGCGTTTTGCGTGTTTATTAATGAACGGCTCGTTTTAAAAACTTCCCGGTCGATTTACATTTGTTAAGTCATCTGCTTTAAACATTACAGTCCTCATGATAACTTTCGTTAACTTTACATTAAGTAAATCCACTTAAAAAGCTAATTACTCCTGGACAGAAATGCCATATAAATTTACAGAGCGACCGCAAAACGGAAGTTAAAAGACAATTTTCCAAAGATGGTGGCGCCCTTGTTTCTCTGGTGCATAAGGTCTATAAAGACTATAATTTAATGCAGTGTGACCAATTCTTAACCTTGTAATAATGACATATTTTTTCCTATTTCCATATCTTGTCCTCTCATTTCCAACCCGTTCCTGAATTTGATAAAGTTGTCTTCCTTTAGAGTCACTATTCCATATCTTTTACTAATTTCAATTGCTATTAATCTCTTGATTTCTGATTTACTTAGTGGTACATTAAGTTCTATTTGTGGATGATTTAATGCCTTCTTACATCCACACCCCCATGTGCTGGCACCCAGAGGAAGAATACCAAAACCCCTAACTGCCTTGCTCTAAAAAACATTGCAAAACTTCAAATATTAAATCTTGCCGAGATTCAGATTTTCCACCTCATAAGACTAGTGAGAGCAGCCATTGAATCAGTACTGTTAAGTGAACATGCAATTTATTCTATTAGAACGCCTCATATATATGGGCTGATATGATATTAGGCAAGGCAAGGCAAGTTTATTTATATAGCACATTTCATACACAGTGGCAATTCAAAGTGCTTTACATAGAAGAAATTAATCACCATTGTAGTTTTAGAAGTGAAATATATATGCAATTTATTCTGTATTAATCGGTGACCTTCATATATAAAGTATGTATGTTACTAACCACATTCATAACCTAGTTAAAAAGAGTGTTTTAATCTCTTTTAATACAGATTTCACAAGATGAGAATATTTGTTTTTTATATAAATTACCTCATTTAAAAGAAGATAATTCAAGCTTCATGCCTGTGTGTCTGTATGCCTGTTTGACTGAGTATTCGCTGAGTTACAGTTCATTTTCGGACGCGTTTCAGAATGGTCTTTACTGACAGAGAGAAGGCAGAACTCGCATCATGTTTATTTTTCTTTATTTGGCAAAAAGCACAACACTTTGTTTTTATTGTGAGTATACACAAAAATAATACACATTTAACAGAATCGATTGATGTATGAAACTTGCTTGTAATATCAAAGTCCACAGAGCAAAATGAATTTCTTTTGAACTGAACTGAAAAAAAGCGAGCCTATCGCGCCGGCGCGATTGTCGACCCCAGGGGGATAACAAGGTAACTTAGATCAGCAGTTTAAGACATTAATTTTGTAAGCACATAACACAAGTTAACACAAGAATTTATTGATTATTCTAACACAGACTAAAACTAATATCTAACACACACGCGCACACACGAGTTGCAGAAAGGAAGAGAGTGAGGAAAGAGTGAGTTTAAGAGTAAGATGATGAAATCCCAAGATTCTATGCACTTAATCACGTGCTGGCGAATGAATGAAAGTCTTTGTTGAAGCTGGCTTTGCAGAAGAAACGTGGGCCGAAATCTTGTCACAAAACTTAACTTAGAACTGAGACTCACAACGGAAAATAAGAAACTAAGAAAAGAAAGGAAATTGAGACGAGAGTAGTTAGATGGCTTGAATGAAGTTGTTGAACCCGTTCTTCTGATCTTGATTTGGGTTCTTTGTCTCTGCGCTTCTACATGGTTACTGTCTTTCTGTTCTCTTCTCCCTTCGCGCACCTTTTCAACCTTGTTGAAAATTCTTTCACAGAGGGAGCGCGCAAACTTTGTTCGGGTCTCAGATTTTTAAACTCACATGTTTGTCCAGCATCCTAAGAGAACTGACCAATTAAGACACTGGCTTAATTTAGGAGGTGGCGTTCTCTTCATCTCTTATCATAAATCAAGCTTATCTGTGCTCTCCTTACTCTCTAAGCTCTAGCAGAGAGGAAAGAGGCCACAGTTTAGACATTATTACTATTATAAGAATACAGAACATTTCACACAAATTTCACGCAAGCCATCTTTTGAATTAAGAACATACGATCGTAGCGATAGGAAGCACGACACACTTTCATTCAAGCATCTAATAGTTACAACAATTACATGAATTATATGGGATCTAAGCATATTAGACATGCACACATATTGTAAAAACAACTGAATTATGTAGTTGCATGATGTTTGATTATAAGTCCATCGACAATTGTTCTGGGATAATTTGATGTATTTTTGTGAGTCAAAGTCTCAGTCTCTTTGGTTGGAAGTGATTTCAACACTGGGTCATTCATAGGTCTCCTTAAGGAGACTGGGGTCTGCTTTGTGTCTGTGTGGAGTCCAGCAGCTTCTCTGCTGTTATCTTGATCGAGCACAGAGATTTAGCCATCTCTGAACCAATCAGTCTTTGGAACCAATCTAACATTGACACGTTCTTCCTTTAGTTGGGCTCATCTCTTTGAAGCCCGCATGGCCATAAAGTTCTTAGCTGGGGGTTTTCGTTGGTTAGCGTAGACTGGCTGGCGCCTGGTTTTATGGCTCTGGATTGGTGATTTAAGTTCTGGAATGTTGAGTCCTGTGTGGAGTTATGTTTGAACAAAACACCTGGAAGCTTCATTTGTGTTTGATTCGCACTCAGTCGTTACACTAGTGTGGATCCTCTCATGTGATTTCAGATGTGATGAGTTACTGAATCTCTTGTCACAGTGTGAACACTTGTAAGGATTTTCTCCAGTGTGAATTCTCTGGTGCAGTTTTAAACTGCCCGCTGTAGTAAAAGTCTTCTCACACTCAAAGCACATGTACTCTCTCACACCAGTGTGAGTTTTCTCATGTTTATGTAAATATTGCCGCTGTGAAAAACTCTTTCCACACACAGAACATGAATGCGGCTTCTCCTTCGTATGAACTCTCAGGTGTGTCTTCAGGTTTGATGCACAGACAAATGTTTTGCCACACTGATCACATGAGAACGGCTTCTCTCCGGTGTGGATCCTCATGTGTCCTTTAAGGTGTGAAGATCGACTGAAATCTTTCCCACATTTATCACACTTAAACGGTTTCTCTCCAGTGTGAACTCTCATGTGTATATTCAGTGTACTTTTAACAGCAAAACTCTGTCCACACTGATCACATGTGTACGGTTTCCCTCCAGTGTGGATCCTCTCATGTGATCTCAGAGCTGATGACACACTGAATCTCTTGTCACAGTGTGAACACATGTAGGGTTTTTCTCCAGTGTGGATCCTCTGGTGCAGTTTTAAACTGCCCGCTGTAGTAAAAGTCTTCTCACACTCAAAGCACATGTACTCTCTCACACCAGTGTGAGTTTTCTCATGTCTATGTAAAGTTGGCAGCAGTGAAAAACTCTTTCCACACACAGAACATGAATGCGGCTTCTCCTTCGTATGAACTGTCAAGTGTTTCTTCAGCTCTGATACACAGATAAATGTTTTGCCACATTGATCACATGAGAACGGCTTCTCTCCAGTGTGGATCCTCATGTGAAGATTAAGGGATGATGATCGACTGAAATCTTTCCCACATTTATCACACTTAAACGGTTTCTCTCCAGTGTGAACTCTCATGTGAACATCAAGACCATATTTGCTTGTGAAACTCTTTCCACACTGAGTGCAGGTGAAAGATTTCTTGTCTCTTCTTTTCTTTAAAAATGTCTTAGGTTTTTCTCCAGGTTTGACATGATGTTCCTCCTCCACTTCACTCAGTTCTTCAATCTCCTCCTCCACTTCACTCAGTTCTTCTCTCTCCTCCTCCACTTCACTCAGTTCTTCTCTCTCCTCCTTCACTTCACTCAGTTCTTCACTCTCCTTCTCTTCCATCAGGTCTGACATGAAAGAAAAATGTATTAAATAATATTCAGTACATCAAAATAATACACTGAAAGAAATACAAATTGAAAGGACATGAAAGTGAGCCTTAAAGTAATAGTAGAAAGTAGACAACTGTTTTAAATATTATGATAATTTGCTGCCTTTTTATAAATTGATTATTTATCAGTTAAAATAGTATGTTGATAATCAATATAAAAATTTCTCAAACCTCCCTTTACTGACCATTTGTTGAAGAAAACCCAAAACATTCTGTACCGTTTCATAGTTGAACTGTTTATCTAAATGTGATGAAGTGCTTGAATGTTTCTAACATGAATGTTCCTCAGCATCATGAATGAATGAAGAATAAACACCAACCTCTTTGTTCTTCAGGATCTTCAGTGTGTTTCATTCTGCAGGGTTCTGGATCACTCATGTTCTCACTGTCCTCTTTAATAAACTCAGTCTTTGCAGATTTCAGCTCTTCCTGATGCTCTGATGCTCGTCTTCACTTGTAGCTGATGGGAATTTACAGCATTTATTGGAGAATTGATGTGTGAGGAGCTTCACTGACCATGTGACTGATGTGTGAGGAGCTTCACTGACCATGTGACTGATGTGGGAGGAGCTTCACTGACCATGTGACTGATGTGGGAGGAGCTTCGATGATGATGCAATTGGTGTGGGAGGAGCTTCACTGATCTGCCCAAAATCAAAAATATATCAGTTACTGAGTTTGTTTTTATACTAACTGACACTTGAAAATTTCCTTGAACGAGGGATATTTTTCTTCCAATTATTTTTAAAACATTATCGAATCTGAATCCAGGGACAAATCCCATTGTTGCCATATTTTGACACCAACTTTGAGACTGATATTTATTTTACTAAAAACGTTTTGAATTATTAATGGCCGTTCACACTACTTTTCCTTGCACTGACTTCCATTCATACGCATGTGAAAGTGGGACACCAGAAACACAAGCTCAAGTGAATAACCCTGTGAGAAATAACAATCCATTCATTATTTGTATTGCTAATCCTAACATTATTCTGTTTCTTCATTAAAATACAGGTATCTAGAAATAAATAAAAGAATATAACTAATTTAAATTCTTCCAAATATGAATAATGGTTAGAAAAACAGTTAAACATCATAAACACAGAAATAAATGTACATATAATAGCCAGCAAATCCCCTCAGTCTGCTGACACCAATGAAATGAGCTTTAAGTGTCAATTTACAGGAGATCTGAAGACATCAGCATAATAAATGAGGTGAAAACAGGAACTATTGTCATGAAATAAAGAGTGTTTTCAGCAGATCTGTTAATATTGATGAGCCTCAGACTATCAACACTCATTCAACAAGCCATTCAGGATCATCAGCAGATCATCTCACTTTATTCTGAGTGTTTGCTGTTAGAAACACATTATTTGAGTCAGGATACATGATAAAAGCCTGTTAAACTGCTCCACTGAAAGACAATACTCTTATTTCTTAAACTATAACATGGATAAAACATCAATAACACAAAACAATGACACTCATCTTCCTCAACCACTACAGATTACAGCAGCATAATGTCCAAATCAATCTAAATATATAGTTTGATCTTATAATAACTACATTAATCACTACACAGTAAATTTGAAATCCGGAAATCAACACCAATGTACATAATTTCAACACTTTAAAAGTGTAAATATGGGAACAACCCTCTAAGTATTAGTTTGACACTTTCAAGAGGGTTGCCTCTCGCAACACTGACGACACAGAGTTACAACATGAACACCAAGAGAGTGAAATATGAACACCTATTCTGCATTACCTACTTTAAAGAACTGTAAAATACACTGACAAATCATGTAATCTGAAAAAATGAATTCACTTTGAAATAAACACATCACTTTATATTACTCTTAAAAACTTTATTTCAAAACAATCCAGAAATTTAAATTGTAGGCTAACCTTAGTCTGGGATCATAAAAGTGGTTTTCTCAATTAAAATAATAACATTTTATATGCGCAGAAACTGAAAATGATCAGATAAAGATCACCACAAAGCACTATTGTTCCAAGAGTAAAACACTATTCATATTTATTAGTATTGATTTAATGTCTCACATGGCTTATCATAGGCTCAATGTAAAACATTTAGCAGTATCTTTTCCTTTAATAAAGCATTTCTATGCATTTAAAATTAGTTTAATATTATATATCTATTAAAATTGCAGCTTAATAACATTTAGATTTTTAAATCATTTTAATCAAACACTGGTGAAATAATTAATTACATTTACATTTATATAGCGCTTTTCTAGGTAGGCCTACTCAAAGCGCTTTTACATGAAACAACCACTTATGTCTGTAATGGTGACTTGATAGCTAGGACTGTAGCTAGGTGAGTATAGGTGACCACTGGTGCATCGGTAAGAATGCAATCGAATACTCTATGCTCTTCAATTGATTTATTGACAGCCAGCAGATGATTATCTGTCTTCGTGAGTATATAGTATGATGCAATAAGTAAAGCTAGTAAATGGTAGCCTGATTAGTACAACTTTCCCTTCAAGTAACTTTAGCTGCTTATATAACCAAATAATATACCAGATAACACACATTAGCTAATAACTATACAATGTCAGGTGAGTCCACACATAAACACACTAGTAGTGTAACACTATACTAGGTATTAGCATAATGCTAGCGAAATTTATGCTAACATACTGCATTACAACTGAGTATCCCAGAATAGACAACACTCATAAAAAACCTAAGGCACCAAAATACACATACAGTGCTATGCATAAGTTTAGACACCCATACTAAAGTTGACTAAAAAGAGGAATAAAAAAATCATCTTTTGGAAACTGAACTTAATGCCTTAATTTAAAAAATTAGGAAAAATCCAACCTTTAAGGACACCAATTTTCTTTGTGAATGAATAATGTATCGTAAATAAATAAATGTTCTTCCTTAAAATACAGGGTGCATAAGTGTGTGTACACCCCTATGTTAAATTCCCATAGAGGCAGGCAGATTTTTATTTTTAAAGGCCAGTTACTTCATGGATCCAGGATACTATGCATCCTGATAAAGTTCCCTTGGCCTTTGGAATTAAAATAGCCGCACATCATCACATAGCCTTCACCATACCTAGAGATTGGCATGGAGTACTTTCCATAAGATCATCTCTCAATGCAAATCAAACTAGCTATTAGGCTAACTGAAATAAAACCATGCCAATCTCTAGGTATGATGAAGGCTATGTGATGATGTGCGGCTATTTTAATTCCAAAGGCCAAGGGAACTTTATCAGGATGCATAGTATCCTAAAAATTTATTAAAAAAAACACTTAAAAATAAAAATCTGCCTGCCTCTATGGGAATTTAACATAGGGGTGTACACACTTATGCACCATGTATTTTAAGGAAGAACATTTATTTATTTACGTTACACTATTCATTCACAAAGAAAATTGGTGTCCTAAAAGGTTGGATTTTTCCTAATTTTTTAAATTAAGGCATTAAGTTCAATTAAGTTTTTTTATTCCTCTCTTTAGTCAATTTTAGCATGGGTGTATTCACTTATGCATTGCACTGTATATCTATAAAGACAGAATAAGAAAGTCTCTATGTGCTTTTCAATAAAAAGGAAAGGTCAATGAAAATTTTAGAATAAAGATTGCTGAGAAGGAGATAGATGAGGTACATGAAGTAAAATTTCTATGGGTTGCTTTAGATTCTCATCTTAAGTTTGATAGACATGTAAAGAGACTGTGCAGAACTGTCAAGAAGACTAATTTAAACTGCTTCCCATTAATAAGACTATAGATACTCATTAAGGCAGTTTATGCATTCTCTGATATTTACTCATCCACCATATTGCATTACTGTTTGGATTCAGGCCAATCAAACAACAATTACACCCGTTAGGTCATTATATAAACAGGCATTAAAAGTAATGGACCAGAAACCTGTAAGATGGCACCATTGCCTCATTCTAAGGAAGCATAATGTTTAGAGTTTTGACAATTTTGTAAATTATTCATTTCTAAACCTACTTTTTAAGTGTGTGAACAACCTTGCACCAGAAATATTCTGTCAACTAGTAGTGAAACAAAAGAGCGGAATAAGAACTAGAGGCACAATAAGTGGAAACTGTACAGCCGCAAAACGTAGAACAACATTTGGTCAGACATCATTTTCAGTAAGAGGCAAACTGTGGAAAACATTAACAGAGCTCAAGGTTTTTAATGCACATTTAAAGCAATGGCTGAAACTGAAACAATTGTGTGAACACTGACTGTACAGGATACAACACAACGCATACAAACATAAAGTTTCGTGTTTTTGTATTGTTAAATGTGTCTAGATTTCTACATCTATTTAAGCCCATATCTTATTGCATGTATAGGATGTATTTGTTGTATGTAGCCTATTTTAATAGATATAATCTTTTAAATTCAATACTCTGTAATTTCTGTTTTAATTTTACAAGCCTAACCAGGGACAGGGTTTGCAAATTAGTCATGACTATAAACCTGTATGCATGGCATCTACTTTGTATTCTTTATAAATCAATGTTCAATGCATTTGTCCCTGTTAAATAAACAATAAATAAATAGTGTAACTGTTTAAATCTAAATGTGATGAAGTGCTTGAATGTTTCTAACATGAATGTTCTTCAGCATCATGAATGAATGAAGAATAAACACCAACCTCTTTGTTCTTCAGGATCTTCAGTGTGTTTCATTCTGCAGGGTTCTGGATCACTCATGTTCTCTCTGTCCTCTTTAATAAACTCAGTCTTTGCAGATTTCAGCTCTTCCTGATGCTCGTCTTCACTTGTTTTCCAGCATTTATTGGAGAATTGCAGTGGGAGGAGCTTCACTGATGACGAATTTACAGGAGATCTAATAAATGAGGTGAAAACAGGAACTATTGTCATGAAATAAAGAGTGTTTTCAGCAGATCTGTTAATATTGATGAGCCTCAGACTATCAACACTCATTCAACAAGCCATTCAGGATCATCAGCAGATCATCTCACTTTATTCTCAGTGTTTGCTGTTAGAAACACATTATTGGAGTCAGGATACATGATAAAAGCCTGTTAAACTGCTCTACAGATAAATAATTACAGAAGCATAAGATGTACATTTGAATAGTTACATTTTATGACAATCATGAAGTACTTAAATTGTTAAAATATTAAAATATACATTTTGTGTGCGCTGAAACTGATCATAAAACGTTTAAAAATAAAGAGCATCACAAAGCAATATTGTTCAAAGAGTAAAGCGCTATTCATTTATAATATTAACATTTAAGAGTTGATTTAATGTCTCACGTGGCTCATTATAGGCTCAACGTAAAGTCACATCAATTCCCCTCACAGATCTCAAACTTTACCTCTTAACTCTTGACATTCAGTAACAGATCTCACTCCAAACATCGAGACAATCACACAAACGAACACAAACTCGCTCAGGTCTGAATGAACTCAACATATTCTCCTCATGCTCGCTGCTGCTGCACTAAATGTTTATTTCAGAAGGAAGACGCCAGAAAAGACGCACAAGTATCGCTGTGATCGATGAAAACAATACAGAAATGAGCCTGTCGCTTAATCAAACTGTATAAAGTGTGTGTGGTGGTTGTGTAAATAAGAGAAATACCGTGAACTGCTCTCCTCACTTCAGAAGACTCGACGCTGAAACTTTTCTTTTTCTTCTTCTGGTGTTTAATGGCGGATTGGCAGACCAACATAAATGGTGCATTTCAGCCACCTACTGATCTGGAGTGTTGAGTATACTTGGCTTTGGAAGAAAAAAAATTCTATTTATTATTCCTGTTTTATTTAGATATTTAAATATTAATTCATGAATTCTTGATTGTCTTGACCCATTTCCTAACAATACTTTTATTGAAATTGTATCAACTCCCATCCATCGTAACTCTTGACTTAACTGTTGTCTCTCCCTTTCATATGCAGCACTTTCTAAAAGAATATGCTGCACTGTTTCTAAATCCTCACAATTATCACAGTTTCCTGTATCATGCTTCCCTATTTTATAAAGACTATAATTTAATGCAGTGTGACCAATTCTTAACCTTGTAATAATGACATCTTTATTCCTATTTCCATATCTTGTCCTCTCATTTCCAACCCGTTCCTGAATTTGATAAATATGGGATGATTATAGTATCAAAATGATTAACACGTGCAAGCACACTTATAAATTAACTTGATACATGTTGCAGAAATGTTTTATCCATGCCTTTCAACTTGCGTGTGCAAAATTCAAAATTGAATGAATGTGAAGCAATTTGTACAAATAGAGACATTTTTGTGAATACAAATGTTTTCCTTTGTATTAGTGTATCATAATTTGCACATGCAACACAGAAGATGTGCATGTGTGGATCAGGTGGCACGTGTGCATTCATTGACGTCTTTTCTGAGTCGATCTCATTTGATTAATTTGGATTTTGAGACTTTCTTTTCGAGGTTTTTAAGCATTTCACAACCCACACACAAACAACTACAAATGAATAGGCATGGTGCTAATTATTAATGTGTGCACAACTACCCATCTATTTGACAAATTCACAAATGTGCGTCACTACATTTAAACTAATACAATACAACTGTACAATACAACGTGCAAAATCCAAAATCACATTAATGTGCAGCATTTTGTACAAATAGAGACATAGTTGTTAATACAAAACCTCAATTTTTTATTAATGTAGGCCAGAATTTGTGCATGTGTAACCCACCCAATTAATTGAGGCTGTGTTCCTATGTATTTTTCATGTATGATTTTTTTTTGTTTATTTTGATTTTATATTTTTCCTTGCCTAATGCATGAAATGTTCAGACATCTTTTATTTATTTTTATTTATTTTTATTAATTTGTTTTCGCTGATTGACGAAAGTAATAAAGAATTGCGTCGATGGGTGCTGACGTCACATACGCGCCAGCTCATTGAAGAGAGAGATGTGAGCCACATGTGTGGCTATCCTTAATCTAAACCATCGTTGTCAATATTTTCCTAAATGGATGTCTGAACTGTTTTATTGCATTAGGTAAGTCACAATTGTTTCATATTTTCATAAATAATGTTTAATTTGGTGTTTGTTCATATAAGAACATGTGGATGGTTAGTGCTGTTCGTAATCGAGTATAAAGTGTGCCATAGAACACATGTAAAATGTTTATGCTGTAGAAGTATACTTGTTAAAACTTGTTTGCACATTTGTGTAATGGGAATAGTGTTTTGAGTTGAAAAGTTATGACTGTTAAATGCATTTCGTGATGGGTGCTGACGTCACATACGCGCCAGCTCATTGAAGAGAGAGATGTGAGCCACATGTGTGGCTATCCTTAATCTAAACCATCGTTGTCAATATTTTCCTAAATGGATGTCTGAACTGTTTTATTGCATTAGTGTGGATTGTTTCAACGCTCCGTGATCGTGTTGGATTCGCGCAGTGCGGGAGAACCGCGCTGGCCTGGATTCCACTGTGGAGGAATTGCGTCATCTGGGACTCTGCCTTCACGAGGAAAAAAGAAAGATTCGTTCATCGTTCATTCCTGCAAAGATTGTAGTAGGCATTCACATGCAAACGAACTGAACTGAGCCACTTTCACGCGAACTGAGTCACTTCCACTTTCACACGAACTGAGGCAATTACATTCACACGAACTGAACTGAGTCAATTGCATTGAACTCGGACTTCAGTGTACACTGATTGATTCTTTGTTTATTTCTTCTATTTTATTTTATTTTTATTTTTTTTATTATTATTTTTTTATTGTCATTGTTGAATGATATATTTTGTTTTCAAATGGGGATTCGTAAAAAAGGGGAAAAAAGTATTCTCATGTGATATGTGCAAAGTGATACGTACGCATTGAATTCAAGTTTAAGAAAAGATTTCAGAGAATACAGTTACTGTTAAGTGAATTGATTGTTTCATTCATTCATTCATTCATTTCATTCAATTCAATTTATTATTATTCATTAATTGATTCTATTTCATATTTTATTTTATTCACTGGTTTTTTTGTTTTATTTGTCCAGTTAGTACGGTAGACAACCATTTAAACAAGTGCAGACACACATTTCAGATTATTAAATAATTTTGTTAATGCAAGGTGTGAGACCCCGAACCCGGGACTCCAAATATTAATATAAGTTGTGATTTATTTGTATTTGGTGAGCTCAGACCCGGTAGATATTTTTCCTCCTTTTCTTTTTCTGGTGTTAAATTCTACTAAGGGGTTACATCCAAGAATAGAGAGAGAAAAATTTGGCGCCCAACGTGGGGCTGCGCTTGTTTGACAGAATCGTGTTTTAGTCCTAACTGTTCTGAATATTTTATAAAGAATTTTTTTTCAATTTCATTTTTTTCTCATTTCTCTCACAATGGACTTGTGCAAGCAGCATAATTTTGATCCTGAAAGATCTGTAATACTTACAAAAGTAGATCCAAATACTACTCTCATGGAAGTGAGGAGATGTTTCGATCATCTTGATGAGGTGAAGAAAATAGAGTGGTTAGGTGACAGATTCTCAGGAGAGCTTCTTTGTGAATTTCAGGAGGTTACAACCCCTTTAATAGCCGAAGAAGAATATTTGAATGCAGATGGCCAAAATGTATGGGGTGTTTTGCCATTAGAGGGTAGACAGATCGAAGATATGCAGCCTCACTCTAGCTCTCCAACACCAACACAGAGAGAATATGCAGGTCAAACCTTGGATGATATGGCTGATCAGCTGTTGGTGCAAATAGAGAGTTTAGCACAACTTCACTGTGTAAATGTAAATGATCTAAGCCAGCAGGTTGCGACTAAGCTTGCACACAAAGCTGATGGTGCTGATAGGGGCCCTTCCACTTCCACCCCTGCTCCAAGAAAGTTTGGTAATGTAATGCCAGCATCGACGCCTACTGTAGTCGCCAATACGGCCCCAAAAGTGTCTTTTGCGATTCGAGCTGATTCACCTCCTGTGGAGAGGAACGCAACGCATGAAACTCCTATCACTTTCACAATACCACAGGACGTACAGCGTGTAGTGGTGGAACATGTGGTGAAACATGACTCAGATTACCAGGGACATGTTCCCTCACTCCCCAAGTTAAGAATGTTTTCCGGCCATTGCCCCAAGCCTAATGGGGAAGTTGATTTCATCACGTGGAAATTGTATGCTAGGCAGTTACTCTCAGACACTTCTCTGATGGAGAGGCATAAGAGAAGGCACATTTTGGATAGTCTCCTTCCACCTGCTCTTAATGTTGCCCTAGGAGTAGGTACAAATGCGCCACCAGAAACGTACGCACGGGAGCTAGAGAAAGCTTATGGTAGTGTCACTGGTGGAGATGAGCTGTACATCCAGTTTATAGAAACGCACCAAAATCGAGGTGAGAAGCCCTCCGATTATTTGAGGCGACTCCATTCCCTGATGCAGGAGGTGGTTGAAAAGAGGGGAGTGGTTGGCAAACATTCTGATTCTTTGCTTCTCAAGCAGTTCATCAGAGGGTGCTGGGATGAAGTCCTGATAACACAATTGCGTCTTAAAGATTTGCTATCAGATTCTGTACAGCCTGACTTGAACTATTCCAGCTTGCTTTTCAAACTGAGGTCTTTTGAGCATGAGAAACAGCTTAAAGAGAAACGTATGAATCTCCATTTATGCATGCCTCCTGTAAGAGCGCAGAGCCAAGTGCATATTACCGATGATCAGGGATTTGCAGCGAACACTGAGAAAGCACAAGCCAATCGGGCATTGACAGAACGCATTAAAGAGCTTGAAGCTGAGGTGGCTAAAGCAAAAGCACAGAAGCCAGCTTCAGTGAAGAAACTGCCATATGATCAACACCAGTCAATTGTGCCTAACAAGAAAATGGGCAAAGAAGGGAAGCCATCACGCCCTGTGCCTCAAACTCAAGCTAAGTCACTGGCCTTGAGTGGGTTTTGTTATCGCTGTGGTGAGGATTCTCATTATTTGCAACAGTGCACTAATCCAGTGAATGCAGCCTTGGTGCAGAAAAAGTTAGTGCAGAGACATGAGCAAAGGAGCTTTCCAAATAAAGTGACAACACCCACTGCTCATTTAAACATGGAGTAGCCTCTGTTGTGGAACGAACAGAGGCTGGAGTTGTAAAAGGTTCCATAGAAAAGTTAAACCAGGTTCCTAGGGGCTTAGTTGGAGAACCTTGGGAAAGTAAGGTTTGGGTGGACGGAATTGAGTGTGGTTGTCTAATCGACACTGGGTCACAGGTGACTTGTGTAGCTGAATCTTTCTACAAGCAGTATTTACAACATAGGGGTATTACTCCCATGGTAGAACTACTCCGGGTTGAGGGGGCTGCAGGGCAATTAGTCCCTTATCTTGGATACATTGAAATAGATGTGCAATTTCCCAAGTCTGCTTGTGGGACAGATGCAGTGGTTGCTGTACTAGCGCTGGTCTGTCCAGATCAGACCTACAATGCTCGTTTGCCCTTGTTAGTGGGTACAAATGTTCTCCGTCAGCTTGTACAAGATTGTAATGTGCTGCAGGGAAAAGAATACCTACTGCAAATGCCCATTAGCACAAACTGGATGGCTGCTTATCGTAATTGTGATGATACTTCGACACCTTGTAAAGGGGCACAGTGCCTCACTCCCGTTAGACTGTCGGGCAAGAAATCTGTAACGATCAGTAAAGGGGAAAAGTGTGAAGTGACTGGGGTGTATCGAGCTAAAGATTGTGGCCAGAGCAAGACAATGATCATTGACGAACCACTGATGCACCACATTCCAGGTGGCTTAGTCGTGGAATGTAAGTTGATACAAGCTGAGGCTAGAGCTCGAAATAAAGTCAAAGTAGTCATTCGAAACGTTTCAGATCACAGTGTAACCTTGCAGCCAAAGGGAGTGCTTGCTGAGTGTTCAGTGGTGGACTGGATAAAGTCTGTGCCTATTTTTGATAACACTAGTGCTTCACAAACTACCACTTCCCTGATAGCAAGTCTCATGGTAAAGGCAGATGATCCTGTGGTTCTAGATTTTGAGGGCTCCCCCATTTCTGAGGAGCTCAAAGCTCACATAGTTGAAAGAATAAATTGTGAGGCATCAAGTGCATTTGCCCAGCACGATCTAGATGTGGGACGAGTGTCAGGCGTGGCACATAGAATAGAGCTAATTGAGCATGTTCCTTTCAAAGAGCGCACTCGTCGTGTCTCTCCAGCTGATTTTGAGGACTTGAGGAAGCACTTGTTAGATTTGCTTGCTAGTGAGATTATAGAAGAATCTAATAGTCCATACGCTTCACCAGTTGTACTGGTGAGGAAGAAAAACGGTGACTTGAGAATGGTGGTTGACTACCGCAAATTAAATAAGTTGACAAAGGGAGATGCATATCCTCTTCCCAGGATCGAGGAGACCTTTACATTGCTGTCAGGTTCAAAGTGGTTCACGGTCCTAGATTTAAAAAGTGGATATTACCAGTTAGAGGTTGAAGAGGGTGATCGTCCCAAAACTGCGTTCACTACGCCGTTTGGAAACTGGCAATTTCGGCGTTTACCACAAGGGCTGACGAATTCTCCAGCAACTTTTCAGAGAACCATGGAGAAAGTCATGGCTGGTTTGAATTTGCAGGAGGTTATAGCTTTTCTTGATGACTTGATCATTTTCTCTGACACACTTGAACAACATGAGGCTAGGCTCATGAAGGTACTCCAACGTATCTCCGCTTTTGGGCTGAAGTTAGCACCTTCCAAGTGTAAATTTTTTCAAACTTCCGTCAAATATCTAGGGCATGTTATTTCCGCTCAGGGTATACACCCTGACCCAGACAAGATTTCTGCTCTAACAGAATGGCCCATCCCAAAGACTGTTAGAGATCTAAGGTCATTCCTAGGCTTTGCTGGGTATTACCGGCGATTTGTTGAAAGCTACTCCCAGATAGTTAAGCCTCTGAATGCGTTATTACAGGGTGAATTTTCTACTAGAGGGCGGTCAATATCATCTTACCGCGTTAGGAGTAAAGCGCAATCCCTAGCTGGGAAATGGGATGATGAGTGTCAAGTTGCTTTTGACACTATCATTCAAAAGCTTACAACTGCGCCTGTTCTAGGTTTTGCGGACTGGAAGTTACCGTACATTCTACACACGGACGCCAGCGTCACTGGCGTAGGCGCTGCTTTATATCAAGTTCAAGATGGAAAGACAAGAGTGATAGCCTATGCCAGTCGCGGTCTTTCTAAGAGTGAGAAAAACTACCCAGTGCACAAGTTAGAGTACTTAGCACTTAAATGGGCTGTGTGTGAAAAATTTCACGATTTCTTGTATGGCACAAAGTTTACCGTGTTAACAGACAACAATCCATTAGTGTATGTGCTCACTACGGCTAGATTGGATGCGGCTGGCCATAGGTGGCTCGCGGCTTTGTCTATGTATGATTTTGATATTAAGTACAGAGCGGGAAAAACTAATGTTGACGCAGACGGGCTGTCACGTCGTCCTCAAAAACCACTTGATGCGGAGGCCATACAGATAGATGAACGAGTAGCAAACTTGATAAGCAGAGCAGAATGTGCAGCAACTGAGTTTGAAAACATTGAGCATCAAGCAATCAAAACTGTGTGTTTGCGACATTTGGTGTGTTGTGAGACGCATGTCGTACAGCCGTGTGAGGAGGGAGACCTGCTGGAAGGCAGAGTCATCCCAAATCCCGCTGTCGAGATGCTTCTTTGTAATGATGATGTGGTTCCTGACGATTTGATAGAACCTGAGCACTGGCCTGGACAAACTACTTTACCAAGTATGACTCCCACAGATTGGTTCGAGTTACAGAGAGAGGATACAGCCATCAGAAGAGTAATTGACCTTGTGGTGTCTGGGGAAACTTTAACTCATTCAGATAGGCTCAAAGAATCCAAAGAAGTTAGTTTAATGCTGAGGGAGAGGCCCAGACTAAACTTAGTAGATGGCGTGCTGTATCGTATGGTCTCTGATCACTATGGGCAACAATACAGGCAGCTGGTGGTTCCCCCGAGTTTCAGAGATAGAGCTCTTGAAGGAGTTCATGACGAAACGGGGCACATGGGGTATGAAAGGACTCTGGAGCTCGCAAGAGGCAGATTTTATTGGCCTAAAATGGCAGAATATGTGGAGAGAAAGTGCAGGACTTGTGAGAGGTGCGTCAAGAGAAAGGCTCGTGCACAAAGAGCTGCAGAGCTAGTGAACATCAAAGCTTATTCTCCCTTGGAATTAGTCTGTATTGACTATCTTTCATTAGAGCCGGATTCAAATGACACCCGCAACATATTAGTCATTACTGATTTTTTTACTAAGTTTTCTTGGGCATTTCCCACTAAAGATCAAACAGCCAAAACTGTGGCTTCGGTGTTGTGGGAAAATTTGATTTGCAGTTTTGGTTTTCCTAAGAGAATACATAGTGATCAGGGGGCTAATTTTGAGTCTGAGCTTGTGAAGGAGTTGTGCACACTAGCTGGAGTTAAGTCACGCACTACACCTTATCACCCGCGGGGAAACCCAGTAGAAAGATTTAATCGAACCCTACTGGATTTACTGGGAACCCTGAGTGATAAAAAGAAAGAACATTGGAGAAAATATGTCCGTCCTGTAGTGCATGCATACAATTGCACTAGGAATGATTCGACTGGTGAGACTCCTTTCTTTCTGATGTTCGGACGCCAACCTCGTCTCCCAATCGACCTTTGTTTCGGGATTAACCCAAAGGGGCATAATTCCAAAACTCATACTAATTATGTCAGCGAGTTGAAACGAAGGCTGAAGTACGCTTATCAATTGGCTGTTCAAAATGCGGAAAAGAGGCAATTGATGAATAAGGCTAGATGGGATAAGAAAGTGACTGCTGCTACAGTAGAAGTTGGCGATCGTGTTCTTGTAAGAAATGTTAACATCCGGAGAAAGCACAAGATCGCAGATCGTTGGGAATCCACCATCTATGTGGTGGTAAAGCAGCCTAATGCAGAGATCCCAGTGTATGTCATTCAACCTGAGAATTGCGAAGGCCCTGAGCGTGTCCTGCACAGAGATCTTTTACTCCCATGTGGGTTTCTTCCTACCAGTCCTGATGAGATTGATGAGGCTCCGGCTGTCGAAGGAGTAGTTACACGCAGGAGGCGTAAACGTGAGTTAGAAGGGGACATGGAGGCTGAATGTTGTGATGAGAATGTGGAAACTGAAGGTCCCAATGTGTCTCTGAATCCCTATGCCCCAGAGTTTCAGTTGGGGACAGCCTTGCGAGAAGTCTCTGAATCTTTTGTGTCTCCCAGTTTATTAAATGAGCAAGGAGAAGTCTCTGAATCTTTTGTGTCTCCCAGTTTATTGAATGAGCAAGGAGAAGTATCTGAATCTTTTGTGTCTCACAGTTTGTTGAATGAGCACGAAGTTGAGATGCACCAAGGTGATTGGCAAGGCACTGAATCTGTTGAGGACGACGTGGAAGAGGGCCATGAGAATGTAATCCAACAAGATGTCTCATCCTTAGTGGATGATGTTAATGAGGTGTCAGTACATCCCGATGAGTTGAGTGCTGAAGGGAAACTTGATTCTCATGTTGAGTTAAGGAGGTCCCAAAGAGAGAAAAGACCCCCAAGTAAATTGAAAGATTTTGTATGGAAAGCACAATGTGGGATGCAGAGTGCACATGTAGAGCCCAAACCTAATTATTTTAGTCAAGTACTTGAAATGATGCAACAACAAATGAGAGTGCAACAAACTCAAAGCGAATTGTTGTTTAGCCTTGTGGATCATGTACCAAATTAAGTATCTGATGAGGACATCAGAGTTTCAGCAGGGGAGGATGTAACCCACCCAATTAATTGAGGCTGTGTTCCTATGTATTTTTCATGTATGATTTTTTTTTGTTTATTTTGATTTTATATTTTTCCTTGCCTAATGCATGAAATGTTCAGACATCTTTTATTTATTTTTATTTATTTTTATTAATTTGTTTTCGCTGATTGACGAAAGTAATAAAGAATTGCGTCGATGGGTGCTGACGTCACATACGCGCCAGCTCATTGAAGAGAGAGATGTGAGCCACATGTGTGGCTATCCTTAATCTAAACCATCGTTGTCAATATTTTCCTAAATGGATGTCTGAACTGTTTTATTGCATTAGGTAAGTCACAATTGTTTCATATTTTCATAAATAATGTTTAATTTGGTGTTTGTTCATATAAGAACATGTGGATGGTTAGTGCTGTTCGTAATCGAGTATAAAGTGTGCCATAGAACACATGTAAAATGTTTATGCTGTAGAAGTATACTTGTTAAAACTTGTTTGCACATTTGTGTAATGGGAATAGTGTTTTGAGTTGAAAAGTTATGACTGTTAAATGCATTTCGTGATGGGTGCTGACGTCACATACGCGCCAGCTCATTGAAGAGAGAGATGTGAGCCACATGTGTGGCTATCCTTAATCTAAACCATCGTTGTCAATATTTTCCTAAATGGATGTCTGAACTGTTTTATTGCATTAGTGTGGATTGTTTCAACGCTCCGTGATCGTGTTGGATTCGCGCAGTGCGGGAGAACCGCGCTGGCCTGGATTCCACTGTGGAGGAATTGCGTCATCTGGGACTCTGCCTTCACGAGGAAAAAAGAAAGATTCGTTCATCGTTCATTCCTGCAAAGATTGTAGTAGGCATTCACATGCAAACGAACTGAACTGAGCCACTTTCACGCGAACTGAGTCACTTCCACTTTCACACGAACTGAGGCAATTACATTCACACGAACTGAACTGAGTCAATTACAATTCACACGAACTGAACTGAGTCAATTGCATTGAACTCGGACTTCAGTGTACACTGATTGATTCTTTGTTTATTTCTTCTATTTTATTTTATTTTTATTTTTTTTATTATTATTTTTTTATTGTCATTGTTGAATGATATATTTTGTTTTCAAATGGGGATTCGTAAAAAAGGGAAAAAAAGTATTCTCATGTGATATGTGCAAAGTGATACGTACGCATTGAATTCAAGTTTAAGAAAAGATTTCAGAGAATACAGTTACTGTTAAGTGAATTGATTGTTTCATTCATTCATTCATTCATTTCATTCAATTCAATTTATTATTATTCATTAATTGATTCTATTTCATATTTTATTTTATTCACTGGTTTTTTTGTTTTATTTGTCCAGTTAGTACGGTAGACAACCATTTAAACAAGTGCAGACACACATTTCAGATTATTAAATAATTTTGTTAATGCAAGGTGTGAGACCCCGAACCCGGGACTCCAAATATTAATATAAGTTGTGATTTATTTGTATTTGGTGAGCTCAGACCCGGTAGATATTTTTCCTCCTTTTCTTTTTCTGGTGTTAAATTCTACTAAGGGGTTACACATGCAACAAGTAAGATGTGTATTTGTGGACGAGGTGACACGCGTGCATTCATTGACTCGTTTCTGAGCCGATCCTATTTGATTCATTTGGATTTTTGGACATTTTGAGACTTTCATTTCGCAGGTTGAGGAAGATGAGGAAGAACGCTTGAGGAAGAATGAGGAAGAACGCTTGATTTCTCTGCCGTTGTCTGTTTTAGCGGAATACTGCCATCTAGTGGTAGCAGGTTTTCTCAGACAGCTGTGTGTGTGGATCATGCAAGGCGAAACCTTATGTCCCTGTAGCGTTAATAGAGTGATTCTGACTGGTCAATTTAGCTCAAAGGGATTATTAATTAATTTATAGGGAATTCGAAAGAATCACTTATTACAACCGAGCAAATGACTCGTTCGCGGTTCATTTGAACTGGCTGTAATTCTTCAACGGATATAAATATCCAAACTATAGTGAAACACTATAGTTAACAAGGTAACTTAGATCAGCAGTTTAAGACATTAATTATGTAAGCACATAACACAAGTAACACTTCTCTTTAAAAATACAAGACTTTATTGATTATTCTAACACAGACTAAAACTAATATCTAACACAAACACACGCGCACACACACGAGTTGCAGAAAGGAAGAGAGTGAGGAAAGAGTGAGTTTAAGAGTGAGATGATGAAATCCCAAGATTCTATGCACTTATAAGACATAACCTGAACGAACCATCAATCATTAATTTAACCCTTCTTAGGCGGGTTATTAAATCAATACAATACACCAGTTCAGCTTTTGGTCTGGAGGTTACTTGTGTTGTGTTGCGTAGGGATTCCCTTTTGTCGGCGTTCGTTGGTTGATGTCCTCGTGCTTGAACAGATGTCTGGGGCGGCCAATCACGTGGTGTGCTGGCGAATGAATGAAAGTCTTTGTTGAAGCTGGCTTTGCAGAAGAAACGTGGGCCGAAATCTTGTCACAAAACTTAACTTAGAACTGAGACTCACAACGGAAAATAAGAAACTAAGAAAAGAAAGTAAATTGAGACGAGAGTAGTTAGATGGCTTGAATGAAGCTGTTGAACCCGTTCTTCTGATCTTGATTTGGGTTCTTTGTCTCTGCGCTTCTACATGGTTACTGTCTTTCTGTTCTCTTCTCCCTTCGCGCACCTTTTCAACCTTGTTGAAAATTCTTTCACCGAGAGAGCGCGCAAACTTTGTTCAGGTCTAAGATTTTTAAACTCACATGTTTGTCCAGCATCCTAAGAGAACTGACCAATTAAGACACTGGCTTAATTTAGGAGGTGGCGTTCTCTTCATCTCTTATCATAAATCAAGCTTATCTGTGCTCTCCTTACTCTCTAAGCTCTAGCAGAGAGGAAAGAGGCCACAGTTTAGACATTATTACTATTATAAGAATACGGAACATTTCACACAGATTTCACTCAAGCCATCTTTTGAATTAAGAACATACGATCGTAGCGATAGGAAGCACGACACACTTTCATTCAAGCATCTAATAGTTACAACAATTACATGAATTATATGGGATCTAAGCATATTAGACATGCACACATATTGTAAAAACAACAGAATTATGTAGTTGCATGATGTTTGATTATAAGTCCATCGACAATTGTTCTGGGATAATTTGATGTATTTTTGTGAGTCAAAGTCTCAGTCTCTTTGGTTGGAAGTGATTTCAACACTGGGTCATTCATAGGTCTCCTTAAGGAGACTGGGGTCTGCTTTGTGTCTGTGTGGAGTCCAGCAGCTTCTCTGCTGTTATCTTGATCGAGCACAGAGATTTAGCCATCTCTGAACCAATCAGTCTTTGGAACCAATCTAACATTGACACGTTCTTCCTTTAGTTGGGCTCATCTCTTTGAAGCCCGCATGGCCATAAAGTTCTTAGCTGGGGGTTTTCGTTGGTTAGCGTAGACTGGCTGGCGCCTGGTTTTATGGCTCTGGATTGGTGATTTAAGTTCTGGAATGTTGAGTCCTGTGTGGAGTTATGTTTGAACAAAACACCTGGAAGCTTCATTTGTGTTTGATTCGCACTCAGTCGTTACACTAGTGTGGATCCTCTCATGTGATTTCAGATGTGATGAGTTACTGAATCTCTTGTCACAGTGTGAACACTTGTAAGGTTTTTCTCCAGTGTGGATCCTCTCATGTGTTTTCAGATTTGCTGACTGATTGAATCTCTTGTCACAGTGTGAACACTTGTAAGGTTTTTCTCCAGTGTGAATTCTCTGGTGCTGTTTTAAACTGCCCGCTGTAGTAAAAGTCTTCTCACACTCAAAGCACATGTACTCTCTCAAACCAGTGTGAGTTTTCTCATGTCTATGTAAATATTGCAGCAGTGAAAAACTCTTTCCACACACAGAACATGAATGCGGCTTCTCCTTCGTATGAACTGTCTGGTGTTTCTTCAGGTGTGATGCACAGACAAATGTTTTGCCACATTGATCACACGAGAACGGCTTCACTCCGGTGTGGATCCTCATGTGTTCTTTAAGGTGTGAAGATCGACTGAAATCTTTCCCACATTTATCACACTTAAACTGTTTCTCTCCAGTGTGAACTCTCATGTGTATATTCAGTGTACTTTTAACAGCAAAACTCTGTCCACACTGATCACACGTGTACGGTTTCCCTCCAGTGTGGATCCTCTCATGTGTTTTCAGATTTGCTGGCTGACTGAATCTCTTGTCACAGTGTGAACACTTGTAAAGTTTTTCTCCAGTGTGAATTCTCTGGTGCAGTTTTAAACTGCCCGCTGTAGTAAAAGTCTTCTCACACTCAAAGCACATGTACTCTCTCACACCAGTGTGTGTTTTCTCGTGTCTATGTAAAGTTTGACGCAGTGAAAAACTCTTTCCACACACAGAACATGAATGTGGCTTCTCCTTCGTATGAACTGTCAAGTGTTTCTTCAGCTCTGATACACAGATAAATGTTTTCCCGCACTGATCACATGAGAACGGCTTCTCTCCGGTGTGGATCATCATGTGTAATTTAAGGGATGATGATCGACTGAAATCTTTCCCACATTTATCACACTTAAACGGTTTCTCTCCAGTGTGAACTCTCATGTGTAGCTTCAGTGTACTTTTAACAGCAAATCTCTTTCCACACTGATCACATGAGAACGGCTTCTCTCCGGTGTGGATCATCATGTGAACATCAAGACCATATTTGCTTGTGAAACTCTTTCCACACTGAGTGCAGGTGAAAGATTTCTTGGCTCTTCTTTTCTTTAAAAATGTCTTTTTAGTCTTTGAACGACTCAAAGGTTTTTCTCCAGGTTGGACATGATGTTCGTCCTTCACTTCACTCAATTCTTCACTCTCCTCCTCCTCTTCACTCAGTTCTTCTCTCTCCTCCTCCTCTTCACTCAGTTCTTCACTCTCCTCCACTTCTCTCAGTTCTTCACTCTCCTCCTCCTCTTCACTCAGTTCTTCTCTCTCCTCCTCCACTTCACTCAGTTCTTCTCTCTCCTCGCTCTCTTCCATCAGGTCTGACATGAAATAAAAATGTATTAAATAAAATTCAGTACATCAAAATAATACACTGAAAGAAATATAAATTGAAAGGACATGAAAGTGAGCCCTAAAGTAATAGTAGAAAGTAGACAACTGTTTTAAATATGATAATTTGCTGCCTTTTTTTATAAATTGATTATTTATCAGTTAAAATAGTATGTTGATAATCAATATAAAAATTTCTCAAACCTCCCTTTACTGACCATTTGTTGAGGAAACCAAGAACATTCTGAACCGTTTCATAGTTAAACTGTTTACCTAAATGTGATGAAGTGCTTGAATGTTTCTAACATGAATGTTCTTCCGCATCATGAATGAATGAAGAATAAACACCAACCTCTTTGTTCTTCAGGATCTTCAGTGTGTTTCATTCTGCAGGGTTCTGGATCACTCATGTTCTCACTGTCCTCTTTAATAAACTCAGTCTTTGCAGATTTCAGCTCTTCCTGATGCTCGTCTTCACTTGTAGCTGATGGGAATTTAGAGCATTTATTGGAGAATTGCAGTGGGAGGAGCTTCACTGATGACAAATTTACAGGATATCTAATAAATGAGGTGAAAACAGGAACTATTGTCATGAAATAAAGAGTGTTTTCAGCAGATCTGTTAATATTGATGAGCCTCAGACTATCAACACTCATTCAACAAGCCATTCAGGATCATCAGCAGATCATCTCACTTTATTCTGAGTGTTTGCTGTTAGAAACACATTATTTGAGTCAGGATACATGATAAAAGCCTGTTAAACTGCTCTACAGATAAATAATTACAGAAGCATAATATGTACATTTGAATAGTTACATTTTATGACAATCACGAAGTACTTAAATTGTTAAATATTACATTTTATGTGCGCTGAAACTGATCATAAAACGTTTAAAAATAAAGAGCATCACAAAGTAATATTGTTCAAAGAGTAAAGCGCTATTCATTTATAATATTAACATTTAAGAGTTGATTTAATGTCTCACGTGGCTCATTATAGGCTCAACGTAAAGTAAGAGATCAATTCACATCAATTCCTCTCACAGATCTCAAACTTTAACTCTCGACTCGACATTCAGTAACAGTTCTCACACCAAACATCGAGACAATCACACAAACGAACTCAACATCGCTCAGGTCTGAATGAACTCAACATATTCTCCTCATGCTCGCTGCTGCTGCACTAAATGTTTATTTCAGAAGGAAGACGCCAGAAAAGACGCAAAAGTATCGCTGTGATCGATGAAAACAATACAGAAATGAGTCTGTCGCTTAATCAAACTGTATAAAGTGTGTGTGATGGTTGTGTAAATGTGAGAAATACCGTGAACTGCTCTCCTCACACAAGACTCGACGCTGAAACTTTTCTTTTTCTTCTTCTGGTGTTTAATGGCGGATTGGCAGACCAACATAAATGGTGCATTTCAGCCACCTACTGATCTGGAGTGTGGAGTATACTTGGCTTTGGAAGAAAAAAATAAAATAAATTCTATTTATTATTCCTGTTTTATTTAGATATTTAAAGGGGTCATATAATGGTACATGCACTTTTACAAGTTGATTGCACTGAAATGTCTGTTGGCAGTGCCTGTACACAACCATCCTATCATGATAAAAATCCATCCAGTGGTTTTGTTTTAATCTCCTTATATGTTTGACCATCTCTGAAATCAAGCCGTTCGATATTGTGACGTCATAAGATCGTACGCCCCTCCCGCTATTGTGATTGACAGCCGTGTTTCAACACAAGACCCACCCTGAGCAAGCTGTGACAGCCGTCGTCATAGTAGTCCGCCATTGTTGATATGCTGGAGTAGAATGGCGTCTAAGCGATTGTGGTGTTCTGTTCTTAGATGTAATAAGGAACACAGCAGTCATTTGGATGTTCCTAAATCCGAGCCATTGAAGAAGCAGTGGCTGAGTTTTGTTTTTGAAGAGATATGCCCAAAGGATTGACGCGGGGATTCCCTCACGGGGATTCCCCACGATAGTCTGCGCTTTCATGTTTGCGCGAATCATTTCACACCAGACAGCTTCACAAACGAGAAAAAACGGATCGGTACCAACGTGTTCCTGCTGAACCTCCAGAAGATGTGAGTGTAATGTTTTATTAACCTTTATATTAGTATTTATATTAATCTTTGTGAAATTTGCAAACCTTGCTGCAGGCTTCACGATGAATGCGTCTAAGGTTTACACTCAGGGTACATTACGGCATGTTTTCTATGTACGACGTTCTCAATATAATTCATAATCCCACGTTTATAACGAATAACACGTGGTTATTGTGTTAGATACGGTCAGAGAATGTCTAATACGGTGTACCCACAGAACAGAGGGGCGGGGTGAGCAAAGCTCATTATCATTTAAAGACACATGCACTGAAACGGCGTGCTGAAAACAGAGCTGTTTTTGACCAGGTAAAATTAGTGTTTTCTTACAATACTAATGAGAATTTTTAATTAAAGTATATTACAAACTTTTAATTTAGACCCTAAAGAATCATATTAGCTTGTACAAAAATGGCATTATATGACCCCTTTAAATATTAATTCATGAATTCTTGATTGTCTTGACCCATTTCCTAACAATACTTATATTGAAATTGTATCAACTCCCATCCATCGTAACTCTTGACTTAACTGTTGTCTCTCCCTTTCATATGCAGCACATTCTAAAAGAATACTAATAATAATGATAATAATGATAATTCATAACTATATAAAATGGCTCTGTATTCCATTGCTTTGTTCTGTCACTGGCAGGTGAATGTGTGTGTTGTGCTGTGTGTGTGTATTTGGGTGTGGTTGTTTTTGTATACATTTTTTTTAACTTTACATTCTATATTTATTGTGTGTTAATAATTTGAACTTTAACCTTATTGGATGGGTTGGCTGTAGAACTGAATTGCCCCCTTGGGGACTAATAAAGATATCGATACTTGGTTACTCACGTAACCTCGGTTCTCTCTAGAGAGGGAACGAGTATTGCGTAAGGAACTTACGCTACGGGAAAAGTCATCTTTTCTCGAGATACTGAAGCCAAAAAATTATCCTTAATTTTTCATAATTTGTCAACGCAGTGCAGCAGGCGGCACAGCAGAGCTAGAGAGAACCGAGGTTACGTGAGTAACCAAGTATCGTTCTCTTACGAGAGGTTCTCTCGTATTGCGTAAGGAACTTACGCTACGGGAACCCTTTGTCAACGCCGTGCGGGCCATGCATCCACACACAACTCCAGGGGGAGGGGACCCGGGGAGTGAAGAGTGGGGAGAGGGGTGGCCAGCAATGCGGGCCAACACATGTACATAAGCACCCATAGGGAGAAACAGAGCGGCGCAGCCGGTCTGTATATAAGAGCTTTCCCTGAAAGTGCGGCTTGACCAGAAGAGTCAAATCTAATATCCAGCCTGCGAAGAGCAGGGCATGAACATGATTTTAGACTGCAAGAAGTTTAGCCTGCAGGGCGGGAACTTCCAGGTTATAAAACCTAACAAATGTAGACGGGGAGGCCCAGCCAGCAGCCGTACAAATGTCATAAATGGAAATCCCACTGGACCATGCCCACGATGAGGCAACGCCTCTGGTGGAATGAGCCCGTATGCCCAGAGGGCACTGCAGGTCTTTGGACGCGTATGCTGTCGCGATAGCATCCACTATCCATCTGGATAACGTCTGTTTCGAGGCGGCGAGACCCTTGGTGCGCCCACCAAACGAAACAAAGAGCTGCTCTGAGAGCCTGAAGGCTGCAGAGCGCGTAATATAAAGCCTTAACGCCCTGACAGGGCAAAGGAGGTTATTATCGACCTCGCTGGCTGCCGGCGGCAGGGCTGAGAGGGAGATAACCTGTGCTCTGAAAGGAGTACCCAACACTTTAGGGACATAGCCATGTCTGGGTTTGAGAATGACTAACGAGTCGTTAGGTCCAAACTCGAGACACGACGCGCTAACTGATAGCGCATGTAAGTCACCCACGTTTTGAAAGTGAGGTATTTGAGACCCACAGAGTCTAGCGGCTCGAAAGGAAAAGCTTTAAGGGCCTCCAGGACCAAAGACAGATCCCATATCGGAACCGAAGGTGGCCGCGGAGGGTTCAGCCTCCTGGCGCCTCGCAGGAAACGGGTAACGAGTTTGTTTCTTCCAAGTGCGCGGCCGCGCGCCGAGTCGGCGAATGAAGCAATCGCCGCAACATATACCTTGAGTGTGGAGGGGGACCTGCCCGCGTCCAAGAGCTCTTGGAGGAAGTTCAGAACCTGTGGAACCTCACAGGACTGAGAGTTCAAACTCTTCCCTGTACACCATTTATTAAACACTGACCATTTAGACGCATAGAGCCGCCTCGTTGAGGGGGCTCTGGACTGCGAGATCGTGTTAACTACCCCTTCTGGCAGATCAACGAATATTCGTTGATTACCCATGCATGCAGAGACCAGTGCTCTGGATGGGGATGCAGAATTGACCCTCGGGCTTGAGAGAGAAGGTCTCTCCTCACCGGAATCGGCCACGGGGCTGTGTCTGACATGTTCACCAGCTCCGGGAACCAGGGTTGGTTCTCCCAGTGCGGGGCTATGAGGAGCACTGCGTAGCGTGTTTCCCTGATCTTCGCTAATACCTGAGGCAGCATTGAGATCGGGGGGAAAGCGTACAACGGGACACTGGGCCAAGCCTGGGCCAGTGCGTCCTCGCTCTTCGAAAATAACCTTTTGCACTGAGCGTTCTCGCTTGTGGCAAAAAGGTCCAATTTCGCTTCGCCGAAGCGGAGCTACAACGTCTGTATCGTCTGGCTGTGTAACGCCCATTCCCCTGGGGGAACATTGTCCCTGGACAGTTTGTCCGGGCCGTCGTTCAGGTGCCCGGGCACGTGCGCGGCTCTCAGCGAGCGCCGCGAGCCCTGAGCCCAGACCAAAAGGCGTTCTTTTAGAGCGCGCAGGGCTCTGGATCTGAGTCCGCCCTGGCGGTTCACGTAGGACACCACTGACATGTTGTCTGAGCGAACTAGCACGTGGTGTCCCCGCAAGTATGGGAGAAAATGCTTCAAAGCTTTCTCGATCGCTAACATCTCCAGACAGTTTATATGGAGGTTCCGCTCTGGGCCCGACCAGGGGCCGCAGATTGGTCTGCCCTCGTAAAGCGCTCCCCAACCCATGTTGGACGCGTCTGTCGAGACCACTTTGCGATGTGAGATGGCTCCCATTGTCACTCCCTGACGGTACCATTCGGGCGCTAGCCAGGGCTGCAGGGCTGAGACACAGACCTGAGTTACGCTGACTCGAGCTCTCCGAAACCCACACTCCGCGGGGTACTTTCGATTTCAGCCAGCATTGTAGCGGGCGCATACGAAGTAAACCCAGCCGTAGGACCGCTGCGGCTGATGCCATATGGCCTAACAGCCTTTGGAAACGTTTCAGAGGGAGGTATCTGCCCTTTTGGACGGATGCGGCGAGGTGTCGAACACAGCGTGCGCGCTGTTCTGACAGCCTGGCAGTCATCGCCACCGAGTCCAGTTCTATTCCTAGGAAGGAAATAGACTGACTGGGGATAAGTGAGCTTTTGTCCCAGTTCACCGAAAGACCCAGGCTTTCCAGATGACTGAGAAGCGCTATCTTGTGAGAGATGAGTTCCTCTTTTGACTGCGCTAGAATGAGCCAATCGTCCAGATAGTTCAGGATTCGCATGCCCTGTTTTCTCAGGGGAGCGAGAGCTGAATCCATGCACTTCGTGAATGTGCGGGGTGCTAGGGACAGGCCGAAAGGCAGGACGGTATATTGATACACCTGGCCGTCGAAGGCGAATCTCAAGAATGGCCTGTGACGGGGTATAATCTGGATTTGAAAATACGCGTCTTTCAGATCGAGAGATATAAACCAGTCCCTCGGGCGAATTAGCGCGAGGATCTGCCTGGTCGTAAGCATTTTGAACGGCCGTCTCATGAGGGCTCTGTTCAAATGTCTCAGATCTAATATGGGTCTGAGCCCGCCGTCCTTCTTGGGCACGAGGAAATAACGGCTGTAAAAGCCCACCTCGGTCAGAGAAGGAGGGACTCTCTCTATCGCCTTTTTTCGCAGCAGCTTCGCTATCTCTGCATGCAGCAGATGGGCTGCTTCTGCGTTCACTTTCGTTTCGGTCCGGGCTAGAAAGCGCGGAGGCCGACGACTGAACTGTAGCGAATAGCCCTGTATTACCGTGTCCAGCACCCATGTCGACACACCCGGAATAGCCTTCCATGCATTCGCACTCATAGCTAGGGGTCGAATGGCCTCTGAGTCCCGTCCGTCGCATAGCGCGGGACGAGGAGTCTGCAGTGGCGGGCGCGCGCTGCGCGCTGAGACAGTGCTGCGAGACGGGGACTCGCTGATAGCAGTGACCGGCCGAATTGCGCTGGGAGAGTGCGCGTGAGTGTTTACAGCAGAGTGTGAACGCGGGGGAGTGGGCACAGGACTCTTTATTAGGGACTTTAAGCAACAGCTTCTGGTGGAACGGCAACGGCATTCTGGCGTTGTATTGCGCATGCGCGAATTTAACTGCTACTTTGCGACGTTCTATTGTAACGGTCTACTACGGGAGAACAGCTGATTTGCCGGAGTCGCTACAACGAGAGAGTAAATCTAGGTTTTTAGACTTATTTACATCATACAATAGTAAAAACTCCTCTTCTGACAAGAGATTGTCATTTAATGCCAAAAGCAATCCTTCTCTTGCTTTTTTAAATTACATTTTGTTTGTATCTCAATAAATGAATTAATGCCTGTCCTGTTTACGGTTGCTTAGTGATTTTTACGTTCTTGGCTACGGCGGTGTGACAGCATACTTCCGGTCGCCGTAGCCGTTCCATTCGCAGCTGTTGCTTAAAGTCCCTAATAAAACACGGCCGGCCTGCGCTGGCTGGTTGAGCGGGACCTAGGGCGGCCGCGCTGGCGCTGCTGTGTGGTCGGAGGGCGGGAAGAGCGCTGGGCAGAGCTGCGTGCAGGAGGCTCTGTGCTAGAGCGGCCTGCAGCGGAGCTCGAGCGGCGAGGCAGGAAGAGGCTCATAGCCTGTGATGCCTTCTGCACCTCCGTAAACCGGTCCACGAGGCCACTCACTGCTGGTCCGAAGAGGCCGGTGGGGGAGAGCGGGGCGTTAAGGAAGACGGACCGCTCTGATTCTCCCATATCGGCCAGCGTCAGCCACAGGTGGCGCTCTGTGACGGTGAGCGAGGCCATTGAGCGACCGATAGCTTGTGCAGCTACCTTGGTAGCGCGGAGAGAGAGATCTGTCGCGCTGCGCAGGTCGGTCAAGGTGGTCTGGTCGGGGCCCTTCTCGTCCAGCTGGCGGAGGAGGTCGGCCTGAAGGACCGCCATCGTGTGCAGGGCTGAAGCGTCCTGTCCGTTAGCCGAGAAGGCGCGGTGGACGAACGCCGAAGTAGTCCTGCAGGCCTTGGACGGGAGGGCAGACTTTGAGCGCCATCTCGCGGATGGGGGGCAAAGGTGCGCTGCGACCGCCTGTTCGACCGGAGGGATGTCGTTGTATCCCTTCTCCGCGGCTTTGTCCACTCGGGAGAGAGTAGCTGAAGCTGAAGAGCGGAGCCTGGCCGAAACCGGAGCGTTCCACGCTTTGGAGAGTTCCTCGTGGAGCTCGGGCAGAAAAGGCGCTGGTCTGGACGCTGTAGACTGGCGGCGGTTGGGCAGGAAGCATCCATCGAGCCTGTTCGGTGGAGGCACCGCAGGCGGGGACCACTCGAGGCCTAAGCGCTCGACTGCCTTCGTGAGGAGGCGGAGAAGCTCGGCGTCCACACCGGTATGGGTCCTGCCAGACTCTCTTGAAGACGAGGCGGAGCGGAGTGAACCGGACCACTCTTCGCTGTCTGACGCCAGAAGAGAGCAGCTGTCCAGAAGCGCGTCCACTTCCGCTTCATCCTCAGAGGCGACGGCATCGCGGGCCGTAGCCGGCGGCTGCGCGTCGGGAAGCGGGGGAGGCGAGGGAGAGAGCGAGGCTCGCGGGAGGTGCTCCGGCGAGGGCCTGGCTCGAATCTCCGGCTCCGGTGGTCTCTGCGAGCGGCGTTTCTTCTTACGCGGCCCGGAGACAGTTGGAGCGGGTTCTGCATTGAACAAGGCGAGTCGAGCCCGCAGGGTCGACATCGGCAGTTCCTCGCAGAATTCGCAGCCGCCCGAAGACAAGGCAACGGCTGCATGGTCACGTCCCAGGCAGAGAGCGCAGACCACGTGGCGGTCTCTCTCGCTGAGCGGAGAGCGGCATGAACCGCATGAAACTCGAGGCATTTTGAAACAAACGCCTTGCTCTTTTAGTGAGTGCTGCAAGAAAAACACACACAAAACAAGCGAGAAAGGATATATCGCCGGATAGCTGAGCTGGCACGGCAGGCTGAAGGCGACGAAGATTCGACCGGCTTCCTCAGGCTGTCCTAGGCTGGCTCGTTGCTGGTTTCGACGGCGACGGCTTCTCTCAGAGTGCAGCGATGCGAGAGCTTCGCTGAAGAGACAGAAATCAGAGAATTAAGCCTCTGAGCCCTGTTTTTATACGCTCTGACGCCGCCCCTTCTGGCGGCCTGTGACGCGCGCGCCCTGATTGGGCGTGACGTCACGCGGGGCTCACTGGTAGGCTTAAGCAGTTGCCGCGCGGCAGCCAATGAGCACGCAGTATTGCCCGCTCTAGCTCTGCTGTGCCGCCTGCTGCACTGCGTTGACAAATTATGAAAAATTAAGGATAATGTTTTGGCTTCAGTATCTCGAGAAAAGATGACTTTTCCCGTAGCGTAAGTTCCTTACGCAATACGAGAGAACCTCTCGTAAGAGAACTGAATCTGAATCTGAACATACCTTTACATGAGAAAAGATTAAGAAAGGACATTTTTGGGTTCTAAAAAGCTACTCTCCTAATTTCTACAAAATAGCAGCGAATTTCCATGAATTAAAATTTTACCCACAGGCAGCATCGTTTCTACTAGCAGCAGTGATTCAATCTGCGTCTGAGGAGATTGTAGAAAGCTGTTATTTGCACTTATTTGCATTGCTGGCAACAGAACCAGGAACTACTGTATAATCAAGCAGCGCTTAATATAGTGTTATTATGCCAAAATACTTATTTATTTAGTTTTAAGGCGAGACACGGCAGGCAAAAACATCGTTTTTTTTTTACTGGTCAAGTTTGAGATTTGGGGATATTTGTCTTCAATAACATGTCTTCTTTCAGACTTGTGTTGAAAAAAAGTCCGAAATACACATTTAGGTCTTTATTTTATTACACTTTGTCTGTTTGCGTCTGTAGATTTCTCATAAATTCAACAAAAGTTCGCGTTCTTAATCAACGTGCTGCTCCGCGATCTCTGCCATCAGCCTGTCATCAGAAGCACGTTAGGAAGCTCTCTCTCTCCTGTACAATCCTGTCGGATCCAAATATGGTCATTTCCTTTTTATCAGCAACCAATCGTGAAAGTAAAAGGGCTGAATGCGCAATCTCATTGGCTGATGAAAAATCTTTAAAGCCCGTTTTCTCAAAATGACTTTTCTCTCATACTCCAAGTCCGAAATCTCCACTTCAGTAGCACCTATATACACCAAACTTTCCAGACTTGTACCTAGTTATATTATGAAGACATTTACAGAGGGATTTGTAAATATATTATTCCTAGCCTGATTTATATAACATTTTATTCCAAAAAACATGGCGAAAATCATTTTTTTAAGGCTATTGACAGTATTTTCTGATTTACAGGATAACAAAAGTAGATATCCATAAATCCCTCTGTAATTTTTTTCCCATCTAATATGTGAACACAATGAAAAAATAATTTTTAATCTGGCTTTATCCAATACTCAGATATCGTTTTTTAAAATATATACAAATTAGTGCATATTTGATTAGATATTGCCTGATTTGCATATTTAAACATTAAATTACAGAAAACTTGTAATACATTTTTTTCTCATCTTAATGTAGGTAATCAACTGGGAAAGTTTCATGGTGATATCTGCTAGTTAAAAATTTTACCCTATTCACCTGTAGTGTCTCGCCTTAAATTAAACCATTGTAATCCTGAAAGTATCCCCCCTTTTTTCAAAATGTAACTATAATCTGATTACTCCGTTTTTTGACGTAACTGTAACGGATGGAGGATTAACCCATTTAAAGGTAGGGTAGGTAATCCTGTTCAGAAACATTTTTTTTTATACCGGGTGAAATGGTCCTTCCATTCTGATAGTAGTCAATACATTATGTGTTCAGAAAAAGGAATGAAAAAAATCTGACCTCTGTAGCAGCTGCAGGACAGTAAAAACTCTGACCAATCACTGCCATTCAGTGCGAATGTAAAGAACCAATCAGATGCCTTCATGTCTCGTGCCCGAGCACCACTGCGTGCACAGCCCTGCGTGCACTCATCATCACATGTCACCGTTCCCGGAAATATTCAGCTCACTACACCGAGTAAGCAGGAGTTTGCGGCACAATGGCTCGGCTGAGAAAATGCAGCAAAAAGTACCAATGCCAGCTTTGCTACTTTGCTAAACTACTTCCTCGGACCCTGCCCGCACTCTTGAACGACCTCCTCTGCTTCGCCCTCGACCCCGGAGTGGACCTGTCCTCGAACCGACGATGCGGTACTTGTCACCGGAGTGTAACGTTAGTCCTCATCAGAGTCAACAATGTTTTCATCATGGAAACTCTTACATGCAAAACACCGTATATGTTATGACTCTTACACGAAATTCACCTTCATCACAGTGTAACTGATGGTAATGGAAAAACGTGTATCAATGCAACCTAGCTTTGCCTTATAAATATAGCTCGTTACCTATAGCCTAAATATATATAGCTCGTTACCGAATCAAACAAAATATATTTTAAACTTTACCAGTATCGATATGCTAGCTTGATAGTGAGTACTAAAAGCCATCATATTTGTTTATATTCATAGTGATAAAGTTAGGTATTTTATTACATGTGATTCTGACATGATGTCACTGCATGCACTGCGCTCCTTCCTCTCCGCTCGTCTCAGGTAAATAATAAATGCGTCTTCAGCTGAGCCTGAGCGTTTGGCGTCGCGCGTTCATGTGTTTTGGGGGCGTGGCTTTGGAAGGAGCCCAGAAGGGAGGGGGTGGAGTGAATGGAAATAATGACCTGTGTTTACAACAGTCGTGAGAGGTCTACAGACACTCGATTTTTATACTTTCTTTTTCAGAGTACTTAAATTTTAATTATGTATTGGTATATAAAGACAGTTTAAACAAATTTGGAATGTTTTTTTTTTCTGAACAGGATTACCTACCCTAGCTTTAATCCCAATTTTTTCCCAGACACAAAAATATCCAAATCATGTGTCATTAGTATCCCTTTGAAACAATCAGTCATAATTTTTAGAAATTTTCATGGAAAAGTGTGTTTTATGATCGGTCACAATTGTGACCGGTGGGATACTGTGTTGTATCAACCATTGGACAGACTGAATATAGGTCTATTTGACCTGTGCAGTGTGTTTGTGTGTGTTTGTGTGTGTGGGTTTGAGTGACTAATAAATTTGGTTAGATTATTTTTCAGAAACTGCCCTTATAACTGCCAAATTTCATAACATGTTTTCGTACTGTCGCCTGTCAGTGGCAAAGAGAGCAGAATAATAAGAAAATGTACAGATACAATATAATATCAATGTCAATGCAACTTTGGTGAATGGCCTCTAATACTGTAAACCAACTCTAAAGGATAAGATATGTGTTTATTGCTTTGTTTATTGATATTGTTTTTGCTGACTTTGTTGTGTTGTTTGTTCATTCTCATGAGCTTTATACATTTTTTAACAACTACAGTAAAGAAATTGCTTTTATTGAAACAATATTTGAGTTTATCTTGTGTTTTTATGTAATTTTTTAGTTAAGACTAAGTTTTAAACTGTCAAATGAACATGTTTTAACATGCTTCTCACTTTACAGAGTCCCCCGCCTATAGGGCATGTTTTAAAATTTGATATACTAAGTGAAACAATATAAATAAATTAAGAATAATAAGATAATAAGTATAATAAGAAAAAAAGTTAAAAAGCCTTTAATTTCATCATGGCTTTATAATTAAAAAACTGGTGACAAGTACACACTGACGCGTTGTGGCTAACAAGCCTTCGTCAGGGTGTATTATTATAGGGTGGCCATCCTGACGAAGGCTTGTAAGCCACAACGCGTCGGTGTGTACTTGCTGGGGCGCTGTAAAGGGGGGGTAAACGATGACGATTCTCGGGGCCCATGACTAAGAGGGTGTCATGTATGTGACATGTTGTAGTGTAATTGTGTGAACACTGTGAGGCGCTATTGCTTCACCAGCTGTCTAGAACAACAACACACAAGTAAAGCGAGTTCAGTTCAACCACATGCGGTCTCCTGTCTTCAATACATTACATGGTGTCAGAAGTGGTTAAAAGTATAAATTATGGATCAGCTGAAGCCCCCGGGAGCTTTGTGCTTGGAAGGAAACCTAGCCGAAAACTGGAGAGGTTGGATCCAGCGATTTGAACTGTATCTAATCGCGAGTGGAATCTCAGAGAAGTCGGAAAAGATAAAGTGTGCCACTTTTCTGCACGTCGCAGGAGACGATGCAATCAAGGTATTCAACACGTTTACATTTGATGATGATGTTGACGACTTTGAGGTATTAAAAGAGCTGTTTGCCAAATACTGCGAACCACGAAAAAACCTGACATACCTGAGACATTTGTTCTTTATTAGAGCACAAGGCCAAACGGAGTCGATTGATGCTTATGTGACAGATTTAAAGAATAAAGCGAAGGATTGTGAATTTGGAGAACTTACTGAGTCACTGATAAGGGACAGAATTGTTTGTGGTATTACAAATGACCAGATCAGAGGCAGGTTGCTACGGGAACCCGATTTAACCCTGGGTAGGTCAGTGGATATTTGCCGTGCCAGTGAAGTGAGTCAAAACCAATTAAAGTCACTGCAAGAAGAAATAGAAATCCCAGTGCACAAAATTCACAAGCAGAAAAATGTGAAAAAGGAAAAAGAGTTTATTCAGCCCAAGAAGTCACCAGGAGAATGCACAAGATGTGGATACAAACACGAACCAAAAAAATGCCCTGCATATGGACAGACATGCAAAGCCTGCAACAAAAAGAATCATTATGCAAAGAAGTGCATGACTCGTGTACAAACAGAGAAACAAAGAAGAGTTCATGGAATCAATCAAGACGAGGAAATGTTTCTTGGAACCATTGAGATGGAGACTGAACTGTATCAAATCAGTGATGAAGTGAAAAAGAAAGAGCTGCAAACTGGAGTACAACAGTGGACTGAAACACTCAAGGTAAACAACCAGAAGCTGATTGTAAAGTTAGATACAGGTGCAGACTGTAATGTCATATCAGTGCGAGACCTGGATGCATTAAAGATTGACAGAAATGACATAAGAAAATCAGGATGTAGTCTAGTGACATATTCAGGCCACAAGATGTCGCCCTTGGGTCAGCAATGCCTTGAATGTCAGTACAAAGACAAGCTGTACACTCTTGAATTTCAAGTCATAGAGCAAAATGCCTGTGCAATTCTGGGAAGAGAATCATGCAGTGCTTTAGGAGTGATAAAAAGGATGTACGAAATAACAAAAGACACATCAAAAGATATTCTGAGTGAATATGAAGATTTGTTTACAGGGCTGGGTTGTGTTCCAGGGGTCTACCAGATTCAGACAAACCCTGAGGTCCGGCCAGTGATTCATGCACCCAGGAAAGTTCCAGTGGCATTGAAAAAGGACATTGAAAGAGAACTGAAACGCATGGAAGAGATGGGTGTCATCAAAAAACAGACTGAGCCCACAGAATGGGTAAATAGTATGGTGACAATAGTAAAACCAAACAAGATTAGGATCTGTATTGACCCCCAAGACCTAAACAGAGCAATACGAAGGGAACATTATCCTCTTAAAACAATTGAGGAAGTCGTCGCAGAAATGCCCAGAGCCAAAGTATTCTCTGTGGTTGATGCAAATCAGGGATTTTGGCAGATCCGTCTGGATGACGACAGTTCTAAACTCTGTACATTTAACACACCCTTGGGGAGGTACAGTTTTACAAGACTTCCTTTTGGGATTTCATCCGCTCCAGAGGTGTTCCAAAGGTGTTTGTCTCAGCATCTGGAAGGAATGGAAGGAGTAGTTAACGTAATGGATGACATTCTGGTGTGGGGAGAAGACAAAAACTCACATGACTACAGACTGAGGAAGTTGTTTGAAAAACTGAGAAGCATAAACCTGAAATTGAATAGAAACAAATGCAAGATTGGCCTAAGTGAAATCAGCTACATAGGTCATGTGCTGAGTAAAGATGGACTGAAACCTGACAATGAAAAAGTGAGAGCTATTCTTGAGATGCCGGAGCCAGCGGACAAGGCAGCCCTGCAGAGGTTCTTAGGCATGTTGCAGTACTTAGCAAAGTTCATCCCAAATCTTTCAGAAGTGACTGCACCTCTCAGGAAGCTGCTGGAAGAAAAAACACTCTGGCACTGGGAGAGTAAACAACAAGACAGTTTCAATCGACTGAAAGTGCTAGTGAGTACAGCACCAGTGTTGAAATTTTATGATGTGAGCCAGCCAGTTACCTTGTCGGTGGATGCCAGTTCAGAAGGTTTAGGAGCTGTGATTCTTCAGGAGGGACAGCCAGTAGCGTACGGCTCAAGAGCACTAACAGATTGTGAAAAAAACTATGCACAAATTGAAAAAGAGCTTTTAGCAATTGTGCATGGCTGCGAAAAATTTCACCAATATCTGTATGGACGCTGCATTCAGGTTGAGTCCGACCACAAGCCATTGGAGATCATTTTCAAAAAGCCACTCTATAAAGCTCCGTCCAGACTTCAAAAAATGATGATGAGACTGCAAAAGTATAGCCTGATGGTGAGATATGTTCCAGGAAAGGAGTTGCACATTGCAGATGCATTGAGCAGAGCTTACCTTCAAGAGCATTGCAATCAGGACAACAGAGAAGAGGACGAGATGGAAGTGAGTTTTATACTTCACCAGTTACCTGTTTCAGAGGAGAAAAAAGAACAGTTTCAGTCAGCGACTTTACAGGATGAAGAACTGAGATTAGTCAGAGAAGCGGTTCAGTCTGGGTGGCCAAACTCAAGAAGCCAAGTACCAAAACCTATCCAGCAGTACTGGACTTTTAGAGAGGAACTGAGTTTCACAGATGGACTGTTATTCAAAAACGGTAAACTAGTAGTCCCAAACAAAATGCGAGATGAAATGCTTGAGAGGATCCATGAAGCACACATGGGTATCGTAAAGTGCAAGGAAAGAGCTAGAGACGTCTTGTTCTGGCCAGGGATGGCAAAGCAGATCGAAGATGTTGTCAGCAAGTGTGACATCTGCAATATGCACAGAAACAGCAATCCCAGAGAGCCACTTGTGTCACATCCTGTCCCAGAAAGAGCATGGTCAAAGCTTGGAATGGATTTGTTTCACTTCAGAGATGCGGATTACCTCCTCGTTGTGGACTACTTTTCCAAGTACCCTGAAATCGCTAAATTAAGTGATATGACAAGCAAGTCAGTCATTGCGGTTCTCAAATCAATGTTCGCCAGACATGGAGTGCCAGATGAACTTTTTTCAGATAATGGTAGTCAGTTTGTAAGTGCTGAAATGCGAGCGTTTGCAGCCAGCTGGGAGTTCATTCATACTACCTCAAGTCCTGGATTTCCGCAGTCAAACGGTCAGGCAGAGAGGGCAGTGCAAACAATAAAAAATCTGCTGAAAAAAGCACAAGACAGTAACAGAGATCCATACATTGCTCTCCTGGAGTTTAGAAACACACCGTTGAGTGGAATAGGCCTTTCCCCTGCACAGTTACTCATGGGAAGAAGACTGAAGTCAAAGATTCCAGTATCAAAGAAACTGCTGATGCCCAAGGTTTTCAGACAGGTGCGTAACAGACTGGGTCACAGACAAGTCAAACAAAAGCAATACTTTGATCGTGGGACAAGAAAGCTGCCGGAATTGAAGAAAGGAGAAGGAGTGAGAATTAGACAGGATAACAAATGGCAACCTGCAGTTGTTCTCGACAAACTTCAACAACCAAGATCTTACATTGTTCAAACACCAGAAAGTCGCATCTTCAGAAGGAATAGAAGAGATTTGCTGAAAACAAAGGAGACAGTGTGTCCTTCTTCACATCAAACTGAAGTTGAGGATGATTTACCCCTTCCATCACCAGATTCTGAGCTGAATTCAGAGCAAGAAAACAATATGAACAATAACGCCAGTGCAAGTTGTTCATCTACTGTGAGTGCCAAGAGTTCACCTGTGAGAAATAGTCCATTTCGTGGAGTGGGTAGTGAGAGACTGTCAAGATTTGGTCGGCCTATCAGAGTGCCTAGTAGGTACCGGGAGTAATGCAGAATAGCATCAAGTCCTAAGAGTAACTTAAGTTTAATGTTGTGTGCAAGTTATATGTAAAAAAAAAAAAAAAAAAAGGGAGATGTCATGTATGTGACATGTTGTAGTGTAATTGTGTGAACACTGTGAGGCGCTATTGCTTCACCAGCTGTCTAGAACAACAACACACAAGTAAAGCGAGTTCAGTTCAACCACATGCGGTCTCCTGTCTTCAATACATTACAGAGGGGGCCCAGAGAAGCCCCCAATAAAATTGTGGTGCTAAAAAAAATATTTGATAGTAAAAATGATTAACTTTAAATTATTCTATTTGGTGTTTCCTGGTGTCAAATAAATGTATTTGTTTAGGAAACACAAACGTCCGTGGGCCCCCTCCCCCTCTCGATTATCATAAAATGGTTCAGTCCGCCCAAATTGTATCCAGGCAACACAAACAGCTTGACTTCACTTATATCGCCGGTGTGATGAAGTATCATAGAACGGAACGGTTCGTTGGACCATTTTTCCTGCCGACCAAAATTTCACTATTTCAAATGTAGGCGCGTTGCGCGTGGCAAGCGCGCTCATAATGTAAGAGACGCCGGCGCGACCACAACATTGTCCAACATCAAATGTGCAAACGTAATGTAAGCGGAACGAAACTGGGCTACTCGTTATTGTGTGGTTGAAGGACCGCTCATCAGTTTGGACCAGTGCAGCGCGAGCGATCTTGATCAAGCGACACTGTTACTACACAGCGGTAATAAGAGATCCAGTAAATAAATCATTTTAATTCGCCACAGAAGTAATAACATCGCTACGAGATCTAGTGAGAAACATTCACATTTGTCCGTTTTTAACGGATCAAACAGCGCGTGGAAGCCAGGAAGAAACATTGTGCCATGAATGAACTATCAGTGTCCACAGATCTGCAACATTCACCATGGATTTACTGTAGTAACACTAACTGCAACCATGGAAGTTTGGCAGGAATAGTAGGCTATAATGGCTTCAAGTAACATTACGTCGGTACAATTGCTGCCCTCAAATGTTAATCTGAACTAGAAATAGACCTTTGTTTATAACTACTACAATATTAGGTTACATTTAATTTTTTTCCAAGGAGCAGTTTTGTTTATGCTCCTAAGAAAAGTCTATTATAGCTCCATCATTGGTCAAAGTGTGTTAGTTTTAATAAATAAAATAATAATAATAATAAAAAAATTCTCTGGCATTTATTTCTTTTTGCTGTATCGAAAGCGTACCAAACCGTGACACAAGAGTATCGTATTAAACCGAACTGTGAATTTTGTGAACCGTTACACCCCTACTATCTATATCTCTCTTACCTATCTGTCTACCCCTCTGAAACAATGGTTGAAGCAATTTGAATGCTGAGAAACTTTACTAAGACGATTTGAAAAGTTAGTTTATCTGTTTATTGTTATGAATGTTTGATATTTACCAAAAACATCACTTTGCAGTGTTTTGTTGAATGAGTTTTTTTATAATAAATGTATTTTTAATTAAAACATTTGTTATTAATAGTCATTATTGGGATTTGATCTGGTGTTTTACGACACGCATAATGGGTGCGATGTAGGTCTTAATTTTCATTAAAGTGGTCTTAAAAAGGTCTTTAAAAAAGTCTTAAATTTGGGGTGATCAAACCTGGGGAAACCCTGGAAAGAGGCAAAGGGTCGACAGTATGTTACCCAATATTTCACAAGAAAAGGTGGGTTTGTAAGTAGGCCTAAATTGTTAGTGGACCGCCCGTGACAATGATCGTAGCCTACGGCACTTTTCTGTGCATACGCACGCTTTGTACATGAGGCCCCAGGTCTCTACGGTAGCATTTTCCGACAAGTTAGCACGTTTCGATAGAGCAGGGTGCAGCGGGTGCACGGCTTTGCCTCGCATACATACAAATATAAATATATGTGAATACACTATATGACACATGTACAGCTATGCACAGTATACATTATACAGTACTGAAGTAGTGCAGTATTACAGAGGACAAATTACGGGTGTGGAAATTGTCTGATTGACTTAAATATATGAGAATGATAGTCAAAATACCATAAACCATGATTTTATGTAAATTAATATGAAAAAAGTCTCAGCTGTGTTGGGGGCCCTGTCAAGATTCTTTTCATGGGGCCCAAAATCCTTAGCAGCGCCCCTGTGTACTTGTCACCAGTTTTTGTGTATTTGGAGCAAGTGGTGTTTTGCTGTTGTCTCATTAAAGTTGCGTCTTCAGATTATGTGCTCCTATTGGTTTTTGATTTGATGTTTGTCAAAGAAGTCACACTGCAGGACTGTGTCTCAAAACTTCTGACACTGCCAGAATTTCGTCGAAGGCAAAACTTGATCACAATGGTCATTAATCAGCTTTCGGCGAACATGTCAAACTAGTGATGGAAGACTTGAGATTTTTGCCTAGGATAAAAAGAATTGTTTAGGATTCACAAAAGTTGCCCAAATATTGGCCAAAATCATACAGTGTAATCCAGGCTTCACTCTTTCCAACTAACTGATGCAGACAGAGCATGATTCAGGAGACCAAGTTATAATAAAAATGAGCATTTATTGTGTTTATTGAATAATCTCCATCTGACTAGCACAAATTCAACATCTGTTATTCAAGCAAAGCAAAAGCAGTGGAAACTGCTACACAACATTGCCATTCGCTTATATCTAACTTACTTACTTGTAAAGACAATACAGCACACAACATAAGATTACAGTAATAGAAAAAAAAAACTAGAAATCAATACAGATCTTTAAATCATTTACGTCACAATTACATAATCAAATTATTTTCGAAGAATAAAAAAAAAATGTGGGTAATTAAGTGTGGATGTGAAGTAAACAATGTAAGGATGTAAATTTAGAGCACTCAGCATACATTTTGAAGTATTACTTTAGTTTAGTACAGCAGGGCTTTAGTAATGCCAGGATCATGGGATCAAATAACAGGGAATACAAATTTTGACCAATTTTCTGCCTAATGTGAATTTCTCCTTCAGTGGGATTGAGTTTGCTCAATTGTTATCCTGTTAGTTTTGTTCCAACCTAGAAAAAGCCCTCATACTGATTGCTTGGAGACATTATTGTCACTTTTATGTATAGTACTTTTAGATATTTATTTATACAATACAGATTGTAGTTTCAGAGTCGCTTTACCGTGATATTCTATACATTATGCAAAGGCCCTTTGCCTTTGAGCATCTGCATTTAGATATAGTTGATTTCCGGAAAGCCACTGAACAATTCAGCTCACTACTTTTTCCAGAGCTTTCCAACTTGTACACAGTCTCACACCAGAGATTTTTCTGGTCTTGTCTTGTCTTGACAGCAGTGACTTTAAACGTCTCATATGGAGGAATCAGCACCTCTTTCTGTTCAGGATACTTGGAGTATTTGATCACATTAACACCGTTGCAAGTTTTGATTTCAAAACAAGATTTAGTTCCAAAACCCTGTGCTACTTTACGATCAAGAGAGGATGAAGCAAACGAGCCGAAACGAATCTCTGTGCCCGTGACATTCTTATAAAATTCAGCTTTAGTACCACGATATGTTGACTTGCATTCCTTTTGTTTATTAGTCAATATCTGTATTGCATCTGTTATCAAAAATTGAAGTGAATACCATTTGAATGTCCGGTTTCTGTAGTTTTGTTTACCATTATAAACAGCCGTATCAAAATTGCTATATATGCTAGAATTAAGGTTAGTGTACACATACAAGGCAATAGAATGATTATTTGTCAGTTTATCTTCTGGCGCTCTGGCATTCTTTTCACCTTCTTGCCAAGCCTTTTCAAATTCAGCTGAGTTATTGATTTCCTTCTTTAGATATTTATTCCTCACCAAATATGCCATTTTTTTTCCACAGGCCATATACTGATCATCAACTGAATTCGGTGCCATATCTAATGGATATATCTGTCCTTCAACAGCAGCAGCAGCAGCTCTGTGATCCTGCAAAAAACATGAATCATAATGATCACATCATCAGTATTCATGTCTGTAATATTCAAACTAGAACACAAGCTTACCTGTCCTAGAGCAGCTAATATGAGAAGAAGAGCTTCAATGATGAGCAGCATTTTGATTCAGTCAAATCCTTCAGATGATCTAGTAGATCTAGTGAAGAACGGACGATGAAAGACAATGAGAACAGTATTTCACAAAATCTCCAATCAGGAATATGTACAGATTTACACACTAAAAATGTTACACAATAAAGTTGTACCCTGGTGTCCTTGGAATGTTCTGCTAGATAGCAAACCATTTGAAAATAATGAATGAAGGAATTAATCAGTGAATTTATAAAACAATAATAATTCATTTAATCCCTTGAAATCTTTTAAAATACCCTCTTGCCATCCAGAGGCTTGCATTCTGCAAGTGAACGGCGCCTTGTGGTGTCATCCCAAAAAGGCACAATATCACTTGACTGTTCCAAGCTGGTGGCATGACCGGCCTAACTCAAACTGAGCTGCTAATGTTTTAGCCATTGTCAAGAAACTGCTGAAGACGCATCTCACGTGCAAAGGTTGCATTTTAGGGGCATTCTGAAATTTCACCCGAAAATCGCATTTCCCTAACTTTCTGTAAGTAGTATATATATAGAAACGTTGCTACATGTACTGTAACTGAGTCTAAATGTCCTACTGTTAGTTTGATTGCTTATATTGCTCTTCTCATTTGTAAGTCAATCTAGATAAAAGTGTCTGCTAAATGATTAAATGTAAATGTAAATGTAAATTACCTTGGAATATGGTAATTTTTTTTTGTAAGGTTCTTCAGTTGCTCAGGAACATTGATGAGAGAAGATCAGAAAAGTCATCCAGTCTGGCGACAACAGCAGTATAAAACATAAACATATGATTTCATCTAAGGCTGTGTCTGAAGTCAGTTGTAGTTCTTGTGTTTCTGCTCGTCTCTTTTTCTGTCCTCTTCTTTCCTTCAGTGATTCTGCTTGTTAAACAGGCTTATTAAGGCTGAGATGACTCCATATTTAATATACACAGGTTTTGTGGCTCAGATGAGCTCCAGTTCTGGTTTATTTCTTTGCTCTTGGCTGGCATGTGGCATTGCTATGGCCTGCTTGTGGCCCAGATCTGGCAAACAGGAGCGGTCCGCTCAAGGGCCGTCATTCCACGCTGCATGAGGGCCAGATCATCTTTCCACAAGTGCCGGACCTGGGCCGAAACAATGTTGCTATGTGGGTCATACGTTTCATATCATACGTCCATATCTATACAAACGTACAAAAAGTAAATTTTCTATCTTTGAAAATGACATACTATAACGTACGTATTAACAATGAGACCAGGCTGGTATGGACCTTGGGTTAAAATGCAATGCTTAAATAATGCTTGGAAAGAACATTTCTTAAAATGGAGTTAATGTAGAAACAACTGTATTTGACTTCCTCTTTTTTGTAGAACATGATGAGATAAGCAAAAGTTTTGAAATTTAGGTTCTTGAACTTAATGTTTCTTAACCAACCACAGAGATTATCAAGAGGGCTGCTTAGATGAGGTGTATCCTCCAATGTTACTGTCTAATGCATTAAAGCACGTTCAGCGCTTCCACATTGAGCAATTTACAATCACTAATCTGCCTATAAGACACATGCTGTGACACACACATGCACAACATAAAACACAGACTACATTCTTAATAACCAAAAAAAATAAAAAATGTTCTGGGATTGTTCAACGGTACTAACATTCACAGAACGTGCATGAATCAAAAAAATATTACATGGGTTTTAGTAAAAGTGAAATAACAAATAAATGTAAATGTGAATGTGAAAAAGTCAAACCTGAGGAAATCTGTGTTCCAAACAGCAAACAGTTTTTCTGCTGGATAGTTTATAAGAGATGTCTTGTTTTCTTGAATTATTTTGCTGTATTCTTTTGCCACGACATTGTGGGCTTATATATGTGTACTCATGTGACGTAAGATGTATGCCAGCCAATCAGGATCTGCATGTTACTGAGACATCATATGTCTACTTTCTCTTTCCAGTAAATGACATAACTTTCAGGAAAAACTAAAACAAACAAACACAGTATGGGTCCGGGTGGGAGAGTGGGAGGCAGGGTTGTGACTGGAAATGAACATGAATATCTTATTTGATCTTGAGATGTCTCTAGACACATACTCTGTGTATTAGCAGATGACTGTTGGATGTTAACTGAATGCATGATTTGTCATTGTTAGATCCTATAGCTATACATTATTGTCATTTTGAAGGATGTGCTTCAGTTGAATCAGCTCACTCATAATATTCCCCCGCCCGCTGGTTGAAGACTTTCAGAATTGACGGAGACTCACTTGTGCTGCTTATTTTTTGAGGTTCAGTTTGTAGTTATACAAACCGTCCTTCTTCTGTCATTTACATTGTTGTCTTCTTCAAGCACTCTTGCTCTTCTTCACTGTAGTCTTCGTCTGTCTGGTGGTTTCAAAAAGGTTCTTTTCCCCCTCATGGTTGGTTAAGAAACATTAAGTTCAGGAAACTAACTTTCACAACTTTTGCCCATCTCGCCCAGTTCTTCTTCTTCTTCTTCAAAAAGTGGAAGTCAAATACAAGTTTCAAGTATTGCAGGTTCTTTCCAAGCAGCATTCAAACATCTTTATATGGCATTAACTTAAAAGCAAGCAAAATAACATTTATTTGATAATGGTTTCTTTTGAATAGCAATATCAACATCAATATCCAAAACACGTTTATCAGCTGGAGAAAATAGTTCTGAAAGTAATTCCAACAATATTGTTTCTCTGTTCCGTTATCATTAAAACTGTTCTTCATTTAGAACAATTTTAAGAACTATATCATTATCGTTATCTTTGTAGTTATCATTCTTGGTGTGAACGGGCCTTAATACTGTTCTCGCAATATGACATGGACAAAACATCAATAATACAAAAACAAACACCAATGACACTCAATTTCATCAACCACTACACCTTAATAAATACAGCACCATAATATGTCCATATTGATTTAAATATATAGTCTGATTTTAAAACTGCATTCACTGTGATTATGTAATTAGATCATTGACATGTTACAGTTCCCTTTCGAAAGGGAACTCTACACTACGTCAGAATGACGCTATGGGGAACGCCTCAGGCGTGACAGGTGTCTGAAATCAAATATCAACTCACGGCAATCATGTTGACCGGCGACAGCCCGTGAATCATCAGCTTGATTGATTAACGCGCGACCAGAATGTATAAAAGGGAGCCTGGAAAACATGACAACATCTTTTCGTCTTCAGGGACTGTTTGTCTGTTTAAGAGAATATCGCTTTGAAGAGGCATTAAGAGCACGCACGGCTCTCGAGAGAGCCTCTTGTGCAAACTGTGAGCGTGTTTCATTTGAAGAAACGCTCCGCTCTCGTCTGACCCTTTTTTCGAGGGAGGAGGGTCAGCATTTGAGCCCTATGGTGCACGCGATCTGTGAAATAATACTGTTGGGTGCGAGGCATTCACAGCCAGCTCCTGAGGGTGCTGGCAGTGTTCATTGAAAATATCTCTGTGCGCGTGCATCCGTGCACTTTCGGATGTTTCAACCTAGCACCTGTTGACTTTCTTCTCGAGGGATGAAAGCCAAATATATTTTACGGCTCGAATCTCGCGTTTGCCTAGGCAGTGTGTAGATTATGAGACCATATATAATAATAGTAATTAAAACAGCTGCATTTAATTCTATGGAATTAAAATGATGGAATTTTATCTGACTTTAAGAAGTTAGATATTTTAATTCAGCCTACCATCCAGACCGTGTTTCACTTATCCAGTGTTTTTGGCTGCATTTAATTCTGAGGAATTAGAATGATACACTGCAGGTGTACTGTCTGGTCTTTTTGTAAAATGTTTTTGTGCGCAAATAACATTTTCTTTTGTTTGTTTCTCTTACAGACCGCGTCTCCTGTATAGAGTGGCTGTCAAGGAGTATTTCCCCCCCCAAAAAAAAAAAAAAAAAAAATTATTATGTGGTGTTCAGGTTATCAGGTCAGAGGCTTCACCAGGCCTTCCTGAATATGAGCTCCCACATCCTGTGGCAGGCCTCCTCTCCTTGGAGAGTCATTCTGCTGAGGCCTCCATAAATACATGTTCCAACTATATAGTTCGGCAGTTTTGGTCTGTACTCTAGCATGTGTCAGGCTTCCTCTCCTTCGAGAGTTATCCTGAGGCCTCCATGCAAACAGCATTACAGTCGGAGTTGAGGAGTGGCCCCTCCCTCTCTGAGGGGGTGCCTTAGGCCCTTCACTCCATGAGCTCTGATGGTCCTACTATCTGTCAGGCCTCCTCTCCTTCGAGAGTCATCCTGCTGAGGCTTCCATGTGTACAGATGTTGCAGGTAGAGTCTTAGAAGTGGCCCCTCCCCCTCTGGGGAGGTGATTCAGGCCCTTCACTCCTTGAAGCTCTGATATATGTGCCAGGCCTCCTCTCCTTAGAGAGTCATCCTGTTGAAGCCTCCGTATACATAGTTAAGTCTGTAGCATGTGGTAGGCCGCTTCTCCCTTGAGAGTCATCCTATTAAGGCCCCATGCAACCAGCTTTGCAGGTGGAGCTGAGAGGTGGCCCCTCCCTCTCTGGGGAAGGTGCTTTAGGCCCTTCGCTCCCTGAGCTCTGGTAGTAAATAAGCTAGTTATCATAGGTATGTGTGTTGGTTTCCTCTCCATTGAGAGTCATCCTGCTGAGACCTCCATATATATACAGTCATATGTGTTAGGCCTCCTCTTATTCAAGAGTCATCCTGTTGAGGCCTCCATGCCAACAGCTTTGTAGATGGAGTTTTAGAAGTGGCCTAGCTATGTGTGTTAGGCCTCCTCTCCTTCGAGAGTCATTCTGTTGAGGCCTCCATATATACAGTGGCCATCATAAGGATGTGTGTCAGGCCTCCTCTCCACTGAGAGTCTTCCTGCTGAGGCCTCCATATTCATAGTTAAGCTGTCTATGGTTAGATATGTGTTAGGCCTCCTCTCCATTGAGAGTCTTCCTGCTGAGGCCACCATATACATATCTAAGCTGTCTATGGTCAGATATGTGTCAGGCCTCCTCTCCACTGAGAGTCTTCCTGCTGAGGCCACCATATACATAGTTAGGCTGTCTATGGTTAGATATGTGTCAGGCCTCCTCTCCATTGAGAGTCTTCCTGCTGAGGCCACCATATACATATCTAAGCTGTCTATGGTTAGATATGTGTCAGGCCTCCTCTCCACTGAGAGTCTTCCTGCTGAGGCCACCATATACATAGTTAGGCTGTCTATGGTTAGATATGTGTCAGGCCTCCTCTCCACTGAGAGTCTTCCTGCTGAGGCCACCATATACATAGTTAAGCTGTCTATGGTTAGAGATGTGTCAGGCCTCCTCTCCACTGAGAGTCTTCCTGCTGAGGCCACCATATACATAGTTAAGCTGTCTATGGTTAGATATGTGTCAGGCCTCCTCTCCACTGAGAGTCTTCCTGCTGAGGCCACCATATACATAGTTAAGCTGTCTATGGCTAGATATGTGTCAGGCCTCCTCTCCATTGAGAGTCTTCCTGCTGAGGCTACCATATTCATAGTTAAGCTGTCTGTGGTTAGATATGTGTCAGGCCTCCTCTCCACTGAGAGTCTTCCTGCTGAGGTCACCATATTCATAGTTAAGCTGTCTATGGTTAGATTGTGTTAGGCCTCCTCTCCATTGAGAGTCTTCCTGCTGAGGCTACCATATACATAGTTAAGCTGTCTATGGTTAGATATGTGTCAGGCCTTCTCTCCACTGAGAGTCTTCCTGCTGAGGCCACCATATACATAGTTAGGCTGTTTATGGTTAGATATATGTGCCAGGCCTCCTCTCTTTCGAGAGTCATCCTGTTGAGGCCTCCATATATACAGTTGGCTGTTTTTGGTTTATACTCTAGCATGTGTCAGGCTTCCTCTCTTTGAGAGTCATCCTGTTGAGGCCTCCATGCAAGCAGCATTTGAGTTGAAGTCTGAGAAGTGGGCCCTCCCTCTCTGAGGAGGTGTTTCAAGCCCTTCGCTTCCTGAGCTTTGATTATGGTTGCTAGAAATGTGTTAGGCTTCCTCTCCTTTGAGAGTCATCCTGCTGAGGCCTCCATATATACAGTTCGGCTTCACTCCCTAAAAGAGTGCAGTAGTTATATTCTAGCATGTCAGGCCTCCTCTCTTTCGAGAGTCATCCTGCTGAGGCTTTCATGCAAACGGTATTGCAGGCAGTAGTTTAGAATAAGGGCCCTCTCAATATTGGAGAGTTGTTTTTAGCCTTTCTCTGTCTGAGCTCTGTATTATGAACTTTTCACTTTGAGAATAAGTTCTGGAGACCATGTTGGTGTAAATGTGCAGGCTTTCTCTGCTCTCTAGTCGTCCTGTGGAGGCTGCCGCTTCCCTTGGGTACTAAACAGGTTGTTGGCTTCAGCATTAAGTGTGATAGCCTCCCTGGCATGGGGGTCGTTTTTGGTCCCCCCGAAAGGGTCAGAGGCCTCAATAGGCTCTCCTGAGTATAAGCACCCACATACAGTGGTTATCAGGTTATAGGCCTCACCAGGCCTTCCTGAATATAGCTTCCACATAACGTGGTTATTAGGTTATAGGCCTCACTAGGCCTTCCTGAATATGAGCTCCCACATGTTGTGGTTATCAGGTCAGAGGCCTCACCAGGCCTTCCTGAAGGTGAGCTAACTCATACTGTATGTGTTTTCACTCAGCATGGTTTTCAGGTTGTAGGCCTCTCCAGGCCTCCCTGGAGTTTAGTTCCAACATATTTTGAGTTTCCACTTAAGGTGGTCTTCTGGTAACAGGTAGTAGGCCTCTCCAGGCCTCTCTGTAAGTGAACTCCCATGAACTCCCTTAGGCCCTCACAGGCCTCCTCAGTGGTTTGAAACACAAACACTGGGTAGATCCGTGGATCGAGTAGAGAAACTCCCCTCGCTGGCAAGGGTTGTAAAGCACTATGCTGAGTTATACTCTCCGGGATATCCCGCATTTCAGTCCTAGGTCCTCAAAGACCTCCTCAGTGTTTTGAAATACAAACACTGGGTAGATCCGTGGATCGAGTAGAGAAACTCCCCTCGCTGGCAAGGGTTGTAAAGCACTATGCTGAGTCATACTCTCCAGGATATCCCGTCTCTGAAATCCGGGCCAAGTGGTTCACTGCCTGCTTTGCAGTCTCTTGGGTTGGATGCCTTACCTAAAGGCAAGTGTCCAGAGGCTCTGTCTTCAGACAGACAGGAAGTGGCCAGACTTAGTGTCTTATGTAGTGACACCAGGTCAGGCCTGCCTGGTGGCATTTCAGGTGGCACGTTCCCCTGAATAGTGACTGGCTGGGGTTCCCTCGGGTCCCCTAGCCACATTCCCTAGAAGGGGACCCTTTCTAGTTTTTGAATTGTGGTCCTAGGCCTTTGAGCTGGCCCAGGTAGACCTTCCTTTAAATTTGTGGAGGTTTTTCTGTGGTATCCTTTAGCTTGGGCTATGACCGTAGGGAATGCTGTCACTGACAGCCCAGTGTGACCTGAGGGCATGCACTCCCCTTAGCATGGTGGCGTTGGTATATCGTTCCCCATAGCGTCATTCTGACGTAGTGTAGAGTTCCCTTTCGAAAGGGAACGTCTCAGGTTACGACTGTAACCTATGTTCCCTGAGAACAGGGAACGAGACACTACGTCTTCCTGCCATGCCTCGGGGCCTGCCTGCAACAGTCCCTTCAGACGATGGGATGTTGTCATGTTTTCCAGGCTCCCTTTTATACATTCTGGTCGCGCGTTAATCAATCAAGCTGATGATTCACGGGCTGTCGCCGGTCAACATGATTGCCGTGAGTTGATATTTGATTTCAGACACCTGTCACGCCTGAGGCGTTCCCCATAGCGTCATTCTGACGTAGTGTCTCGTTCCCTGTTCTCAGGGAACATAGGTTACAGTCGTAACCTGAGACGTTTTTATATGTACAAAAACCGACAATGAAAAAAAGTCTCTGTCAAACTGTATTCATATTTATCTATATTAACATTTATGTATAGATTTAAAATGTCTCACGTGGCTCATTATAGGCTCACTGTAAAGTATTTCTCAGTATCTGTTCCAGTATGCCAGCCAATCAGGATCTGCATGTTATTGAGACATCATATGTCTGCTTTCTCTTTCCAGTAAATGACATAACTTTCAGGAAAAACTAAAACAAACAAACACAGTATGGGTCCGGGTGGGAGAGTGGGAGGCAGGATTGTGACTGGAAATGAACATGAATATCTTATTTGATCTTGAGATGTCTCAAGACACATACTCTGTGTATTCATAGCAGATAACTGTTGGATGTTAACTGAATGCATGATTTGTCATTGTTAGATCCTATAGCTATACATTATTGTCATTTTGAAGGATGTGCTTCAGTTGAATCAGCTCACTCGTAATATTCCCCTGCCCGCTGGTTGAAGACTTTCAGAATTGACGGAGACTCACTTGTGCTGCTTCTTTTTTGAGGTTCAGTTTGTAATTATACAGACTGTCCTTCTTCTGTCATTTACATTGTTGTCTTCTTCAAGCACTCTTGCTCTTCTTCACTGTAGTCTTCGTCTGTCTGGTGGTTTCAGAAAGATTCTCTTCCCCCTCATGGTTGGTTAAGAAACATTAAGTTCAGGAAACTAACTTGATCAACTACTGCCCATCTCGCCCAGTTCTTCTTCTTCTTCTTCTTCTTCAAAAAGTGGAAGTCAAATACAAGTTTCAAGTATTGCAGGTTCTTTCCAAGCAGCATTCAAACATCTTTATATGGCATTAACTTAAAAGCAAGCTTCTTTCCTGATAATGGGTTGGACCGAGGGCTGTCTCCTCCACCTCAAAATGTTGTTGTTGTATTGACGCACATTATGATGCAGTGGATACAAATCCGTGGGAAGCACGACTTGATTGTTTGTTAGGTTATTGAGGGGAGCAAGGAGACAGAACCCGCTCTTTACCCTCTTGGGACTTATATCTGGCACTGCAGAGACCTCCCTTGAGCCCTGCAGGCAGTGAGTTAAAAATCCTGTTTCAGAGAAACAGTCCTCCTGCTTGTTTGGTCTCTATCTAGAGGGTAGGGACTTGCACGCATTTTCGGTCAACGAATCGTGCCTGGAATTCGGGCTGGCTAACTCTCAGCAAATCTGAGACCAGGCCTGGATATGTGCCCATGGTTCCTGCATCTAATCACATAATACACTGAGGAATGAGCGCTGCTTTTAAATGAACATTTCTTTAAAACAAAATTGATTTGACAGAATTTCACTTTCTTATTGGCATAAACAGGCTTTACTCCCTTGAAACTTAAACTGGAATGTCACTGTGACTTCCCGAACAGGCAAACAGGCGTATGCACAGATCACTTGTGAATTAAAATTGAAGATCGAGGATGCAGTGCATCGTGATACTTTACTTTACTCTATACTTTATTGTCAGACTGAAGTCTGAAATGTTTCTTACATGACAGTATCCATGTTTACCACAACATTTAACATACATTCAACATTGACATTCACTCAAAACACTTATCCATCAACCCCACCATCCCAATACTCTTAGGGTGCTTTCACACTAGCACTTTTGGTGCGCACCCGGGTTCGAATGACGTCATAGTTCGGTTCGTTTGGATGATGTGAACGCTGTTTTCCGAACTCGGGTGCGCACCCGCGAACCGTACTCGAGTCCGCTTAAAAAGGTGGTCTGGGGTACGGTTCATGTGAACTCGGGTACGATTCGCTGCTGATATGAACGCAATCGTACCAAATCGCGGAAGTGAACCGCTATTGATGACGTATAATGTGGTGCGTGCCTGCGTGCGTGTGTGTTTAACAACTGTAAAAGGGTCTATACGCTTACCTTGACGAAAACAGGGATTGACGCATGCAAGCAGAGAGATGATTTCTGCTTGCCTCCACAAAAATTGTCTTCGGCGGACATCCCGCGCTGTCTTTGGAACGGTTTTAATACTTTTGCGGCAGACAGACGCAAGTGTGTTTCTGTATATTTTCTTTGAAAACAAAACCAAAGGTTAAAAAAAAGAAAAAGAAATGTGAAGCGAGCAATTCTATCCATTTTGACGCCTTTTCATAGCAGTTACCAAGCAACACGAGTACGCGCCAGCTGCAGCTTAATGATGCAAGCGTACCACGGTTCGGATGCAAATAATATAATGTGAACACAGTCCATCGGGGGCAGGGGGAGGGGGGAGCAATCGAACTCGGGTTCGGAACAGACAATCGAACCAAGTGTGAAAGCACCCTTAATCTCTGATTAGGTTTTCGGTGATGCATTGTGATATCATATTGAACCGAACCGTGAGAGCAGTGTAGGTTCACACCCCTAGTTTTAATGTGACCATATATTTTCAACAAGACACACCAAGCGTTGCGAATTCAGCATTTATTATTATAACAGCCTGACGTCTGAATGACATGACGTGTTTCAACTCTGGGGTTTTCAAACCCAGAGGAATCATTTTAATTGCCCAACCAATTTTCCATAACGAGCTAAAATACTCTAAAACGCTTTATCAGAGATAAACGGAGGTAAGTTTGACAACATCACCTTTTTCGAGAGGTTAGACAAGGTATACAGAGTGATGTTGTTACAGCCTAGCAGCCAATGAGAGCAAACCTGTCCACCAATGAATGCTGTTATTATATGTTGTTTACAGTACAACATGTTCCAGGAACAACATCATGTCTAACTTCTGTTTCTGTTTCTGTTTGTTTATTTATATAGCACTATTAAAACACAACCAGGGTTGAACCAAAGTACTTTACATACAGATTCCAATGAGGAATAAAAATAACAACATACCTAGACCAGTCAATAAATAACATATAGAATTTCACATCTACTCATTATAGGCTAACGACATCAGATGCGATTTACACAAATGCTTAAAAATCGACAGCGATTTTGCAGACCTGATAGATAGCGGCAGCTCATTCCACTGTCTCGGCCCTGTTACCGCAAACGCCCGGTCACCCTTATGAAGGCGTTTTGTTCTAGGCACTATCAATAGTTCCTGATTCTCTGAGCGTAGTGTTCTGGAGGGGGTATACAAAGTTAAGAGATTCGCCAAATATGGTGGGGCCTGATTATTTAGCGATTTATATACAAACAGTAAAATTTTGTATCTTATTCTGTACTGTACTGGAAGCCAATTTAGAGACTCCAGTGCAGGTGTGATCGACTCATATTTCTTTATCCTCATTAAAAGCCTCAACCGCCGCATTTTGGACCGATTGCAGTCGAGACAGAGATGCGGCGGTGATGCCACAATACAACGAATTACAAAAGTCGAGCCTTGAGAAGATAAAAGTGTGGATAACTCTTTAAAAGTCTTTATTTGATAGAAATGGTTTTGTTTTAGCTAATAGACGCAGATTGTAAAAACAAGCCCGAACCACAGAATTAATTTGCTTGTCCATTTTTAGGTTATTGTCGATAAAAAAGCCTAAATCTCTGACTGTAGATTTCGTGTAAGATGCTAGAGGACTTGAATCTAATATAGTTTCTGCTGATTTATTTTGATGGCCAAATATAATAACCTCTGTTTTGTCCTCATTTAACATTAAAAAGTTTTTAGCCATCCAGTTTTTGACGTCCTTTAAACACTCTAAAAGTGACTCGAATGAACTGGTAGAGCTGAGTGGTAGATACATTTGCGTGTCGTCGGCGTAACAATGAAATTACACTCCATACTTTCTAAAAATGCTTCCCAAAGGGAGCAAATATAATGAGAATAGTATTGGAGAAAGGATAGACCCTTGCAGGACCCCCCACGGAAGTTTTTTTTTTTCCTGAGGTCCTATTATTATAGTTAACTGAAAAACATCTACCACTCAAGTAGGACTGAAACCATTTCAAAACTGTGCCTTTTAAACCTACTGAGTGTTCCAGACGGGAAATAAGGATGTCATGGTCAATCATGTCGAAAGCTGCGCTTAGATCAAGCAGCACTAAAACAACATCATCTCCTTTGTCTAAGGCCAAAAAGATGTCACTTAACACTTTCAGTAGCGCCGACTCTGTGCTGTGGGCAGTTTTAAACCCTGATTGGAACATTTCTCCTATTACATTTTTATTTAGAAATGATAGTAGTTGCTGCAACACAACTTTTTCAAAAAATTTTGAAACGAATGAAATCTGAGAAATTGGCCTGTAATTTTTCATATCATCCTGGCCCAAGTTTGGCCGCTTCAACAGCGGTGTCACCACAGCATGTTTAAACTCTTGAGGATATGTCCCACTGGACAGGCTCTTACTAAACAAATGTGCGAAACTCAGTGCTACACAGTCAAAGGTCTGCTTTAACAAACGACTAGGCATCAGGTCATTTGCACAGCAAGTTGGTTTCAGTTTTTGTACAATATCCTCCAAAATTGTCAAGGTAATAGGTTCAAAGGCACCCCATTTAGCAGTGCAGGCAGAATAGTTAGATGGATCTGTATTTACCAAAGGAATCTGGGAGCGTTGATTAACAATTTTTTGGCTGAAGAAATTAAGAAAGTCCTCACAGGAAATAAGTGAGGGCTTTTGATGTATGTTATTTAAAGGTTGCATTACAGAGTTAATAATAGAAAATAGGAGTTTTGAGTTATTACTATTGGCCCTAATTATATTGGAGAAGTAAGTATTTTTGGCCTTGGTTACAGATTTTTGATAACTAAATAGAGCGTCTCTAAGAACGTCATAGTGGACTTGTAGTTTACTCTTTTTCCATTTCCTCTCACTCTGCCTACATTGCTTTCTGAGGTCCCGAGTGTTATCATTTAACCATGGATTTATTTTTCTTTTATTGCTTGTCAGTCTGAGCGGAGCAATAACATCTAAAATATCCATGCAGGTTGAGTTTAGTACAGTCCAATGCTCATCAACACTTAAAAGATGAAGCGGGGTTTCCAGCATCAAAATATTGCACTTATTTTTAAATAGTGCTGCAAAGTCAGTGCTAGAGGTGCTGTTTAGTCTCCTTGACCAACGCCTAGAGTCCTCCTGGGAAACAGGTTTGATGGTAGTAGAAGTCTTGAAGATTATTGGCATATGGTCAGAAAAGTTAGTCTCACAGATATTTACATCATCTATTTGCAGGTTATGGGTTAAAATTAAGTCTAACATGTGTCCTCGTTTATGGGTAGGGCTTTTAACCCATTGTATTAAATCAAACGACTCTATCAAATTTAGAAATTCACTTGAGAGGGTATCATTTGCACAACAAATATGAACATTAAAATCAACTAGAAGTAAGAAACAGTCATAATTCGTAGACATTGTGCTCAAAAGATCAGAGAATTCCTGAACGAAAGCCTTGTTTGGTTTTGGGGGCCGGTATATTAAAGCCACCGTAACAGGGTTTATAGCTGCGATTTGAAACAGTTGTAGTTCAAAACTCTTCGGTGGTTCGACCGTGAGTGATTGGCATTGAGTGGATTTTTTGTATATAGTCATTAGTCCTCCCCCGCGACCAGACGGGCGAGGAGAATTTATACATACATACATATCCCTCAGGCAACAGTTCAGACAGCGGTAATGAGTCTCCTACCTTAAGCCAGGTTTCCGTTATGAAGAAGAAGTCCAGATCGTTTGTCATAATAAAATCATTTAAAATGAAAGTTTTGTTTACCACAGAGCGGGCATTTGCCAAGGCCAGCTTGGTTGGTATTAAATCTTTAACCGGGCATTTCACATGGCGCAGGCTGCGGAGATTCTTGAGATCCACACCTCTCCCCTTTAAGCGTGGTGGCACGAACCTTCGGGGAACTCCAGGAGAGCTCATCCCCACCGGTTGAATCCAGCCGCACAGTCCCTCCAAGAAGCGTCGCGAGACAAAGCGGCCATGAACACCTGCCTGCAGGAACGATGATATCCATCCCCTGGACATCAGATGGGGTGTCCGCAGTGTCTTCAATTTGACCGCGAAGCCGCCTCGACATCCTCTTTTACGGCGGCGCTTTTTGCGTGGCGCGTCGTATACCGGGTGCCAAAGATAGCTGGGGACGCTGGCCAGGAAGGGAGGGGGATCACGGCCCTCTCCTGTACAATCCGCTGTCAGCGCATCATTCAAAGTTGACTTGATGGACAGAAGTTGGTCCCGGTCATAAGACAAGAGTCCACAGATTTGTTTGGTAAAACAAGTTAAGCACAGTAAAAACAACACACCAACATATCCCCCAGACAGACGGCTAGCCACACACATCGGCGCCATCTTGAATCTTGGAAAAAAATTTTTTTTTGATAACTTGGCAAAATCACTTTTAGTCACTGTGTACATATCAGTAGATGTGCTGGAAATGTTACATACAAATAATGACACAGTGTATGGGAGCAGTTAGTCTGTTTTTCTATTTGAACTCCATGAGATGACGCATAGGAACACTCTGTTGCTGTTTACGGTCAGGGACTATTTTTTTCTAGCGGAAGGAAGGCTTTTAGTGATTTTACTTCATAAAAGATGCATTGATACATATTTTTTGGCTTAAATATTTTTTATTGTGTGGTAACCATTTTATAAAAAAACAATAAGGTACTGGAGGCATGTGCTGTATCGTTACTCCGGTTACTCCGCTTCACGTCATGCCTAACAACACCCTTCAGTTGTGACTTATTCACAATACTCGAGTACCTTATTGCTTTAATAAAACGGTACATATGCATATGCGCTTTATATGCGTCCCCGAATGCACTTTATTGGAAACCCAAACAAGCAGTACATGCAGAGACTGAGACTGTGTGGATCGAGCAGCATTTATTATAATTAATGAAGCAGCTCTGAGTAACATGTAGTCACTGATAAGCCATGGGGCTCTCACGCCAAACATCATGTTCTCACGCAGTGAAAAATCCATCGTAGAGCAATGAGGACACAACAGATAAGACAGATAAGACAGAGCAGTTAATATTGAAGTGAAATAAGGTTTTATACTGTATGTAGCACCTCACTTTAAGCAGCATGTGAACCGATCATCTCTTCTAGTTATAGCACGTAATAAACATGAATGAACATCAGAAGGTTTGTTGTTTCAACCGCAGAAAGACGTCAATGCACACCATATTTTAAGTTTGAGTACACTGACATATAACTCTCCTGTGTGTTTTTCAGACAAAAAGCAGTGTTATGATTGGTCAGATTGCCCTCACAATAGTACCATTACATATTATGATTTCAAATTTCATTGTCAAAACTAGCGGTTGTAGATAGGCACACGACGATGAAGATGAAAGTCATCTTATAGTCATCAAATGATAGTAATTTGAAAGTCATCAAATAAACATATTTAATATATAATACAAAAGGCAAACATAGATCCAAACAGGTTAAGCACAACCACACATATTCTTAGACGAAACTAAGAACTGAAACACAGGAACTTACTGTAAATACAAGAGACAAACAAGGTCATTTAGGTAACAAGGTAATAACAAAAAAAGGTAATAACTTTAGCTGGAGAATAACTTTATTCTAGAGCTGCTGTAAAGCCAAAACAATCTCTGTAAAATGTCCTATTATCACTGTAAAGCTCATTTGAAATAATCTATATTGTTAAAAGTGCTATATAAATGTAAATGACAAATGGTGCAAACTGAAAACAAAGTCCATCTGATGTGTGTGTGACAGTCGCAGCACTTCTGGGTTTTTTTCTGGTTAATCATCATGGATCGTAAATTGATTTGATGAAACCTCAACTACTCGAATCTTGACAGCACTACAGCTTTCTATGTGGTCTCCTCACCAATCAGAGGCCAAGAGTGTTTGAGGTTTTTTTTTTTTCAAAATATATTTTTTGCTTTAGAAGGAAGAGGGATGTTTCTTATTTCAGCTTTCCCACTGTTGCCATCTTCTCATTTTGAGGCTGCTTATTCCACCGCTTTTATGGGTACTGTTGGTATCCAATTACAAGGTTTCTTGAATTTTAATGTTTGATTTGTGATTTATTTATTTATGTATTTTTTTCACTTATTAATCAAATAACAAGACAGATGAGGACAATCTTGAGTAACTAGTTTCAGTAGTTCAGAAGAGCAACAGAAGCCCATGATTAATAAAACAAAATACATAAAAAGGTAAACACTTGTTTTTCGCAACAGCACGTAACACATTGAATTAAAACATTAAGTAGAAAGACTAAAACTGTTTTTTGTTTTTTTAACACTCAAAAAAAAAAAAAAACTTTTTTGCTTAACTTTTACAGTGTAAATGAAATCTGTTTGTAATATATGAAATTATCTGCTCTTCTGAAGACTTGGATTAAACTGCTCAAATACTATAGATTACTTGTACAATGTTTTTATGAACGTCAAAGTTTTGGGTGGATAGCAGAAATCTCTGATGTGTCATTAAAAATATAGTTCTGTCAGGTCCATTAAGTCAAGAACACACAGACAATAAAAATAAAGAATTTTTATAGAATAGATTGCAAACAAGTTGATGTTCCTGAATTGAAATTTGGCGGTATGGCTCTGTTCAGGGAGTCCTCTGACCTTTCATGAGCACCATGAAATAGCAGAGAGCCAGAGGACAGCAGCAGCAGCATTAGGGAACGCTCACACAGTTTAGGACTGTGAGAGCTAAAATATCCCCCTGTGAACAGAGCAAGCAACATGACAAAGCAAATGCCACGTTATGCATAAGGAGGAGCTGGGGAGGTGGCGGGCAGCAGAAGCGAGCAGCAAGCATGTATGAGCAGACTGAATGTGCTTTAAATAGGGCGCCTTGTTTGAGCTTTGGCCATTGAGCAGCAAGGGGAGTTAACGAGCTAATGCAGCTCAGCTGGAGCAGATCAGCTGACGGGACAGTGTTGTTAGCAAACAGCATTAGCAGCGTCTTGACCATAGATATCATATAAAGGCTAGATGTCTTAAGGCGGAGTCACTTCCGGCATCACCGGCGGCCATCTTAGGACAGGGCTCTGTGAATTAAGGTGAGTGAGCAGCACGCACACAAATCCTCTTATCTCGCTGAAATCTGGACGGATTTACAAACGGTTTGGTTTCTTACAAACGTTATTAACGTGGCTATAATTCTGAATGCTTAAACATTTTGAACATAATTATTCATATGTATGCAGTATAATAGCTACATCTCTGACGTTTATAACAAACCAAACCGTTTGAAAATCGGTAGAAAATTGAGCAAGTTATGGTTATTTAAAAGTACATGCACCATGTTATGAGTGAGCGAGCACCCTGTCTTAAGATGGCCGCCGTGTGCGGATGTCGAGCTCCATTGGCCAGCAGCGCGGACGAGACATCTAGCCTTTATATGATATCTATGGTCTTGACTACCTGGCCTGCCAGAATTGACGCTGACGCTCAATTTTTGGCATTGAGGATGAACGGGAGTCTTATGGGTTTGGAACGACATGATAAATGTAGGTATTTTGTTTGTGTTTACAGTGGCAATCAAGCTCTTGACTGGGCACCAAAGTAAGTACATAACTTCCCAGTCTGGTCAGTGTAAACACATACTGTCAGGTTTATCATGCTAGTTCCAGCAAGTCTGAGACTTGGACCCAAACTGAATATCTTTCTAGAGGCGCACAGCCTGTCCGAGCCAATCTGATTTTGATGCTCCATAACAGATGTAAGTAAGTTTTTAACTACCCTAACAGTCTACTAATACTCGTATTAAGAATCTTGTAGTGGTGTCATTACTGACACCACCGGCCTCTTGCCGTTCTCCCGCGGCCGTCAGCCTCGTCCTGCTTGCCACAGTAAACATGATGAATGTTACCAAAACAATCCTAGGTTTTTATTTAACACCGTGGCTATACTAACAAATAAACAAGCGTCACCTGAACAAAATATTCCGTTACAGTTTAGTAGTAATGATTTCATGAATTTTTTCAACATTTTTTTAGCAACGAATTTGCCAAGCCAAACATGTCTCTGAGCACCATGTAATTATTTTAAGCCACAAAATAAACTTCATTTCATAAAACAAGTATAAGGAACTACGCAAAAAGCATTTAGAACGTCACCAGCATGTTTTATAATTAGCCAAAAATCAAATATAGTGTTTTCTTCATTTTGGTCATTTTAGATGAACTGTTAAAGGTGCATTTTGTAAATTTTAGCCGCATCTAGTGGTGAGGTTGCGAATTGCAACCAACAGAAGTTACGGTGGCCGACAGGAAAAGATGTCGTCCTCTGAGACGGCAGGGAGTAGCCAGTAAGCAATGAGGTTACTTTACAAAGATAAATGAAGAAATTATGTTTACTTAATTGTTCAGTAAAACAATATGTTATTGCTACTTGTTCATCATTGTGTCAGTGTTTTATTCACTGATTTTAGCTAGCTTCTTTGCATGAAGAACAACATAGTGATGAAACGCGCTTGTCCGTTTAGGGCTACTGTAGAAAACATTTCAATGTAAGGGGACCCGTGGTGTATGTAGATAGAAATGTCTTTCTAAGGTAATAAAAACATCGGTTCATATTTTAACGGTTAATAAAAACGGTTCATTAACCACTGAATCACTTCCTCTAAAACAACAACATGTTTATTAGATCCCATACCAACTAAACTATTGAAAGAAGTGCTACCGATAGATAGTGGAAGAGCCTCTCCTCAATATTATTAACTCGTCTTTATCTTTAGGTCATGTTCCAAGAACATTTAAACTGTCAGTTATAAAACCTCTCATTAAAAAAACCACAATTAGACCCAAATAACCTAGCAAATTATAGACCCATTTCAAATCTTCCTTTTATGTCTAAAATACTAGAAAAAGTTGTGTCTGCCCAACTGGGCTCTTTCTTGCAAGAAAATGACACCTATGAAAAGTTTCAGTCTGGATTCAGGCCGCATCATAGCACTGAAACTGCGCTCGTTAAAATCACAAATGATTTACTCTTAGCTTCTGACCAAGGCTGTATCTCAATACTAGTTTTACTTGATCTTAGTGCTGCGTTCGATACTATAGATCATACAATACTCTTAGATCGACTACAAAATTATACTGGTGTTCAAGGACAAGCATTAAGCTGGTTCAGATCATACTTATCTGACCGCTACCATTTTGTCTATTTAAATGGAGAAAAATCGATCATAACTCCAGTAAACTATGGAGTGCCACAGGGATCTGTGTTAGGCCCTCTATTATTCTCAATATATATGCTGCCACCTGGAAATATTATAAGGAAACATGGAATTAGTTTCCATTGTTATGCTGATGACACTCAAATCTATATTTCATCACGGCCGGATGAAAACGCTAAATTATCCAAATTGACAGAGTGTGTTAAAGATATAAAAGATTGGATGACGCGCAATTTTCTTTTATTAAATCCAGACAAGACAGAGGTACTACTTATTGGTTCAAAAAACCGCCCACAAAACCTCTCACAATTCAACTTTAACATAGTAGGATGTCCTGTTACTTTATCCACTACAGTAAAAGACCTGGGTGTTATACTTGACTGCAACCTGTCTTTTGAAAATCATATTTCATATGTTACAAAAAAAGCCTTTTTCCACCTTAGAAACATTGCTAAGCTACGCAATATGCTATCAGTTTCTGATGCAGAAAAGTTAGTTCATGCATTCATGACCTCGAGACTAGATTACTGTAATGCTTTATTAGCTGGTTGTCCTGCATCCTCAATTAACAAGCTACAGTTAGTCCAAAATGCCGCCGCTAGAGTTCTTACTAGATCAAGAAAATATGATCATATAACACCGATTTTATCATCACTGCATTGGTTTCCTATAAAGTTCCGTATTAATTACAAGGTATTGCTACTGACTTATAAAGCCCTAAACGGCTTAGCTCCAGTCTATTTAACGGATCTTCTATCGCCCTATAATCCATCGCGCTCTTTAAGATCACTAAATTCAAGGCTTTTGGTCATACCTAGGATATCCAGATCAACCAAAGGAGGGAGAGCATTTTCACATTTAGCTCCAAAACTCTGGAATAGTCTTCCTGATACTGTTCGTTGCTCAGACTCGCTCTCCCAGTTTAAAACTAAATTAAAGATGCATCTCTTCAGCCAGGCATTTATATAATATTTTTAATCTTACAGTTAAATCCGGTCTCTAGTTCATAAGCGCCAGAGGAGAACTGGCCCCCGACTGAGCCTGGGTTCTCCCAAGGTTTTTTTTTTCTCCATTAGGTCACCTGATGGAGTTTTTCGATTCCTTGCCACTGTTGCCTTTGGCTTGCTCAGTTGGGGATACTTAATTTAATTAATCAATCAACAATACTATTGATCAGCATTACCAAACGTGGACGTTTTACACTAGAAACTAACACTGATGTACTATTTTATTTAATACTGTGAAGCTGCTTTGATACAATCTGTATTGTGAAAAGCGCTATATAAATAAAGTTGACTTGACTTGACTTGACTTGACTTGACTTCCGCTGAATCTGAATGCTCCACTTTCCCAACCATTTTCTGATTCACAATCTCCTGAATGTGTTTGGTGTTATTGATGAAGTGTGTCCCTCCATTCTCTGCCACCATCTTCTCTATTTTTCCGATCAGATCTTTGAACTGTGGGAAACTGGCAGACTCATTATCTAAACAGAAGAACCGGTTTCCACAGCTCTGTATGAGGGATTGAAGATCTGGATCACTTTCCTGTAGAAACTCTTCAATGGTTTTATTCTCCTTCTCTAACTGGTCTTTATGGGTGAAGATGATCATGGTGTATTTTAGTATCTGTTCTCCGAACACTTCTTTGAGCTGCTGTATTGTGTTTTTCTCCTCCTCGGTGAATCGACCCACTCTAATGACGATAATTAAAGCGTGTGGTCCAGGAGAGGATAACATTATGCATTTCACTATTTCAGTTTTAATCTCATCTTCACTGAGTTTATTATCATAAAGTCCAGGAGTGTCGATCACTGAGATCTCTTTACCAAAACTCACTGTAATTTCTGACTGACACTGTTTCGTCACAGAGTCTGAAATGGCTGAAGATTTAAACAGGTTTCTGCCGATGATGGTGTTTCCAGTGGCACTTTTCCCACATCCAGTTTTTCCCAGCAGAACCAGTCTAATCTGAATCTGAATCTGATCTGGATCTTCTGATGAAACTACAACAGAAACATCAAACCACATCAATGCACTGCATAATTAAATCTCAGTATTGTTAATATGACGATGCTCTAAGCATGAGAAATATAAGTGCCTTACACACTCAATGAATAACTTGCATGTACTGAATTAATTTTCAACAGCAAATCATCTTACAGTTGATATCAAGATTGCCCTTGCTGTCACTCCTCCTCATTTGGGCCATGATAAATTTCCCTCCGTTCTTCATCATCATTCCTTCAATTTTCTGCAGTAGTTCTGGGACTTGATCACCATGTTTACACTTGTTATTGAAACAGTGAAAGTTTCCTCCACATTCAGTCACCAGTCGCTTGAGATCCTCATGATCTTGTAGATGTTCATCAATGGTCTGATCCAGATCCTCCAGTTCATCTCCTCGTGTGAACAGAATTATGATGTACTTCTGAACTTCAGGACCTAATAAACCTTTAATATAATCCAGGACCTCCTCCTCATTTCCCACAGGTTCCTCTAGTCTAGAGGAACGGTGAGCAGAACTGCACTGAGTCCTGATGAACATCCCGAGATCAGCTGATCCTTCATCTTCTCCAGCTTCTCTTTATTCAGATCTGGATCCAGTAGATCTGGGCAATCAATCACACACACCTGCTTCTCTCCAATCTGTGTTTTACCCTCACACACTTCAACTTCATGTTTTTTCTTACGTTTGTGGATTTTAAACTTATTTTCTCCCAGTAAAGTGTTTCCAGATGAGCTTTTCCCAGAACCCGTCCTGCCTATCAGAAGAACCCGGATCACCGGATCATCTGGACTGGAGCTGATCTCCGACATCTCTGAAATAAAAATATGAAATAAGACATCAGGTCAGATTAGGGATGGGACGGTATGAACATTTTATATCATGATAATAGTGACCAAAATTATTGTGATTATCAGTATTATCATGGTTTTGTTCAACAATAAACAAAACAAGATGAAAGTGTTCAAAAACAACTGATGCTCACACTGAAAACATTTCAACAAGTTTTATATTTGAAAATCAACAAACAACAAATAAAACCAGCTGCTCTATGCACTTTTTAAAGCAAGATTATATTCTGTGGCATTTCCTTCCTTATAATGACCGTTGTCAATAGCAACGCATTATAACACAGCGCACATCCATGTGTCACAACTGCTCTCTCGTTTCATTCAAATACAACCTGCCGTCTTGTGTCTCCGTTTTTGATTGTATTGAAAATTAAATTAGAGTTGATTTATTTTTTACAGAGTTCGATAATATTGTTGTGATCATCTTGTCTGGACGATTGTTTTGTACGCTGTGCAAAATTAATTTACAAATATGTAAGATTTAAAACATTAATCTCAATTCATGTCCCCGTAATTATGTGGTAAAATACATAAATAAATTGTTGTAATAAGTGTACAATATACATTATTATCCCTTAAATGTCATGTAGCAGCAACTAAATCTACCAATATATACATGAAAGAGTATTTAACTACTTAAGCTACTTTTAAGATGTACGCACACAGTATGAACAAAAATCTGCTAGAAATTGGACCAGATCAGCTACAAAACTGCTGCGGGATTTAGCAACATAGTTGCATGTCTGGGCATGAACACATTTCTTTTTTTTTAATTCAGTTCTCCCAATCTAAACCAAAGAAATTACAGGAATGATAGTCAGGTGATTCAGAAATAATATGTATATCCTAAAGTGCAACAAATTAAATATCCAGCAGAGGGCACCAGCGTCATTAAAGCTTAGCCTTTTAAACGAGGCATTAGTCTAGCAATAAAATAATGATGTAATACGTTAATATAGTTATGAAGTGTGTTTTTTTTTTTCTTTTTTTTTTTTTCTGACCTTCACAGAGAAAAAATAATAATACTTTGGACCAACTTTTTTTTTAAAAAATATTAAATTATATTTCTGGTTTACTTCAAATCTTATATTTTGATTTTGATAAAAATATTTATATTCCAAAAAACAAAAATCTTTGTATAATGTAAACAGATGATTTATTATAAAGGCCATACCATAGTTAATCAATATATTTTCTTTAGACATAAACTAAAATGTTAATGTGGGTCAATGTATATTTTTTTGTCTTTTTACAACTTAATTTCACAATAAACAAAATCAATTAGCTCGAATTTTCACTTTTGAAGAATTTTGTTAGTCCGTTTATTCTCAATTCTTCTATGTGGACTGCAATTTGCTTTTAGTTAAACTGAACAACATGGTTTTCAATTAGACCAATATAATAATGCACTTTTAATAAATTACATCTTTTCTATATTTTTTTCAGAGTACAATGATTAAATTATGCCATATTTTTTAATAATGCAGGTCTATGGTCACTATCTGAAAGAGCATGCACAGAGAAGTCCAAATGAAACAATTCCCCATCATAAGTACACATTGATGGCCTAAGACACGAAACAAGCGGTTTGTGTGAGAAAACGAACAGTATTTATATCGTTTTTACCTCTTGTACACATTCGAGATCATGTCCGGCGCTTTCCGGCGCTTGCGCAGACTAAGCCAGAACACGCGCACACGAGGAAGCACGCGCGCCCTCAGATCACTTGGACGTGGCTGTGTACAAGAGGTATAAATGATATAAATACTGTTCGTTTTCTCACACAAACCGCTCGTTTACGAAATGTACCGCTCGTAACCGCTTGTAACCGCTCGTCATACGGTACACGAATGTAATTCGATACTCTTGCACTCTGCCAGCTATCCTTCCTTCATTGCCATACGGAGAGGGCAAGTACACGACTGATGACATTTTTGTCTATTGTTTGTATGTGTATACTACCTTTTTAAATTTCTGTTTCAAGGTTGGAAAAACAATCATTAATTATTTGGAGGATTCATTAATTAAAGTAATTAATAGCACAATTGCAACCAACAAATTTAATAGAAGTGGTTGCAACTTTAAATGTAATGGAAATTAAGCATTTTCAATATAACAATATAATAGTATGGAACACTTTTAAGAAAACAAATACACCACACAAACCAGTAATAAATCACACTCTTTATATCAAACATCAAGAGGAATCGGTCAGGGAAACCTGAGAGAACGGCAGGTGTAGCTTTTAGCTTTAGGAAGCGGAAGTTCAAAGGTCATCAGTGAGAGTTCGAGTGCAGATCTGCTGGACACAGGTTTATCTGTCTCTAAAAACATGATCTGATCCACGGTCAGTGCAGTTGATGTCTAATCACTCCAACAATATTCTCAGGAAAGTATTAAGCAATAATGGGTCTTAACAATAGATCATTTTGTTTTAAATCTGATTGAGAGTGTTTGTTTCAATTCAATGTCAGTGTCAGATACTTTATTGCTGTGATTGTGTCTACAAACAATATTGTGAAATCATTACTAAACATACATGAAATATACAATATAACAACAACAAATATTAAAGCATTAGAAAAAGGTGTTAATCAATGACTAAAATAATATCCAAAACAATATGTCTGTAATGTAATGTATACTGTAAAATAGACATATCAAGACAAGAACAAAATCAGTATTTGCTTCCCTTTCAGTCGCTCACGTTCGTCGTAAAGTCTCCCATTCCCTCCTTCAGGGAACGAGGGTTACATCAGTAACCGAGACGTTTTCTCCATCACCTCCTTATATTGTCTTGCAAAACAAATACCGAATCATTGCAAAAATAGATAACTATACGATAGAAACATGAGCAAATATCTATAATTTTCTCATTGAATGCTGTTCACTCAGATACACATTTGGAAACTCATTATGTTTTTCCACATTTAAGAATTATAGACTAAGAATAACAACTATAAATAGGAAAAATAGGAGTTATGTAAGAACTAAAAAAGGTGAAATAAATCAAAACGGTTATATTTTAGCTTCTTCAAAGTATCCTGTACTTTACAGAACTGTACAGTTTGCACTGTCTTCATGTCTCCACATGGGATGTGTTTTACTCAATATTGGAGCATGTTGAACACACACGACCGCTGCTTTTCTGTGGTATTTGTTGTGCATTTATAGTTAGTTAGTTAGTAGTTAGTTAGTAGTAGTTTATTTGAACATGTAAAAAAATAAAAAAATATACAAACATGAATACATATATACAATTAAAATTAAAATAACAGCCAAATAAAGTCATGTACTTCTCAGCACAATCTTCCAAAATTATTGTAAATAATTCAAATTAGAAATTCCCATGTTCAAAAGGAGTAGGAAGAAGTTCATAACAAACTTTTCAGGTCCTACCCCATTTCTTTTTTCTTTATCCTTTAGTTAAATACAAAACAATTTGATGCTTCTCTTATACATACATCTTTACATACACCGTATACATCTACCTACCTCTTATACACATAAACCCATGCATTCACATAGATACCGATGCATACATATATGCATATGCACACATTCCCTTTTTTTTTTCATTTTTTTTTTTTTTCATCTATCTTCTTCATTGCCATCTATCAAATCAAATAATAACTTCTCCATACTAGACTTAATATATAGACCAATGAACCTGTATACTATACTATCACCTTAAGTCCTTTTCATATTTGTTTAATATATTTAGTTTAAATAGTCTTTTAAAATTACTCATTGTCAAACTTGATTTCATCTCTTCACTGCAGCTGTTCCATACATTAACTCCTTTGTTTGTGATGCAGTGATATTTAGAATTTGTTCTTATAAGTTTCTTTTTCAATACAAATATTCCTCTTAAGTGATATTTGCTCTCTCTCATTTGAAACAACCCTTGTATACTGTTCGATAGCTGGTGATTATTTACTTTATACATAATTTGTGCAGTTTTGAAGTCAACAATATCTCTGAATTTTAGTGCTTTTAACTTAATAAATAGTGGAGTAGTTGGTGCTCTATAGGTGGTTTTATTTACAATTCTTAAGGCTCTCTTTTGTAGGATAAATATTGGTTCAGTGTTGGTTTTGTAAGTGTTTCCCCATACCTCCAGACAGTAAGTAATGTATGGAAGTATGAAGGAACAATACAACATGTACAATGTTTGTTGATTTAATAAGTAATTGATTTTATACAATATAGCAATTGATTTGGATATTTTAGCCTTAATATAATGTATATGTGGCTTCCAACATAATTTTTCATCGATTATTACTCCTAGAAATTTCAGTTCTTTAACTCTTTCTATTTCAATATCATTTATCATAAGCTTTTTGTTTAAAGTTGTGGCACGATTACCAAAAATTATAAATTTAGTTTTACTTAAGTTCAATGTTAGTTTATTTGCATCACACCAGCTCTTCATCTTTTGTAATTCATTTTCCACTTTATCCAAGAGTTGCTCCAGATTTTCCCCAGAACAGATTAAATTAGTATCATCAGCAAATAAAATGGTTTTCAGTGTTTTTGACACCTCCCATACATTATTAATATACAAGTTAAACAACAATGGTCCCAACACTGACCCCTGGGGTACCCCACAGGTAATTTTCTTTGACTGTGAAATATGGTTTTGCAATTCAACATATTGTTGTCGATTATGTAAATAGCTATTTAACCAGGAAAGTGCAGTCCCTCTAATTCCATAGTTGTGCAATTTCATAATCAAGAAATTGTGGTCTACTGTATCAAATGCTTTCTTAAGATCCAAAAATATCCCTACTGCATATTTTTTTTGTTCTATTGCTGTTGTTATTTCTTCCACAAATTGGATAAGTGCATGTGAAGTTGTCCTATTAGTCCTGAAACCATATTGCTGATCACACAGTATATTATGTTTAATAATGAAGTTATCGAGCCTTTTAGAGAATATTTTTTCTAATATTTTTGAAAATTGAGAGAGCAGTGAAACAGGTCTGTAGTTTGAAAGTGTATGTTTTTCACCAGCCTTATATATTGGTATCACTTTTGCCATTTTCATTTTTTCTGGAAAGACTCCAGTTTTCAGAGATTGATTACATACATGCATTAGAGGTTTAACAACACAACCAATAATACTTTTTATGATGAACATGTCAATACCATTCCAGTCAGTTGACTTTTTACCCTTAAATGTTTTAACAGTCTCTATAATTTCTTTTTCATCAGTTTCCCTAACAAACATAGATTCATTAATATTTACATTCTTGCTTAGCACATCATTTATACTGCCAGTCTTTGCAAACCCCTCAGCCAAACCTGGACCAACTCCAACAAAAAAATCATTAAATTCATTTGCAGCTAAGGTCATGTCCTTAACTTCTATATTGTTTCTTGTCAGAAAATAGTTAGTGTCTCCTGTTTTGCCTTTTTTATTCTTGATAATTTCATTCAGCACTTTCCAAGTGTTTCTTATATTGCTTCTGTTGTCCTCCAGTAGTTTACTATAATAATTCTTTTTATTGCTTCTCATGATTCTGGTTAGTTTGTTTTTATATATCTTATATTTATTTTCTGCTTCTTTTGTCCTCTTCTTTAAGAAATCTTTATATAATACATTTTTCTTCTTACATGCATTTAATATTCCATTAGTTAGCCAGGGTTTTTCATCAGATTTCGGTTTTACTTCTTTCTTTACTACAGGGCAATTTTTTTCATAAAGTGATGTTACAACAGTCAAAAATGAATCATAGGCTTCATTCACGTTATCTACGTACACTTTGCCCCAGTCTTGTTTCATTAAATCCTCTTTGAATAAATTGATGTTTTCTTGGGTTCTGGCACTGGGGTATAAAAAGTAGTAGTAATAATAACAATGAAAAGTTTCAAGGACACTTGCACATGTATGGTCAAACACGCGTTCCCTCTTCTCGTCTTCAGATGATCAGTCCATCCAAACACACACCCGTAAGGGACGATCAAACGCGACTCGCTGTGTTCAGTGTAATACAGCACGATCACTGTGATCAGTGTATGAGCCGCTGACTTTGACTACTATCCAGTCTTTGTTTCTCCATTTCACTTTCCATGTTTCGTCCGTTATTTCCTCTTTGATTTTGCTTTCTTCGAAGATCAGCCCAGAGAAGCTCTGAATATCTTTAATTGCCTCTTTGTAGGTTTTCAGTTTACTTCGATATTTATCTATGGTCGATGTTTTCAATCTCTTATTGTCCACGTCAGTGATAGGATTGGGCGATTCATTGGGTATCTTATAGCATTCTGGTGCTAGTACTTCGCCGTCCTTTTTCTCCACAATTATCACCTTGAACAAGTGAGTTGGCACTGCTTTCCCTCCTACAAACTCATATTCCACACGCTTTTTGCTTTTATTTATATCCTTATTAACCTTTTCGCTTTCATTTGCATCAATGTTTTCCTTAGGCATTTTTCTTTTCGTTGGAGCATCATTTGTATCATAGCACACCTTGTTCATCACCTCTTTGCTTTTATTTTCATCATTATTACCCGCTGACTCTCTGTCATTTGATAGGTAAAGTGGTCCAGTGTACACATGGACGTTGCAGTCTTTGTCTTCCTCAGCTATTTTCCGACAAAGTTTCTCCAACGTTAGCCAGATGCCAGAGTTAAAGTTACTCTGCTGTGGTACAGCGTTGCTCAGCAAATAAGTGTCTTCATAGGCTTGCTGACACCATCTGTGATTGGCAGCCTCAGCAAGATGACCTCGGTCGTATCCCGTACCCGAATACGGTTTCTCTCCATCAGCTGCCTGGAACTCTTCATGAACTGATTCATCCTTTTTAAAGGGTTTACACTGAGTAACTTTATTATCAGCTTTATTTTCAGCTATATTATTAGCTAGAGTACTCTTGTTCAATATCTCATACACCCATGCAGCATTCCTGGTTTGATTGTTATATAACGTAATGTAAAACTGATTTTGGAGTATTTGAGTAGGTGAAGGAACTTTGTCTATTAATTTATATTCTTTATTCTTAGGGCTTCCAATGATATCATTTTCATCTGTTTCTGAGGTCTTGTTTTCATTGTCCTTTTCATCTGTTTCTGAGGTCTTGTTTTTATTGTCCTCTGCAACTGTATCTGATCTATAGCATTCTTTGCCGTTAATCATCTCTGAGAATGGGATGCGTATGTAGACAGGTTTATTAGCACTGGGATTATGAACTGGTTTATTAGGATTAGCACTGGGATCTCCTCCAGACTGCTGTCTCTCCTTCTTCACATCAGACTGTGCTTCTGTTTCAGTCTCATCATAACCATGACTTCTTTTCATCACCTGGAATAATATAGCAAGAGACCAGCATTTTCTTCTTCCTGAGAATGTGTACATTGTTTGTGTTTTTCTCCAAGCTCTGTTGATGAACTTAACTGGCCAGCAATCAGGCAGTGGTTCATCATAATACTTTTTATATTTCTTTTTAATATCTTTTGCATATTTTTTAAACTGAGAAAACTTTTTAAAATATGATGATACATTCTCAACTATGTCACCTAGTGGGACATCCTTTTCTTCCTCTTTCCTGGAAGCATTTTTATTCCTTCCAGAAGATTTAGGATTGCTTTGGTTTTCACGCATCTTAAGACAGATGTAGAGCTAAAACACAAGGTCTTCAAGGCCGGGATAAAAAAAAAAAGTGTGCTTCTGGAAAAGAAAAAAATAACTTTGTTTCAAAATTCTCCTCAATTTCAAGACTTCATTTCATTCAGAAGAAAGGGAAATATTTACTCACGTCAACAGTCTGTAATCTGTCAGATAAACAGAAACTTCTGCTCTGATTTCACTTCAGTTCTTCTGTCCTACACAAACACAAACATATTATGTATCAAAGCAGAACAACTTTAGACTTAAGACCAAAAGCAGTACTGTTCTGGTCTGATTGCCTATGACGAGCAATCAGATCAGCGGCAGGTGCATCTCGTTTATGGATCCTATATGTAGTCTTGTGTTTGTCATGTTCATTGTCAGATCGTTGTTACTGGTTCTCTGTGTCTCGCTGTCTATCCAGTTCATCTATCCAGTTCATCTATCCAGTTCATCTATCCAGTTCATCTATCCAGTTCATCTATCCAGTTCATCTATCCAGTTCATCTATCCAGTTCATCTATCCAGTTCATCTATCCAGTTCATCTATCCAGTTCATCTATCCAGTTCCTGTTTCAGTTCTTTCGTACTATCCTGCCTTCAGTGCCTCAGCACAGGACGATTTGCCCGGGTTTGCTTCTCGCCGTTGTTTCCTTCAGCGGTTTGGGTCTTCTAGGATTGTTATCAGCCCACTGCAGTCTCTGCACTGCCGACCTGAGACTTCACTCCAACCTGCCTTGTCTTGTTCTCTTACTGTTTCTAAATAAACCTTATTTTTATTTGCAATTGGATCCAGTGTTTTCGTGACCTGACAAACATTTATATTCATTTTCCACTGAATGTTCCACTGTGTTATGCTTGTGAGGGAAAGTTAACCTTGTTCAGCTTCTCAAAGAACCCAGCGTTAAGGGAACAGTGGATGCAGTGAGTTTTTCCAGGGCAGCAACATGAACATAGGCTATATAAGGAAATAATATTATCACATAATACAGTCAATTAGGGAGACATTTTACTTACACGTTTATTAATATTTTTCAAAATTACATGGTTAAAGTATCATGAACTAACATGAACTATGTTTATATTATCCATTAACATGGTAATTAAAAAAATCCTCATTGTACATCATGATATCTTATGCATATATGCACAGAAAATTAACTATTTAAAAGTATTAAAAAAAGTATTGTTGTTAAATATTGTAGACATAGATCAGATCAAAATCCATGTGGAAACGGCTTATATTTAAAGCTACACTGTGTGATATTTTCCCCCATCTAGCGGTGAAATTGTATATGACTACCCAGTGAATATTAGTTTCTGTTCCTTTCAATTTCAAGGGTGTTTTAACTCCTACGGTGGCCGTATTATTCCAAGATTAACATGGCTTCCAGTTCGACTTCGTCCAATTGCGCCTTTAAAACTATCACCTGTGATCCGTCGCAGCACAGATTTATGTTACAAGGTAAACAATACATTTTCACCATTGACGCGAGGAAAAATAACGCAAGTTATACTAGAGGTCGTTCTGGCGTTATGCACAACCATGCTATGGTTAGACAAGCAACTATAAAACTTCGAATTTACACAAATAGGCTGAATTACCTGTCGAGAAGAAAGCAGGCAACTTCGGCGTCTGTTTTAAAATATTTGCTCCTCATGAGCTCTTTCCATCTGGGAAAAGTTACTCCAGTATTGACTTTGGTCTTGCCGATTTGCCTGTCGCGTTGACGTTTTAATTCTCTCTTTCGCTTCCTTGGCGACTCTTACATGTCCTCGAAAATAGGCGTGATCCTCCATCAGCAATCTTTCAAATCTGCCGCAGTCACGAGTAATCTCCCCCTCGCATTCGTCTCTGTGTCACTGAGTGTAAAGCGTGAAAGGCGAAGCTTGAATTTACAGGTATGTCCCTCTTTGGCTAATGTAGTTTCAAGATGGAGGGGCAACATGGCGACCGGCATTCGAACCCCTCACCCGTATGTACTTTCAATGGAAGATTATAAACTTACGAGAATACTTTATTACTTGAAAGAAGCAAATATATACATTAATGAACACATATATTTTTGAAAGAACTAAGTGTTTTTTGCTAAGAATCAACTAAAAAAGTTACACAGTGTAGCTTTAACAATAGAAAATTATGTGTGTATAGAGAGCCTAAGTCCCTCCCCTCCGCTTCCGGCTCATGGGACCTTATTTCGGAAAAAATATGTATGGAAGTCAATGGCGAGAGACAACTTATCTTTTTATTCCGTCTGAACTGTGCCCTGAACTACACATATGATGTTTGTCAATTTAAAAGGTAATTATGAAAATCAAGAAAGTCGCAGTTTGTCATAAAACAGAAGAGTAACGTTTAGTTTTATCTGAAAATCGCTCAATGAACTACATCTCTCATCTCGCACTATGTACGTATATGTGCAGTCTGGTACAAAACACTCAGGCATGACGGCGTAACGTTACGATTATACCGTAAGACTATAGAAAAAATGACAGACGTTAGCTTCAGTAAAGTTAGCTTCATTCATTGAGAGCAAAGGTATGACGTCGCATGTGCGCCTTTTGGGTCTGTCTTTGTAATTACGTATTTTCACAGTCTTATACCTCAACAGTTTTACATCAAACTGTGACTTTCTTGACTTTAAAATGTATATTTTAAATTGACAAACATCATACGTGTAATTCAGGGCACAATTCAAACGAGATCAAAATATTTGTTCTCTCTCGCCATTGACAATACAATATTTTTCCGAAATAAGGTCCCATGGTGGTCCACCGGAAGGGGAGAGACTTAGGCTCTCTATGGGTAGTGCAACTATGACTGTTTAAGCCCCGCCCCTTCACTTCCGGTTCTGGTGCTTCGGTTCTGCAATGGTTTCTACCTCACGTACAACACGTGCAGAAAACTCAAACACACGTGATCAGTCCAGTTGAGCACTTAACGCTGCAATAACGTAGCAAATTTGTACTTTATATACACTCACAGTTCTCGTGGCATTCCCAGTATGTTACTCCAGAAGCTAATGCAATCCACAGGGGGAAAAACTGTCCTTTATCCCACTTTAATCATCCTTATTGAACGAGCTTCTCAAACACGACACAACACTATATAAATGGGCTCGTTCTGGGCTAATCTGCTTGCTGCATCGATGAGGTGTATCCTCCAACATTACAGTCTAATGCATTAAAGCACGTTCAGCGCCTCCACATTGAGCATTTTACAATCACTAATCTGCCTATAACCTGCGTGAGACACACACACACATCATAAAAGACAGGCTACATTCTGAATAGCCAAAAAAATTTAAAACATTCCCACATCACGCATGAATTAGAAATGATTAAATGTTTTTTAGAAAAAATGAAATAACAAAAATGTAAATGTGAAAAAAGTCAAACCTGAGAAAATGTGTGTTCCAAACAGCAAACTGTGTTCTTCTGCTGGAACTATAAGAGATGTGTCTTGTTTTCTTGAATTCTTCTGCTGTATTCACATGTTTAAAATAATCAACAGGCAATTTACATGACATAAAATCAAGTTATGGTAAAATAAGGTATATGAACTGTTAAAAACATAAAGAAATAAAAGATAACTTACACCATGCTATTTTACACCATGCTTGAGTTTAATTAAACAAACTGATAAAACTGTCTAAAGCAAAAAAGACAAACCTGAGTGTTGATGTCGCTCAGTCTCCTGAAGTCCAAATGGAAAACAAATGTTATCTGCTGGTCTTTATATAGACATGTACAGTATAAACAAGGAAACAAAGTCTGTGTATATAGACATATTTAAATAATATCCGTGTTCCTTGAAATCATGTGATCTATCAGAAAGTGAACATGTTTGTTTTCTTTTGTAATCATGCACTAATTTACTGTTTTGAGTGTAAACTCTTGCCAGATCCGGGTATGTATTTGCATAAATTTCAGGTATGGATTCATACCTTTGATAATTAGTGTAAGGTTCATGGCCAACTCATCTCTATATAAGATAAACAATATATGATGTGATATGATGTCCACTTTACCATTAATACAGCTGCTGTATTAGAAACATCTGCGAAGCAACGTTAACTCGTTTTTTGGTAATTTTATGCAAAGGTAGTATAATACGAAGTATAATGTGATAAATATACATATGTAAAAAAAAAAATATATATATATGTATATATATATATATATATATATATATATATATATATATATATAATATTCTTGTGCAATCCATTTAAACCTCACAAATACAGGACGAAAAGAAAATTGGACTAATCCTAAAAAATCTGTAAAGAAAAGACAACCAGTGTTTGTATGAACTCTTTAAAGTTGTGAGATTTTAATATGCCTTGCAAATTGACATAGGAGATCGATTTGTAAGGGAAATGTAAGGGTGGATTCCTGCAGTGGTTCAAGCTGCAAGACTGCCGTATGACTAAAGAAACGTTATTAGCAAGATGGTAGAAAACTGTACATTTCTTGTATATTCCACCCACTGCCACTTATACCAACGACGGAAATAAGCGCAGTTACAATAGATTAATATATGGGAGAGCGTTGCTATAGAGAGTGACAATACTGTATTGCAATAGATAGCCCTATTATACTATATATCAAGTCAATACCAAATCAAAACTAGTTAACACATTATTTGTAATTGAAAGGGTTTATTGACAACATGGTTATAGTTATACTTAAAATAGTTACAAAATAGATGTATGATGTAGATGATAATAACTTATACCATTAATTGTACCCAGCATATATGTAATATGTTACTAGAGAGAGAGAGAAGAGAGAGAGAGAGAGAGAGAGAGAGCCCCAAGAAAGAGAGCCAGAGAATAAAAGAGACAGAGCAACAGTTACAATCTTCTTTTATCCTTTCCCTGACCATGTGACTAAAACCCAAATGTGAGACGTTCAAACTGACCAATCAGATAATTACAACTTCCCCCACAGTACTAAATGTGTGACACTTCATCGTCCGGCCTATTGAATTATTATAGTCTTTTAATCTCGTCTTGTAAATAGATGCTCATTTTGACCATCATTTGTATTATTCCACCCTAATTTCATGTATATTTTATGTCTTTTATGAATATTTTTCCAAAACTGCATTGCTGCACTTTGCATGGCTTTGTGTGCGTGTGACTGTGTGTGCCCACGCGCGATGACGCAGATTCAAATGATCCGCTATAGAGAGCCTAAGTCCCGCCCCTCCGCTTCCGGCTCATGGGACCTTATCTCGGAAAAAATATGAATGGAAGTTAATGGCGAGAGACAACTTATCTTTTTATTCCGCCCTGAACTACACATATGATGTTTGTCAATTTAAAAGGTAATTATGAAAGTCAAGAAAGTCGCAGTTTGTCATAAAACAGAAGAGTAACGTTTAGTTTTATCTGAAAATCGCTCAATGAACTACATCTCTCGTCTCCCACTATGTACGTCACAAGATCCGTTGCTCGTATGTGTGTATTCTGGCTCAAAACACTCAGGCATGGCGGCGTTACGTTACGATTATACCGTAAGACTATAGAAAAAATGACAGACGTTAACTTCAGTAAAGTTAGCTTCATTCATTGAGAGCAAAGGTATGACGTCGCATGTGCGCCTTTTGGGTCTGTCTTTGTAATTACGTATTTTCACAGTCTTATACCTCAGCAGTTTTACATCAAGCTGCGACTTTCTTGACTTTAAAATGTATCTTTTAAATTGACAAACATCATATGTGTAAATCAGGGCACAATTCAAACGAGATCAAAATATTTGTTGTCTCTCGCCATAGACTACCATACAATGTTTTTCCGAAATAAGGTCCCATGGTGGTCCACCGGAAGGGGAGGGACTTAGGCTCTCTATTACTTTCCCGTTGCTTAGTCCCGCCCACAACGGTCAGCTGGTCAGATCTGTCGTCAAGTTTGGGTCTGTGTGAAGGGCAAGCGGGAGATTTGAATTCAGAGTCATTTGCGAAGAGCAGGAGAAAGGTTTGCTAAATGGAGCATCAGCCCTGATCTCTCTGAACTGAACTACTGGAAGTGGTTTGTGTGCAGATTTAAGAAAGATCTGGAAAAACACTACAGTAAAACATTTGAGGGGAGTGGTGAGATACCACATGAATGGAGAAAAACAGGAAGCTATTGAGAGTTTACAATATGTGTAATGAAGGAGATAAAGAATGAGACTCTTGTGTCTCCTCTCAGATTCAGATCACAGATAGAAATGAGTTTCTGTGACATTCATCAGTGAGAATCTGAGCTCATCTACACCTCAGAAGATCAGAGCTTCATCAAATACAATTCAGTTCCTCATACATGATCTGAACATATGCCTAAATGATAAAGCTCAAAATGCTTGATGAATATTAGAGTTTATTACTAATCAAAACAGCTTTATCTCTATCATGAACTGAAAAAGATCTGTGATAAGGATATTAATGATAGATTGTTGAAATATTATTGAAGTGCCTGTATAAATGTGTTTGCTAAAGCTCAGTGCTGACGATAAGAGGAAAGTGTGAGGAATAAATCTCATACCTGTTGATCTAATTTATATGATTTAATAGCAAAATCTCTGAGGACTCATCATGAATTGACTGACCTGACTGTGTCATTTTACACTTTTTTAATATGTACTCGTATTGTAAAATTACATTTTTACTTTAGGAATTGAAATGATAAAACTGTAACGATCTATAGCAGATATTCATTCGATGACAGTTTTTCAGTCTTTACTCAAATTCATTACTTAGACATTACTAAAATGTATTTCATAAAAATATTGTTTATTACACAATACTGTGATCAAAATCTCTAATGCTCCATGGTCTTGTTGTAACGGTCACCAGCTGGAGTGCCCATGAGAGCCACCAGAGGGCACTCCACACTAGACTATTATCACTCTCACAAACTACATTTCCCAGAACTCACTGCCGGACTCCTCATCATTGATTGCATTCACCTGTGTCTCATTACCCTGTTAGTCTCAGCCTATTTATACCTTGTACACTCATTCATTCCCTGCGAAGTCTTGTTTTAGTGTCACACTGCAATTCTGAGCATTCTCCTGGTTTTCATGTCTCTTGGTTTTGGATTTCTTGCCCTGTTCCCTGGATTACTCTTTTGCCTCTGACCCCTGCCTGTTTTGTTTGTTTGTGTGTTTGTTTGTTCGGACTGCCTGCCTGTGTATGACCTTGCTTGTTCTTTGGATTACCCCTTAATAAAATCTGCATTTGGATTCTCTACCTTCATGTCTTGGAGCAGTTCGTGACACTTGTACACACACAAAAAATGTTCAACGTCTCTTCAGTGGTTCTTTGGGGTTTAAGGCGTTATAAAGCACCGCTGCCACAAAGAACCCGTTAAACCCCTGTATAATTCTTTAAAGGCTCTCTTAGTCTATTTGGGAAATGATTAAAAAATGACATTAAAATACAGTTAAAAAAAATAAACTGGCAGCACATGGTGTTCATCAATTATCATTAATGCAATAACTGTTAAAGATATACAGGAATGGTCAATGACTGGCAGAAGCATCTTCCAAACAAAAACAGATTGTTGATGACGTTTGAAGCCTTGCTTCGGCCTGACTGGTTCAGAAATCTTGGCGCGACATTTTGACAGATACATAAACCCATGGTTTAAACCCAGGCACTTTCCAGTTTTAGAATAATAATATTGCCACTTCTGCCTATTATGATCAACAAATTGATTTACACACATTTGATAGCCCCATTTATTTCAAGCCAATTACACAGTTTATGTTATACAACCATTATATACCACCAGAAACGACACATTATACTCATATAAATAGATTAGTCTATGTGGAAATAAATGTTTTCTTCACTGTTATTTCTAAACCTTAACTGGTGCAAAATACGGTGTATCACAGATCACATCAGGTCATCTGTAATGTATCTGTTGTTTCACACTCTTTGACCACCAGGTGGTATTGTGAGCAAATGAAGATCGAGAAATGAACATTGAGATATGTGTAATAACCGTTTTACATTTAACTAAACCCAAAAGCATCAATACAACTTTTTTTATAAAAAGGAAACCTACTGCAAGAACATAGTCCATTTAACAAAGCATAAACACAAACCAAAGACTTTCATTGAATGCAAAATCTCAGTAGTTTATATTTAGTACAAAAAAAAAAAAAACAGTCACACAAAGCATAGCAAGTCAATTCAGTTCAACCCTACATCCAAATGATTCACCCCAAATCACAACAACACACAAAAATGTAGATAGAGTTCAAGACAAATCAATGTCCATGGATGATGCATATAAGTATAATAGAGAGAATCTGAATTCCTCATCAAAATCCCATAATGTCCAGTATATCCTCCAGAAAATGGTCAGTCTTCATCCGTATGCTGTATTCAATATCAAAGTTCATGGACAATAAAGGTGATCGTCAGATGATGCGTTGAAGAGATTTGTGTATAAAGGAATTTATTAATATTTTCCGTCTCACGGACCATGATCCTCCAGAACACAAACAAGTCCTTTTTTAAGTTGAGCATAAAACAAATGTTTCTCAACAAGCACAAGGCAGGGCAAGGCTTCAGCTTTTGCATGATACATTCACTCCTTTACCATAACATGATTTATACACAAACATGTTGCCCTCTAGTGCCCTCTAGCGGTGAGGAAGAGAATGTGCCCTATGCTTGTGACTGTTATAGTGTGAACCACTTGGAGCTTCATCTCGCCACCACTTCTTCTTCCTGAAGAACACACGTTTTCTTTAGACACTCTTTGGAGACTGGAAAGCAGGAACAAACGAACCGCTCGGCTCTGAAGCGAAGGGTAAATGTGCATCTGCTTCTGTATTTATACCCAACACCGCGACAAATCTCTATTGGTTATTTTACACTCAAAGGTGATTGGGCTCTCAGGCAGGGTTGGACTTAGCCAATAAGCAGGTAAGCAGCCGTTTAGGGCCCCCGGGAATTAGGGGCCCCTGACAAATACCAAGAAGCCTATCCACATTATTCCTATATGCCCCATAAATGATGGGTGTAACTTCAGTTAAGCTGTAAACAATCAGTGAAAGACAAGCTCTATGGACGTAATAATATGTGACCCGTCACGGAAACCAGGGACACAAGTCGGCAGCACAACTTTCGAGCAAAATGAGAAAGAAGCGATTTTCGTTTTTTGCAGAATCTGTTAGTTGAGATCACGAAGAAGCCTCTCCATGTTTGAGATAGCAGTATTGGTATATTTAAAAGCGTACATTTTGAGTTTGAAATCGGCTTGTTTTTCGGAGATTCTAGCACGCAGTAGGGGCGTGTCATTGTCGGTGTGTATTTCCATACTGAATAAGCCGGCGTGGCTACTTATTATGCAGCGCTCTGGCCGGCTCTATCTGATTTTAAAATTCAATGAAGATGGACGCCAATAACATTACGATGTCCAGCAATCGATTTAAATAGTAGGTTACATGGGGTTTAATTTGTAGTTTAATGAGATGTAGCCTAATACATGTTGTCAGTGCCAATACATAGATCCGCCTATATAATTAACGTGTATATGAATGGTACAGTGGTAGAGCTTTCGCCAGCCGTGTCAGAGGTTGAGAGTTCTGATACAATCTGCCATTGTATGTTGTAGTTTTTTTTTTTTTTTCTCGTGTAGTTTTTTTTCTCTCATCAAATCGATTATGTTCATCAGTGGTTGTATATCAAGCAGGGACACGCAAACGTTTGAATTATTTTGTTATTTCAACAGAATGAATAGAGAGTATCCGCAATGCAACGGATTGAAGCGCGCGTCGAGTGAAGACAATGCAGTGTGTGCGCGAGCCACACGAGTAAACACTGTATCTGCGCCACTGATCGCAGCGGCAAAGAGCACTTTGATCACTTGATTTAAAAACGCATTTCAGCGCTAGTATCTTATTTAAAAAATGAACGAAATGAATGCTCTGCCAGTTAACTGGAGATGTTTTATTTAGAGAATTTGTAGAATTGGTACATTCAGGGGGGAGGGGGAGACGGGGGAGCTTTACAGGGGGTATGACTTATCTAAATGAGATGTAAATGAGCCCTATTGTCATTCCCAGAAGGGTGAGAAATTGCCAATCTTTAAAAGCAGATTTCTACCATTTCAGTTTTTTTGAGTGCCTACCTTCAAATGGCCACAACTTCTCCAAATATTATTAGATTTCCATGTGTTACACATCGTTGGAAAGCTTGAATACTACACTTTCAGAATATGTGAACAACTCAAAATGCCCCAGAACCGACTTGTGTCCCTACTTTCCGTGACTGGTCACATATTTGTATTTTAAACGTGTACAATTACTTATTACTACTCATCCTTCAACTATTGAACATTAAAAGGACATTTAAAGTGTAAAAGCATCAACATCAGACGGTTAAATATCACTGTGGTAATCTGTATTATATAACATAAGTTGCTTTAAAAAATGTTTTACTTCAGCATTTCAACGTGATTTTGACAGATAGTAAACTGTATTTACCTGTGAAAACAAACCTGGAAAGAGACGTGAGGATTTGTGGAGAAAAAAAGAGAGATTCTTCTGCATTCCAGTGAATTATTAATGGCATAGATCGTAAATTAAATGGGCAGAACAGACCACAGAGGAAAAAAGAAAATAATCTTGAGGAAAAGAAAGCAGCGACTGAAAAGAGCTCTTGCCGTAGATATTCTTGTTATATCATGTCACGTTAAAATACCAAGTGTTTCGTTGTTCTCATGTTATTCTTAAATAAAACATTACAGAAAACGGAGAGCTCATTGAGTCAAACTGACGGATCAGCTTTATTTGTAGGGCAACTTTATGATTTGAAATGATTTGTTTCAGTCTTTTTGAATGGAAGTTCCCCAAACCGGAAGTGCCTCCCATAATTCAAAACGCAGTAAACTCAGGAATAAGGTGGATATAAATCATATATTACTTGTTTTCTGTCATATATTAAATGGCCTATCTATCACCATTATCTATCTGTTTGAATGGTCGACCTGACGTCGATCGTGACCGACTGAAAGGAAAGCAGAATTATCTATTAGGGGTTGTGCTTGAATAATTTAATAATTTATACTTACACATCTATTGTGTAAAATTTGACACAACATGTGTTGTCCCTGAGCACACACACAACATGTGTTAAAACTGAAACATATGTTAACTTAGGCCCTGTCCACACGGAGACGCGTTTCGCTGTATACGTATAAATTTTTTATCGTATTGGCGTTTCGTCCACACGGATCCGGCGTTTTGGGAGACTGAAACCGCTATTTTTTGAAACCGGGTCTCAAAGTGGATAAATCTGAAAACGACACCCTTGCGGTTTCGTGTGTACAGCCAATCCGTATATTTTGTGAAACGATGATGTCATCACATCACGTGTCGTCTGTGTCACGAGTAACAGCAACAACAATAAAGGCGGACTTATATGATTGTATTCGTGCTGCAGAAGCTACTAAGCCTACTAGCTTTATTACAGCAAAATCTATTGCTTCTCTGCAACTGTGGTGAGCAAAAAGCGATAATCTTTGTCTTCTTCTTCTTGGTTCGTATACAGCGCGCAAGGTTATGCGCATGCTCAAAGTCTTCTTCTCCGTGTATAGTGTATCTCTGTGGCAGAATTACAGCGCCCCATACTGGTCTGGCATATATACTACACCGTTTTCAGTCGGTTTCAGTGGTTTCGTGTGTACGCAGATATTTCTTAAGACGACGCCGTGTTTACAGAATTTTTTTTTAGAACGAGGAAAAAAAAATATCGGATCGGGAACGCACCGGCTTCGTGTGGACGTGGCCTTATTCAACCACAAAACAACAACAAAAAAAAGTTCAATTCTGTTCTCTTTTACTTTATAATGCAAGTGTTTCTCTTTTTTATCAATCTAAGCAGTAATATGGTTAAATACACGTAGCCTATATGTATAAAACCCATATTTACCATGAAGTCATTTTCCATATCTTATAAACAAAAAAACATTTTCATCTTTTTTTTTTTGTCTTGCTTTGTTATTTTAAGGCTTATTTTGCGCATATATTGCGAGTGGTTTGCGGTGCACAAGTTTGAGGGAGGAGGAGAAGGAGGAAGTGGGAGGGTTATTGTGCTTTGATTCGACGCGTGAAGCGAGTTCAGTCGAGCTTCTCCGGCTTCATCATCATTACGCAAAACACAGACAGGAGCTTCGATCTGGACTGCAACAAGGTCAGACTAGTGTAATATTGTGATGTGTTTTGGGGTCCCGTTAATGTTTAGTTCAACATCAACTTTATTCCGTAGTAATTTATCAGGCGAAATGAATGCAGACGAATGCAGCGAAATGAAACGAAACCGAAACTAAACACAAAATGGGCGATTTTAGGGCGATAATCAAAAGTAGAGAGCAATTTTGTAAACAGACTTTGTTTGGAATGACTAAACAAATAGATTTTTCTAAAAAAAAAACTAAAAAAAAAACGTACAGCAGGACATGTTGAGTGCGACACAGTTTGGTTTAAGCATGCAGTCATAAGCAAGACAGTGAAATGTAAACAAATGTAATATTTATAGTAATATTTGTAGTATTTTTCATAACAAAAAATCATACAAATTATGCAAAAATACTTTTTTCCCTCAGGATAGCAGTGATGTGTGAACTGAATTTGGCAACAATGCATGGGGGGGGGGGGGGGGGTTCAACTATTCGGTTATTGAACTTTAATACATAAAGTAATACATCCTTTCCATTTAGCTTTTGGCCCGCAACAATAGAATAATAACAAACAAATATCCCAGATAGCACACGTACGTCTGGCCGATGTCGGCCCGATGTACGAAGTTCCATCGACACGATGTCGCTCAGAGAGTGTTTGCTAATCGGCAATATAAAAAAAAAAAAAAAAGCTAAAAAATATTCTTAAAATTTGTTGTTTTTGTTTGTATGTTTGAGCTTATATATCTCAATATTAATAACAGTCTGGTTAATTTTGAGTCTTGAACTGTAAACTCTCAAGGGTTGGCTTTCTAAATATATGTTGGTTATGTGTCTATTCAGAATGACTTATGAGCATATTATGAGCGAAAGATTCCGGTAAGACATTTATGTTTATCAGAATATGGATCATTGCTATGCAGTGAAACCAATCATTGAATAACACATGTGTTTATTAGCGTCCAGCTAGTTCCAACGCATGCCACATTTTCAATGGATAACTTCTGTCGTAGCTCTTTTCTTTCTTTTTCTTTCTTGTCTTGTAGCTCTTTTCTTTCTTTTTCTGTCTTGTATTGTTCGATCTCTTCTTGCAGGTATTCATTGATTTGTTCCAGTAATTCATATTGTTTCTGACGTTCATCCAGCATCTCTTTGAGTTCCTCTTTTCTCTCTTTGAAATCATTCAGTTCTTCTGCTTTTTTTCTGGCTTCATCTTCATATTTCTTCATCATGACTTTCATTTTCTCTTCATATTCATTTTTCATTTCATCTCGCTTTTTCTCTTCTCTTTCTTTTTTCTCATTATCTTCTGTTTCTCTCCTTCTTTTCTCTTCTTCTTGCTCTCGTTTAAAAGCAACAAGTTTTCCCTCCCATATAATTTTCTCTTTTTTTCGATTCTCCTCATCTTCTTGCTTTCTTCTCTCCCACTCCTCGTTTCTCTTTCGCTCCAGCTGTTCATAATATATTTCCATATTATGTTTCTTCTCTGAATATTCTTTCTCTTTTTCTTCTCTCTCTCTTCTCTGTTTTTGCCTCTCCTCCTCTATCTTCTCTCTCTCTTCTTCTCTCTCTTTTTCAAATGTCTTTCTCATTTTCTCCAGTTCTTCTTGTTTTCCTCTCAGTTGTTCCTTGTGTCTTTCTTTTCTCTTTCTTTCATCTTCCTCTCGTTCTCTCATCTGTCGTTTCTTTTCATCCTCCCAATCTCTCTGCTGTTGTTTAATTTCCTCTTGAATCTCTTTTCTGTCATTTTTAGCCTCTTTTAATTTTCTTTTCCATCTCTTTCTCTCCTCCTCTTCTTCTTCATTCCTCCTTTTCTCCTCCCGATCTCTCTTTTTAGTTTCTTCTTCTTCTTTCATTCGTAACTCTGATATAATACGCTCTTTCTCATTTTTCATCTTTTCTTGATCTTGTCTGTATTTCTCTTCTTTCTTTCTTTCTTCTTCTTCTTTTTCTCTTTGCTGTTTTTCATACTGTGCTCTTTGATTTTCAATCTCTCTCTTCATGTCTTCTATTGCTTGATGATATTGAGCTTTTTGCTGTTTTTCCTCATCTGATCGTTTCTGGTTTTCAATCTCTCGTTTCTTTTGTTCTGTTTTCTCTTTTTCTTCAAACTCTTTTCTGAGTTTTTCCTCTTTTTCTCTGAATTGATTCTCCATTGTCATTTTATTCTCATCTGCTCTTTGTTTCTCTTCCTCGAGTCTCTTCATCATGATTTGCATGTCCATCTCATATTTGGTTTGTAACTCTTCTCTCTGAGCCTGAATATCTCTCTCTCTCTCTTTCATTATTTCCTCCATTCTCTTTTTAATGGACATCTCTGCCTCCTCAAACATGCTGTTAGTGAAGTATCGACCCTCGTTGGTATTTTTCAGCTCTTCTATCATGTTCAACAGTTGAATCACTTGAGTTTTGTCTTGTTGTTCTCTGTTGTTGAAAGCCAGGAATCTGTTTCCACAATCTTTGATAAGTTTCTTGAGATCAGCAGACTTACTTTCACTCACATAATCCTCTATAGATTCACCCTGAAGATCGTCTCCTCTAGTCAACAGAACGATGCTGAACTGAGCAGCTTTTGGACCAAAGATCTTCTTTATCAGATCTATAGTGTCTGCTTCTTCCTTGGTGAATCTTCCCAAACTCAACACAATGATGAACACATGAGGTCCAGGTGAAGACAGAGAAACACATTTCATTATTTCTTCTGCCACTTGATCATGTGACAGTGTCGTGTCAAAGAGACCTGGAGTATCAACAACAGCTACTGATCGACCTTGAACTTCACCAACACCCTTCTGACAATCTGTCGTCACTGAATCTGATCTTGCTTTACTCACAAACTCGTCTCTTCCCAGAATTGTGTTTCCTGTTGCACTTTTTCCATTTCCTGTCCTTCCGATCAACACAATCCTCAAACAATGCGGATCACCGGCTTCACCTGCTTCACCTGAAAATCATGCAATAATTCATGTATTAATATAGTGCAGGTTTGCAGCTGTTTTTTTAATCCATATCATTTGTTTTAAAACTCATACACTAAACAATGTCACTGATGCTCTTCATTGTGGATTTTCACTATTAGCTTTTAACATCCCAGTTGTCTGGTCTCATGCTCATATTGTTTGTCTACATTAGTGATACAGCATGGGTATTCTGCTGTCCCACTTTATATTAAGTGGCCCTAATACCTGTGAACTTACATGGTAACTACATGTGTACATAGTATTTAACTACAGTATAGTTTTAAGATATAAGTATTACAGTAATATAAGATTACAGTATAAGTTTTTATTTTATAAAGTTGACTGACAAATATGAAACCGGACAATAGCCTATGTAATCCCCCCGAAATCATAAGTTGCCTTATTTCAATGTGCTTTGGCTTTGTCTCTGACTGGTGATTGTTGAAATCTGTCTCACACACAGAGATGCAACACGTGAGTGATTTCAGCCTATCCTAGAATATCTCCAGGATTTGCACAACAGCAAACAATCTCACAGCAATTAACAAAATAAATAAATAACGCAGTCAGCACCGCCGCACATCAAAACTGTGTCATCAAAACTGACTCGTGTCATAAAAAATATATATATTTTGTGACCAAAAATGTGAAAAATACATCTAGCCTAAATGATCGTTCATGACATTCTTTTAACTATAAGCAACCCAATTTGTCTAGATCTGTAATATTATTTCCTTTGTATAATGAGCTTGTCTTTGTTTTAAATTATATTGTATATTTTTGTGTAAGTGTGTTAGTCAGCTTGATTAACATTATTACAATGTATTCCTATTTAGCAAAGATGTTCTTTGCTAATTACAGAAACTCCTCTTGTCTGTGTTTGCGCAACTTGCATCATTAAGCCAGTAGGTGGCGAGAATTGACTGTCTTTATGAGTGAACAATTGAAATTTAATTGAACCGATTAGTCCAAAAACATTGATTAACTCAAGAAAGAAACAAGTTGCTGAAACCAATCTTTAATGCTTATATATAAATTGCAAATTTGCCTCTGGACACAAAAAGATTGCACTGCTGTTTGATTGAAATGTAACCCTTTAAGTGTCACCCCCCTTTTTTTTTTTTGAATAGACATGAAAATTACATTTCGAACTTAAATGGTTGTAATTAAAGAATGCTTTGGAGTATAGACGTAAAATCGGTCTTGTTTTAAAGAAGACATTTGGCAGATTTCTGTAGAAGTGAAATAAATTAAGAAAGGGAAACAGAAAAAAAGTTATAGAAGTTTGAGTTTATGAAAATGTACAATGTAAAAAAATTTATTATTCATATTTTATATAAAATATATATATTTTTTAAAACCTGGGCAACTCTAAAACTGCAAAAAAATAAAAGCCAAAAATCTGAACAAGTTGTGTTTCAAATTTTAGGTTGATATCCCAAAAAATGAGCTTTCAGTAAGATTTTGTTTGGGCGCAGTACCAAACTTTTTCAATAGGTGACAACCAGACTCCATTACTGCCCATATAAGGGCACCTCCATTTCCATATGTGGTTTGAGTGATCTGAACCATTATTTCCACAATTTTCATACAATTTATGAAGTAGACATTCTATTCAGAAGTAATATGGGAAGTTTGGCAGATTGAATATATGAGATATGAATTCAACCTCTAAGAAACATAAAATAACACATATGTGCACTATAGCTCGCACAATTTATTATAATTGATAAATTACGGCTCCTCTGTAATTTATTTTGAAAATCAGTCACCAAATATGAAAACTAGAGATCGTAAGCTTTCAAATGATATATAGTTTGTCAAGATTAGTTTAGGTTTAGTATAGGATATTACTGTTTTAAATATGTAATGGCTTTGGGCCCACCGGTGGGCCGGTGACTGTAACATCTATGCAAAATAACCCTTGAAAGATTTCTCATTTAAGGCCATTCCTGTATGGAATATGTGATTGTGTATTGTCAACATTAAGCAGAAACATTCTGCAGTTCCATTTTGTAGTGTGGATCATTCATTTTAACATTTATCCTCATTCTCATGTTTAAGAATCTGTTATCTGCTTGACTAATAATTTATGCTACTGCCCACTGTCATGCTTTTAAAGCTATTGTTATCCAATTTTGTTGGCCTTCAAACACCTTAAGATGCACATATGTAGGTCCGAGAAATCCAAATTTTCTTGGGGGAGCATGCCCCTGAACCCCCCTAACTACCTCACATTTGAATGCATGTGTCTGTGTGGTAATATTGGCTGGTGTGGCTACGGTGCCAGGGCTGAATTTTTTAACCAGTCTACCCCCTGCATATAGGCCTAAAATATACATTATATTCTGTATTGAATCATGTTATCTTGTTACCCACCCCCAGCCCCTGATGTTTCCGGCTCAGCCCCTGATGTTTTTAAAACCTAGAAACGCCCCTGGCCCATGTTAATGGTAGTGGAAAAAAGCAATGTAAAATATATTTGCTGTTATCACACTAAAGTTCAGTATATTTTGCTAAAGACCTAAATACAGAGTAATGTAGAGAGTTAAAATGTTTTGTTTTTCCTTATAAATGTGATTAATGCATGGTGGCTAATGCAAAGTATGATAATATCAGAAGCGCAAGCTTGCTGTTGAATGGCATGTGCATTGAAATGTGCTGTGGAATAAATGGTCAAGACACGATCTCAAACTCCTCTGAGTCCCCGCTTTCTACCACCACCCACGAACATACATAACACAACGCAGAGCAGCAGCGCCGGTGCTAGAGACCAGTGAGCAGAGAGAGAGAAAGAGGGTTACACTATTATAATCAAATTATCAAATTTACTTGGTTCCGGGTCGATGAATAAATCATTTTTAGTAGTTCTATATATATATATATATACATATATATATATATATATATATATATATATATATATATATATATTAGTGGTGGGCATAGATTAATTTTTTTAATCTAGATTAATTTCACTGTAATCTTGGAATTAATCTAGATTAAAATGGCTCATTTGAATTCTTCCGAAGGCATTCAGAATATGTGTGCTACCCAAATAATGAAATAAAGGGCACGTGCTTCTTAAATACAAAGTGACATTTAAAAGAACTTGTGAAGAAATGCCAGAGATTTTTTTTTATTATTATTAAAACTAACATCATAAAGTATGATTTTTTTGAGTAATGATGGAGCTATAATTGACTCTTCTTATGAGCATATAAAACAAAACAGCTCCTTGGAAAAAATGAAATGTAGCCTAATATTGTAGTAGTTATAAACAAAGGTCTATTTTTAGTTCAGATTAACATTTGAGGGCAGCAATTTTATTCATAATGTCAAAATAAAACCAACATTATGTTACTTGAAAGCATTATAGCCTACTATTCCTGCCAAACTTCCATGGTTGCAGTTAGTGTTACTACAGTAAATCCATGGTGAATGTTGCTGATCTGTGGACACTGGATAGTTCATTCATGGCACAATGTTTCTTCCTGGCTTCCACGCACTGTTTGATCCGTTAATAACGGAGAAATGTGAATGTTTGTCACTAGATCTCGCAGCAATGTTATTACTTCTGTGGCGAATTCAAATGCTTTCTTTTCTGGATCTCTTAGCGCTGTGTAGTAACAGTGTCGCATGATCACGATCGGCTCGCGCTGCTTTGGCTGCTTTGGTCCAAACCAAGGGGCAACATTCTAATCTGAAAAATGAAGCCTACCCGGAAGTGCGAAAAACTGCAATACATTGAAAATCCGCTAGGGGCAGGTCCCAAAAGGGAGCAAATGTCCATAGCCCCCATGTTAAAATGTCCGTTTTCACAGCATAAATTCATGTTTTTACAGGTTGGTCCCATGGACTTTTATTGTATTTTTCGATAGGTTCAGAGTGCCTGACAACTGTGAGGGGGGTGAATTTTTTTCTAACTCGTTAGTTTAGATCGTATTTAGATATAAAATGTATGACAAATAAGGGCGTGGTTAACTTTGATTGACAGCTTGATTGACAGCTGATAACGAGCATAGGCTGCGCCAAGGAGAATGACAACATAAGAAGCGCCATTTTTTAATATACAGTTGAAATATAATACTACTGTTTTTGTATCATGAAATGTAGTTTTTCGGGCGAGAATGTAGTTGTTTAAAGCTCAAATCTGTGGTTTATTTATAAAGATTTATGAAAATGTTATCCAAGTTGTGAGATGCAGGCAATCACCGGGCGCTCGGCGCTTATGTACCCCGCCGGGAACAGCCTTTCCTCGGCTAGTCGTTCTGACGTTTGCCTCTGACTCTGGCGTCTCTGTAGTGGTTAAACATGAGATATAATTCGTCTTGTGTGTATCTAACGGGCGATTATTGGTCTCGTGAATCAATAATTTGTTCCCTGCCCAATCGTTTTGGCTGAGGGCTAAGTGAAGTGAAATTTCATAACTTTATAAGCTATTTAACTTTACTGTTGTATGGTTAGACTAGAGCGCTGACTTTGTACGTTTGACTGAATTGTTTGCTTTATTTGTATAGCTTCTTGTACCTTTTACTTATACTTTTATAATGGCTAATATTGATAAAACTGAAATTTAACAAAAAGAGACTGGGTTGAGTTTTGTCATTTTAAATTTTAATACAACGAAGATGATCTGTAATGTTGTTTACTGCAGTATCTGTTGTTTAGTACAAATGCACATGGGCAGGGTTAGTTTTATATTTCGTTTTGTTATAAATAGGCTAACGTTATAGACCCCTTTTGCGCCGACGTCACAGTTACGTCACGGCGCTAGCTGGAGGCAAAACAAACGGAAAACTGGAGGCGGCCAATACAAACCAGCACAGATTCGGCTACATAATAAGGAGCTTAAATTATTATTTGTATTATTAAATGTCATCTTGTTGTGTTGTTGAGTGCAAGAATCGATGAAAAATGAGTATGCTGTATCTGGAATTTTTATTTCTAGAAAATATTCATATCATTAAAATTGCACCGTAGTGTCACTCTTTACATTGTCGTCTTCTGGGCGCTGGCTAGGCAGAACTGCGGATCGTACCGCACAAGTCTTTACATGACCATTCAGCACATAGTTATAGTCATCTATATATATATATATATATATATATATATATATATATATATATATATATATATATATTTATTTATATATGCCCTCAGTTTCTCTTTACCCTCGGTTTCTCTATCGGGTAGGTGTAGAAGTCAGGCCACTCAACCGGAGGTAACAGTTAGCGTTAACGTTAATCCTGTCAGATCGTCTATTGACTGAGCGTATACGGTCATCTGGTTCCGTCCGTTAAAATTAACTTTTGCAAATAACAATCGCGGTCCTGGACAGTGAGTGACCTTGCACATTAAGACGAAATCGGATTTTCTCCAGTCATTGTTAAAAAACAAGCTAACAAAACTTGCAAACTAGCGTTAGTGAAGCGGCCAGAGAGATCTTTCTGCCTCCAGCTAAGCTCCGCCCACACAAACACGTCACCATGTTTACCAACTGTAAAAGGGTCTATATGCAGTGAATATAATCAATATGCGTTGCCTGAACCACATTTGTGTGGCTATAATGTTTAAGATTTCTTTAAATGAAAACGAAAAGAGGCAGTGTGGTGTTTTATAACTTATTTCGTTTTATTGTTGCCTAAAATATACATACAGAGATAACCGGAGTAGCAGAGCGAGCTGAGTGACTCGCGTTGTTCCATTTGCAGAATAACCGGACTCGCGTCCTTTACCCATATATGGATTGGCCAGAAGGTGGGCGGGGTTAGGATTTCCCAAGATTTTCCAAGATGGCGCCGCCCATACCCCCCATAAACGGCTTCAAAACCGTTCTTCAGAAAGTCTATGGGTGACGTCACAGACGCTTTGTCCATATTTTTTACAGTCTATGGTCCAAACTGATAAACAACGGTCCATCAACCACACAATAACGAGCAGCTTCGTTCCGCTTGCATTACGTTTGCCATTTGATGTCGGACAATGTTGTGGTACCGCCAGCGTCTCTTACATTATGAGCGCGCTTGCCACGTGCAACGCGCCTACATTTAAAATAATGAAATTTTGGTCGGCAGGAAAAATGATCCAACGAACCGTTCGGTTTGAAAATGCGTACCAAACACCGAACCGAATTCGGCAGGTACATCCGCGCTAAAATATCAAGGTGAAAGTCATCATAGCTTGCATAGTATAGACCCAGCTCCCAACCCAACTTTGAGAATAGATTAACGACAATATTTTTTTTATCGCCCGATAAGAGTCGCACGTTAACGCCGATAACGGCCCACCACTAATATATATATTTACTGTATGTGTGTGTGTGTGTGTGTGTCTTTTTATTATCTATACTGTATGTGTTTAAATAACATATAATATACATGTGTTTATGTAACAGTTTTAATATGGTTAAATAATAAATGCTTGAAAATGTGCAAACTTTTAAGCAGTATATACATTTTCTGTTTAATCTCGTCTGTCATCATAGGTGGATTGTTGCCTACAGTATAGATGTAGTAGAAAAGTAAAAAAAAAATTGTGTTCAGAATTTTGTACAAAAAAATCCACTCACCCTCTGACTGAATCTTCTCTTCTAACTCTTTTATTTTTTCCTCCATCTCACTCAGTTTCTCCTCCAGTTCATGTCTGGCTCTTTTCTCTTGGGCTTTCACATACATCTGAAGTGAATATGGTTTAGTCTTCATGTTCTCAATATAACCCAGTAGTTCTGGGATCTGTCTTGAGTTTCCATGCTCCTTTAACCCCATCAGTCTGTACTGACCTCCACAGAGACTGATTAACCTCTGAGAGTCTGTGCTGGATTTGACAAACTCTGTCACCGGTCCTTCAACACTGAGATCTGTTATGAAAAGCACCATGAAGTGCTCTCTGGAGTCAAATATTTTCTGGATCTTCTCTATTTTTGCTCTGTTTTCTTCAGACAGTGGACCAACAGGAACTATGAGGAGGAAAACATGAACTCCAGGATCACAGAGAGACACACAGCGGAGAGTCTGACGCATCACTTCCTCCTCTGAGAGCTGAACGAGAGCTGGAAGCTCCACCAGACTGATCAGACGCCCATGAATCCTCTCCTCTCTCTTCACACACTCTTCAGTGATTGCTCTCTCACGTGAAGGATTTCTTTTTTTCCCTCGTAACATTTTGGACACAGAGACTATAGGTGATCCATCACTTCCACACAGCACCAGGTTCAGTTTCTGTTTTCCAGAGACATTTGCTGATACTGAAATACAAATGAAGAGACATTAGAAAACAATGTTTACACTCATTTCATATCATTGCATTTCTAATTTTATATCTGCCTGCGTCTTTAATACAATACAAGTGTAATGTTTAGGGTCTTTCTCATTGACCTGTTTTTTTAATACATTTTTGCTTTATTTCTTTTTTCGGTCCATGTTTGGTCCAAAGTGTTAACTGTTTCTCAATTAATTCTTGTATTCTAGTTCCTTGTCAGGTTCTTTTAAGTTCTGAGTTTGAGTTTAATAAATATAAGCCTACACTCATATTTACCTTCTGTGAAACAGTACTAGTAACTTTCCTAGATACAATCAATAAGTTGAAAGTCCTCCCAGACAAGTTTGTGTGTTAAGATATTTTTGGAAGCTTAGTAAATACTGGCAGTATTTTTAAATAGCTGCAATTGTAGTTCATGATCATAATCTCAGAAGCACAATTTTGAAAACAAAAACAAACCAAATCTTTGAACTACCTTCACCATCACTTTTCTCTTTCTGTCTCTCTTCGGGTTTTCCGTCATCTCTGTGGGAAGAACTCTCCTGATATTCTTCCTCCGAGCTGCTCTGCTCTTCATCCACTGATGTTCCTTTAACATCTTCATATATCTCACATGTGAGATATTCTTCCAGGTTTTCCTTGAGTTTCTTATCTATCATGTTGAATATCACCGAACGCCATTCTGTTTTACTTTCATCAAGCTGCAGATGCCCTTCTCCACACTCCTTTATTAACTGTTGGACCACATTATTCATGACCACAGAACTTAACTTTGATCCTATTGTCTCTTTATCAGTTGTGAGCACTATAGTGCGTTTAACCGCTTCTTTGCTGAATTCTTTCAGGACAGTTTTCACTCTGTATCTGTCCTCTTCAGTGAAGTCATTGTGCTGCAGAACGAGGATGAAGACATGAGGTCCTGGATCAGACAGATTCACACACTCTCTCACTGTCTGTGTGATGTGACGGAGTGACAGATGTGGCTGGAGCAGCTGAGGACTGTTGATGACGTCCACACATCTGTCCGTCAATGTTCTTCCGACTCTCTGGCTGCGCTGCTGGAGCTTCCTTTTAACTGGAGGAGCTTCAATGTCAAACACATCTGTCCCTAAGATTAAGTTTCCCACTCTGTTGTTTTCTGACACACTCTTCCCCAGAAGGACAATCCTGAGATCATACACTGAAACACACACACACACACACACACACACACACACACACACACACACACACACACACACACACACACACACACAATGTTGTCAAATGGCAGTTGTAAAATCCTCTTTGTATAATAGTGAATTAAAAAAAATCAACAGTTTGAGTGCTTCATTTATATTCCATTTATATGTCTCAAGTTGTACAATAATATAAATACTGTCTTTTTTTTTGGACTTACTGTTGGGACGATCCCACCTTGGACTTTAGCTTCTCTTGATTTCTATAAAAAACAAACAAAAAAAGCCAAAGGTCAATTCATAAACTACAAAAGTAACAATGTGAAAAGTGACAACATCTGTGGCACGTTGTATTTCTACTATGGCAACGTCGCTGTCTACATGCTTGCAACATTGTAACAACGTAGAATTGTAAGACGCGACAGGGCTGTAGCAACGTTGCTGCATGAAATTTAGCAACTGAGAGATGACGTTATGACAATCATAGATTTTTTGTTAGATATAGATATCCCCCATTTAGTATATTGGGCCCTATCTAACACCCGGTGCAATGCAGCGCGACGCAAGTGTTTTTTGCTTGTTTCAGCCCGATGCAGTTTTCATTTTCACGTCCTGCGCCAAGTTGTTTAAATAGCAAATGCATTTGCGCCCATGGGCTGCTGGTCTGAGAACGAGGTGTGTTCAGGCGCATTGTTGGCGCGTTGCTATTTTGAGGCAACAGAAATAGACTGAGCCATCAACCAACTGAAACCTGGTCTAAAGTCAATGGCGCAATATTATTATTTTTTGTTATCGAAAGAGCGCGTTAGTAATGTGCGCCTATAGGCGGGTCCACAACGCGCGTTCACTTATTAAACACACAGGGACTCACAGCAGCACACAAACATGCCAAATAATTAAATAAAAGGAATACAATGTAAAAGATTGTGTACATAAAGATATGGTGAATCCGGCTTGTCCCGTAGATGTTCTGCTTGCGCACTTTTACCTCACGCACGAGCAGATCCGTTTGCGCTCTGGAGACGGCTTCGGTCTTTCCACTATCAAATTCCGGCATGTAAATAGCAAATCCACCATGGCGCAAGCGCAACTGGCATTTAAAAAACCCTCTGGGGTCTGAGCTGTTTTCTGGGCCCTGGAGGTGTTCTGACATGCTCTGACATTTGTGCTTATTTCTGTTACTTGTGACATTTTCATGGCTAAAGTCTAATTACACTGTATTCAGCACAAACTCTGCTACAATAATATATCAACAGCATGTGTGTAAAAGTTTGTAGTTTTGAGATAATGACATTTATGCGTGGTTTGTGAAAATACAAAAAAAAATTCTCACTGAAATAAGGTCATGAAACCCATACTGATTATTTCTTCACAAGACTTTTGAAAATTGTATGACGTAGCCTAGAATATTTGCTCTAAAACTATGTGAAAATCACCCTGACTGCTCATTCAGAGAAGACAATATATTGATTTAAAATTTTTACGACGTGTTTTGTGTGAAAAAGCAATATGCGATGGGGCGGATCATCTCATTAATATGTAAGGCTTTTTACACCTGAGAAAGACAAAGACACTCCCTAATGGCCCTATTAGGAGCTTATCAGGGCCCATCATTCTGACCAACCTTGCACAAAGAATGAGGAGATTAAAAAAAGAATGGCTTTTAAAATTGTTTGGATTTATTTACAACATAATCCAAAGATACACAAAAAAAAAAAAAAAACACTTATTGATAACAATGATCCAAAGAAAGAGACCTTTGTGCCATTCCTAAAAACATTGTACATACCTTTCATTTCCAAGGTGTTTGATTTTCACTTTACCATGTTCATGTACAGAGACATGTACTGTGAATGTTGAAGTCAGCAGGACTCAGTGGCATCTGGGCCCTGAAAAAAAAAAAAAAAAAAAAAAAAGTGAACATACTGATATCAAGAGAAAGGCCTGCACGATTTTGGGAATACATTTGAGATTTTTCTGGTTAAAATTGCTTTTTAAAATTCACAGAATACACACACACACTCACACAAATGTTTCCAACAATATATTATATAATGAACACAGGTTTGTTGTGCCTTGTAGGTATAGACTATGCGCAGTGCTGCATAAAATAATAACAATATAGCAGCCTATATACATTTTCAAAAAGATTTCAGTAACAACTAAGCTAGAGAAAAATATATTGATTATCATGTTACTTCAAATGTTTCCATTCGTTATGATGATATGAAATGAGATAATAGTAAAACATGAAGCCGTTTGGAGCGTTTTGCTTTTCCAAAATATGATGCATTCAAACGCGATCGCGATAAAAAATATGATACATTCAAACGCGATCGCGCTCAAATATAAAACATTATGGTTAGGCCTACCATATACATATCTACGTTTGAGCAGATATCCACAAACACAGTAACAGTAAACACGGGTCTAAATATTATAATATTCACCATATATCTAGCAACAGTTCAACTGCAATGTGAAATTTATGCAACAATAACAAACTAATATGTAAGAATTTCTTACCTTACATCTTTCTTGTCTTGAAATCGCGTTCTTCTTCTGGGGTAAAGCCAATGTAAGCTCACGTCTTTCAAACTCGACGAAAAGCAGAGACTGATGAAGTGTTTTGTTTTTGAGGTAACGAGCGCGTTCGTGTTCCATGTGGAGATTTGCATGTGAATATCTTTTGCGCGAGTAGGCGTGGCCAAATTAACTGTAATGAGCAAGCGTTTGAGAAGCTGGACATCTTGTTGGTTTTATACAAATTACTTAAACAGAAAATATTTGTTTTCAGTTTGAATCCGATCATTTAAAAGTACACACTTAAATGTTTATAAAGGTATATGGCTCATAAATGTGTGACAAGTATTCGCTGAGTTTTGTTTCAGTTTATAGACGTGCTCAAGAAAAAAAAGTTCACCGCGACGGAGAGGCAGAACGCACACCCTGTTTATTTTCTTTATTTTTCAAAAGCACAATGTTTTGATTTGATTGTAAGTGGACACATACAAAAGTAGAAATATCACAGATTCTTTTTTTATATTTATTTTTTCTGTATGACCATAAATGACGGAGTAATTTAAGTTTAAAGTGCTACAATGTAAAAAAAGTCCAGCAAAACGCGGGGGCGCGTTTGCCGACCTCAGAGGGTTAAAGGGAATGGGAGCTGTGACTCTGATTGGTTTAACGTAAACCCCAAAACACACCCATTACTCATTAAGAGAATAAGGACAACCCTTTTAGACCATGCGCCGGGAGCACCGACCATTTTTCCCATCGTTAAACTTGCAAAAGTGGATTCGGACCGACCTAAGTGAACTTACGCCCTGCGCTTTAGACCATGCGCTTAGATCGTTAAAATAGGGCCCATTATCTTTTGTGGTTAATTTTTAATTAGTTTGATAATTATACTTTTTAAATATTTTTTATCCTTATTATTATTTATGGGCCTACACTGTAAAAAATTTCTAACCCTCCCAAATCAAATATTTCAAGTGACCGATAGCATCTAAATTTTTCAATTGGCCCAAGTGAAATTCTTGTTGCAATAGTCTGTTAACATTGGCTCAATGAGAAATAATATGTCAGACTAATTGAAAAATTTTGATGTTATCGGTCACTTGAAATTTTTGACTTGCGGATGTAATTTTTTTTTACAGTGTAACAGTAAATTCATTATAATCAACATCTGCAAGTTTGCACTCTGAAGAGTAAAAATGACATAGAAGGTTAGCTAATTCAACTTTATTAAAACATAGAAGGTTAGCTAATTCAACTTTATTAAAACTGCATATGGTAATCAAATTACACTTCCAAAAGTCATACATTTGTGAAAAAAAGAACTAAATATACAAATTTATTTTAAGTAAAACAAATAACAGGAGAGCCTAGTCGAAAGCCGGGCAATAAAAGTCGGTAACCGGAATCAGTCCAGGAAACACCAACAAATCCAGAGGAGAGATGCAAGCCCAGAAACCAGTAAGCAGGTATGAGTCCAATACCAGGAGGACAACCCGGGACTAGAGAGGGTGGCACTGCAGGCATAGGTAAAGTTGGCAGAGAACAAAGCAAATCGGAGCTTCACATGTCTCTTTCTTTCTTTTTCTTTTTCTTTCTCTTTTTATTCTTTTCATGAAAATGCATTATTTGTACAAGGCACATACAATTCATTTGAATTTTCCTTTACATTTCCATGATCAGAAATAACATAAATAGTAGATGTCATTAGCATTGTTCCCTCCACCATCACCCAAACTCCAACATATCTAATATTTGTTTAAACGTTTTACAATGATCACATACAGTCCAAATCCAAATTCAGTTTGATATAATTCAAGTTGTTTCTTTTTATAACTCCTTTTAAATTCCAAAATATTTGTACACCTTTTTAAATCTTTCCTTAGAGAATTCCAAGCTTTTACTCCAGCAACAGACAAACACATTTGTTTCAGGTTTGTTCGTGCTATTAGATGTTTAAAGTCATACGGCCGTCTGTGATTTCCATCTTCAGAAGTAAAAACAAATAACTTTTGTAAGTCATGTGGAAGAGCTTTGCTTCTAGCTTTGAACATCACTAATAGAGTTTGTCTTTAAGTTTTAATAATCCTGACCTAATAAAGAGTGGATTTGTGTGGTCTCTATATCCTGCTTTGAAAATAATGCGAATGGCTCTTTTCTGTAAAATAAATAAAGGCATAGTGTTACTATGATATGTCAGGACTATACCTGGAGTGACTTACATTAACCAGCATAAGCAGACATGAGAAAATCTAGCAAAGAAACGGATGAGACTTAAATAGCAGACAAATCAAAGGAAAAAATAAACAGTGGTTTAAAGTCAATATTGTGTCAACGCTGTAACAACCTTCACCACACAACTTAGTTATAGCAACCTTTTGGCCATGTTGTTAGAAGGTTGGGTACGTTGTGCCAATGTTCTGTGTTTGCTGGGTAGTGTCTATAGTTCAGATGAGTCCAGACGATGGGATTGAGGATGGTGACTGCAGATATGGTGTAAGTGATGATTGGAGGCAGGTGCTGTAAGTCAGTAATCGGTGATTGTGATCTAGTGTTTACGGTGTGGCTGTATGTGTAGCTGATCCTGTGACAGTATGCATATGTTTATTTAGCACCCTCTCTCATAGATTTAAGCGGGAGGGGCCCTGGGTTAGTTTATTGTTAGATCTCTCTAAGCAGCCTCTGAATATTATTAACTTTATTTCAATAAACCCTTATTTCAATATCGGTAAGCTTCTTAACATACTAAAATAACCACAAAGTCTTGTAAGTGAAATAGAAACTTTAAGTAGGGGAGAGCCGGGATGATTGAAACGCGGTATGGATGAACCACAAATTATTTCATGCAGTACTTTTTTTTGACTGACAAGTTATTGTTTTATGTGCCATTGTAATGATAATACGGCAGGTGTATTAGTACTACAACACACCCTTAAGTGTGTAATATCAGAGTTTTTAAGGTTTAACAGGTTTAACTGGCAGGAGGGGCTGTCGGGACGGTTGTGTTTCAACCGTCCCAACAGCGCCTCCTGCCAGTTAAACCTGGTCATAGGAAAACCGCTGTTAATGTGGTCACACTATGTGTTTAAACATTGAATAAAAAAGTGTTTTGCAATAAATAATGAAAACATTTGTAATGCATAAGATGTGTTTTCGATGTTTAATAGTTATTTAACCATATGAACCTACAGAAAATGCCAAGAATAAGAAAAAAAAAAAAAAAAAACTACATAGTTATTTAGCCTATACTGTTCATAGATTCATATACTGTTCCTAGACTTGTTTCTTTTAATGCAAATTCATTTTCAATTACACAACACATCTCTTTAATAATCATCAATTGTCCAATCTTCAATCTTCAATAAATTTAATTTATCGTCTTCTGGTTGACCTCATTTTCTTCATAATAACTCAACTAGCAAACACTCAATATGACTCAAGGAAGAAATGTAAGAAAATTAATTGTAAACGGATTTGTCTGTCTTCGTCGAGCCTATTAGAATGATTACGCAAAATGCGCATAGGCTTATCACCTATTGTTTATTGGGCGAAAGAACAAAAATGGTTAATATTACTGTTATCCTTCACGAGGACGCCGACTCACTGAATCAATCTTTGTTTAAATAGTTCAAAGTTACTATCAGATAGATTTAATGTTATACATTGACAAACAACTATGCATCATTATAAAGATATAAGACTCAAGTTTCAGTATTTGACTATTTTATTCTGAGAAACTTATAGTGACAGTTATGTCTTAATTTGTGACAGGAGTTATGAAATGAAAAAAATGAGTCGATACCTTTAATATGAATTATGAGTGTCATCCGCTCCCATTCAGAAAAAAACTCCTGTGCGGTGGTCATGAAAGTGCTTGACCAAACAAAGTCCCTTAGGGCTTTTAACAAAACATTGCACATTTAGAGAAATATTGATAGATTCTCATAGATTCTTCACACTCCAATATTATTATTTTTCAATATTATATCATGAAGATATTTTATAAAAAATAATTTTCTAATAACATTACAAAACTTTGAAGCTATTTATATATAAAAAAATCATTATTACAATAATTAATTCTAAATTTACAATAAACTGCCAAGTGTCAGCTTTCAAATGAGATCATACTTGTGCTTTTAGTGCAAAAGGTTCATGAACTGTATCTGTTTTAGTTTGGGTATGCCATTTCTGGAGATTTTTCAAAAGTGGGATTGCTGGCTAACAGGTTAAATGAAAATAAATTACAAAATATGTTTGTAACAATATGTACATAAGTTACTTGTCAGGTATTGTTCATAAAAACAAGCATTAGATGAATAGTTGTCGTATAAACTGTTATGTTTCATCCGTTCCACCCCTGTGTTTCAATCGCCCCACTCAGGAGGGACGATTGAAAAAAAGTATATATTTTGACATGCAATTTCAGTTGTGTAATGTGATCATGATGGATTATTATGTGTAAAATAGCAAAAATATTATTCATTCATGCATGACGGCGATTAAAACCTAATTTACTTCAATAAAGATTACTATACATGCTATTCTTGTCATGAGCATCAATGTGTGTGGGCGCTGCGGTGCAAATTCCACATATGTTAGTACGTCATAGATTTGTAGAAAAAAATAAACGTTGGAGGCAATTTATCTGCGCGAGAAGTCCTTAATTCATTCTGCAGTTATACCATCATAGCCATGGCAAAAAGAAAACAAGGCAGTTTAATTAATTTTGGTTTTATTAAGAAATTGTGTAGTGATGACGTTAATAGCAGCACGACCGATTCACCTGCTGCAAGCACTGTTAGACATCCCGCCGCGCCCGCGGTGACAACGCAAGAAGCTGAAGAAATAAAGTCCTCTCTGGCTGAAGATGGTAACAGCTCGTCAGAGGCCGGTCACGATCCTAACCCCTCTTGCTCCGAGTCCTTTCTCCCGTTATACTGGAACATCCAGCAGTGGAGAGACTGGAAGAGCCGATGTACATGGCTGTTTGATAAGGATGGAAGCTTGGGGTGCATCGCTTGTAGGGACGCAAAAAACCTTCTTCTGTCTGAAAAGGTACCTGGCACGCACTTGTCTGAGGAGTGGATTAATGGGGAAATAAACAGCGCTGCTCAGAACAAGTTGCGAAAAAAGATATATAAACACAGGGACAGCATTGCACACAAGAGGGCCATTGAAGTAGCATTGACTAAGCAAAAGGCGATTCTGCCAAATAAAGTAATTGAGGTGAATTCCAAATTAATGGAGGAGACCGCAACGTCATTCAGGTCCGCCTATATGGTGGCTAAGGAAAGGCTGTCTTACAGAAAGCTTACCCCTTTAATGAAGCTTCAGGAGCTTAATGGTGCAAAGGTGGGAACTGCGCATAAATCAGATCACTCCTGTGCTGAGATTGTAGGTCATATTGCACAGCAAATGCGGAAGAAGTTTGTTTCAAATATTCGAGAGCTCAATTCAAAAATTAGCATCACCATTGACGAAAGCACAGTACATGGGCGTGCCTATCTCATCGTATACGTGAGATGTGATGTGAGTGGCAAAGGAGATATAGAACATGTTTTTTTAGACAAGGGCACAAATGCGGAGTCCATTTACAACAGCTTAAAACAGTGCCTTCATACAGCGGGATTATATGATGAGTTTTTAGGGGAAAACCTCATCAGCATCGCCACAGACGATGGCGTTCAGTTCTCACTGGCAAATCCACTGGAGTCATTGCAAGGCTTAAGCGTGATTTTCCAAACATCCAGTCCATACATTGCTTGGCCCATCGCCTTGAATTGGCTGTCCATGATTCTTTGAAAGTGGTTTCTGGATGTAATCATTTAGAGTTTTTCATTGCCAAGCTGTATTCTCTGTACCACCAGTCTGCAAAGAAAGTGAGATTGCTTGAGGAAGCTGCTGCCGATCTAAATATGCAGATTTTGAGAATTGGACAGATATTCAACATCAGATGGGTTGCGAGTAGTTTCAATACTGTAAAGGCGGTCTGGAATAACTACCCTGCTTTAGCGCGCCACTTCAAAATTGCAAGTGAGGATGCATCTCGCAACGACACAGAGAGGAAGGAATTCCTGGCGCTATACAAACACCTCACAAACTCAGGGTTTTTACTTGATTTGGCTTGCATGAAAGACATTCTCCGTGAGCTGCAGGGCCTGTCACTGAAATGTCAGCAAAGAGATATCACTCTAGTTGATGCCAGTTGCCACATTCTGCAGTGTATTGATATACTGAAAGCAATGAAAGCGAGTGGAGGGAAATCCACACGGAAGGCCGAACAGCGCACGTCTCTGGGGCTGTTTAAAGATGTTCAACTAGTTGAGGGCACAGGCAAGATTAATCGAAATCAGCTTTATCAATCTGTGATCGACAATCTCACAAGGCGAATGCCAGAATCAGACCTCCTACAAATGCTAAAACCCCTGGACAAGCGTTTTTGGCCACAGGATCGGAATGCTTTGATCCTGTATGGAGAAAACGAAGTACGTGCACTTGCTAAAATGCTTGGTGAACCAGCCAGAGAGGTGGTCGAGGAGTTTCGCGACTGGAAATTACAGGACACAGCACCAGGCAGAAAGCTGGAAAAGATTTGCACAGTGAGTAGAACATACCTTCCTACTTCAGCTGAGTGTGAGAGGGGTTTTTCTGCCGTCAATGATACTGACAGCAAGACCCGCAATAGGTTGCGTGAAAACAGCCTCTCATCGCTTCTTTTTCTGGACATTAATGGACCCCCATTGCAGAGTTTCGACCCAAAGCCCTTTATCATATCTTGGATTAAGGCAGGTCATCGCCCATCCACTTCTTGGATTTCTGGACGAACAGCAAAGGAAGCTGACTTCAGGCCTCTGTGGTCAATTTTGTGTTAAGGTAAGGCTTGTTATTCCCAATTATGCGGCTGGTGGTTTGTTATGGGTCTGCGTGTGACTCTGGATGTCTTAGGCGTAATTGAACGGAGGAATTATGGTATTATTCTATAGCTTGACGAGTAATTCCGGAGCAAAATGAACTAGGGGTTAATATGGTTACCGAGTTGATCGTTCTCTGTGATGTGTTTTCATGATAATAAATAATTTGACACAAAATATTGATTTACAAAGGAGTTTATTGATTTAAAAACGATTGTATTGCTTCTGCTAAAGAAAATAGTCCGTTACGTGTCCATAGCAACGCTCTGTTTTTCATGGCAACGGTGTGTTATACTTCGCAGCGGTCTGTTATCAAGAAATAACAGACTGCATTCTACATTGGAATTCAACCAAGCCATGTAATAAAGTATAATAGTGCATATACACTTGTAGCTGTTATGTATCTTTGTAAGTCATTGTAAGTCCTTTTTTGAGGCACTCGTGTCGATAAAGTATAATAGTGCACACACTTGTAGCTGTTGTAAGTCCTTCTTTGAGGCACGCGCAAGCGCACGAAGGACTAGGAGCACTAGGAGATGGCAGATCAAACTGATAGTTCCTCTGAGCATGAAGGACCTGACTCAGGCTCAGGTTGAGTTACCCCTACTCCTCCATGGATGCATATACCACCACAAATGCCATCCGAAGCACTTGTGCCAAGTATTGACAAGGCCATTTCTTCCTCTGCTGTGAGAAGGGGGAACTCATTGGGCAGACTGCCCATTTATTTAATGTTGTCCTCTGCAGTGCCATTTTCCTTTTAGCAAAGCTTGCCATTTCTTCCTGACCTCCTTCCCTGATCTTTTAATGCCCCTAGTTGCAGTCAGTTTCCTAGCAATATCCTCCTAGATTTTTTGTTTTTGTTTATTTGAGTGCCCTTAAACCTGCTGAAAATAATATGTTTGTATTCACCTTATTTTTTAACGGAAATACGGACGCAGCCAGTTGACGGTATTTTGTGCGAGACTTCCGGTCAGGCACTTCCGGTCACTGGCGAGCTCACCGTAGCGGTTAATCAAACAAGTATTCATAACAACTAACTCATCGTTATGGCTTCAAGGAAGACCGGGATTGTTTGTGCAGTTAGAGGTTGTCATAACTGGTACAAAAGAAAGATTTACTTGGCGTTTCTGTTGCATGGCGTTTTCTATATCTCTGCACACCAGAAACGTGTCTGACGCGGCGCTGCTGCTGCTTGGTGACATATGATAAGCCTCATTGGTGATATATTCGACATATGGGGAGAGAGTTGTGGAAGGCCTATGTTAAACATAAATATATAGCAGCAAAGACAACGTCGGCAGTATTGACGCAAAATAGGTTGTCCACTTAATTCACATCTTTACATTTTATTAGTATGCTTTGCGTGGTTTCGCACCTTGGAATGCTTATTTGTGTGTGTGTGTGTGTGTGTGTGTGTGTGTGTGTGTGTGTGCAGTTTTGAGACAGTCCCTTAATTTGCTTGGCGAATGTCTAACGAATGTCCAACATAAAACCTACTTTACCGCACCCTTCGCCTGTGGTTAAAAGCTTTACATTTGAAGAAACCACCGAAACGACCGTATGTTTGTTCTTTTCATTTCGTGAACACAAGACCTACAGAAGACCACCCAATACCAGAAAAGTGGCTGGGCTATTAAGTCTCAATAAAAAACTCTAAGGAGAAACAAAATCATTGTAACCCATGTATAAAATCTAGTCATCATGGCGTTTATTTTGTATGATTTACAATTATTTATAGCCATCTACTTATTGCTGTCCTGTGCTTTGGTTGCATTCTGATGACATTATTAATACATTTGACATGACAAAAATACCTCCATAGATATATTAGTCCAGCGCTGGCTCGGCCGTGTTTAGGGCGGGGCTTAAGGCGCCGGCGAAGTTGGCACTCTGCCAGCTAGATGCATGAGTGTTTTCAACCAGGTCCGGTACCCGAACTGGGTGAGGCGGGGCTTTAGATCTTTGTTGTATTCATCTGTTACGTTATGTGTAACATTTTTCTGTCAATTCTGCATAATCCTTTGCAATTGATATCGTTAGTTAGCCCAGGGAAGCGAGGAAACGGAAGTGCCGTACAAAAACCGGATACTGGACCCATGTTTACTTCCGCGTTCGAAAATAAGGTGAATAGCTCCACCTTATCTAAAATGACATTAATCTCCTCTTTTAGAAAAATGTATTTTCTTTGTTTTTTTGGTTCAGCCATTTTGCTGGTGTCTCCACCCGAAGGTTTTTGCTGTTTATAGATTTCAAAATACAAGCGTGCGCTACAATTACGAGCCATTCTACAAGGTGACATCTCAGCACTTGACAAACGGACAGCGACTCTTAAGTAGCACTTAAAGCACAGCTGCGTGCGATCGTGCGAAGTCCGTTTTTGTGAAACGCACGTGAAATGAACACAAATGTTCGTAAAGTCGCTCGTAGAAAATTCCCTAAAGTGCTAAGATCCATTGTTATCTGAAAACAGCTGCGTTTCCAGATAACGATGGATCTTAGCACTTACGAGGATTTTCTGCGAGCGACTTTACTTCTTACGATGCACTTAGGGATTTACGATTACTCCAGAGCACTCGTAGATCTACGATGATTTTTAAGTGCTAATTAATACGATGCTTTTGGGAAACAGACCGTAATATTAAGATCAGTCATACGATCGTTTTTACGATCTACTTAGGCTTACGATGCTTTTGGGAAACGCAGCCCAGGTCACTTCTGTAATAGAGATTTTTAATCTCAGAAAGTTTTATCTGGTTAAATAAAAGGCAAATAAAATAAAAATAAATAATGCCACTGCAGAGACACTCAATATGATTGACTGTTAAGCTCAAATGTGATTTGATTAAAGAGTTCACTGGATGAACACTGGATGTAGAAACATTCAGAAATAGTGTTTGTGTATTTGTAAATTGTGTTTTGCATATGTGAATCAGATTTTTAACGCAAATTTGGATATGCATTTGCAAATCGTGCTTTGTGAATATGAATTAGCTTCATTAGGGGTGAGCGGGACATATACAAACACGGGGCTCGTTGTAACACACATGGTTTAAAACTTTCCACACATGCTAGCAATGATGACACTTAGTGTATTTACTAGTTGCCATATCAACACTATTTATAGAAAAAAAAATGTGACAAAATTTAAACATCTTTGTGTAGTAAATGGGATGCTATAGACAATGTTGTCCAGTAGAGGGCGGCATGGTTTGCATATGTTACCTTTTCTCTTGATGCACTGGAGCAGAGTAGTGTTGTTCGGGGTCAGTCTGTCTGCTGAGACGAGGTCGAGATGCGCTGTCCGCTCTGCACCTGTTAATAAAGATTCAAAGTCATTTATCTCCATGTCTCCACATTTATGATGCACCACAATATTTTACACTTTGGAAGATATCACTGGATATATATTTAACCATAGCAAAAGTAAACCATGAGAAAATGAGAAAAAACAAGTTTTTTTGTTTGTTTTTGTTTTTATTAGATAACAGATAACATTTAAATATGTCATATGGTCGTTTTATAACGTGCTCCACCAATGGGACATGTTGTCACATTTCACTTTCATTCTTTCAGGGTAAATCAAGAAAAAAGTAGGCTATAGGCCTACACTGTATTAATGAAACGAAACCACATAACTGTAGGCTACTAGACATGCGAAATGAATGTGGGGAAAAAAAGAAATACTCTGAACCCTAAGTAGATTTACACAAACTGAGAAAGTGCAGGCAATTATTTGAATTTTGAAAGATATTATGAACCTACAAATACACTTCCAGATACATACACACGCACACACTTGCACAGAGGCCCGAAGCGCAGAAGATGGAAAGGACAGAAGAATGCCCATATATGGGGAACATTGTCGACACCAGAAGCCTCCTTTACTGAGGCAATAGAAGGTTGAGGTCACATGATTTAGTTCCTCTGGGGAAAAAAACAAGAAATTCCATAGGAACAATGTAACCCAGTTCAATATGACTGCCTTTTGACTGTTAGTTGTTGCATTTTTTATTTCATCCCTGGGGAGAAATTAGTTCTCTTCCAGTTCAGTTTATTAAATGAGATTCTGTTTGCTCAAACTGCTCTGCTGTATTATCTTAACTTGAAAACCTCGGATGAGAACAAGTTATTTTTTACTTCTATTGCTTGAACTGCTTACAAGTTAAATAGCCTGTGTAGTATCCACTCATACAGGACTGCCGGGCTGGGCGATAAAACGATAACGATATGTGTCGCGATAGACACGTAATCAATATCAATAAAAAAATGCGTTCGATAAAACGTTCTATACATTTTTTTTTCTTCATTGGAAGAAACCAGAGGTTGCGAAGTAAGTTTAGTTGCATGAACATGGCACTCACTCTCTGGTAACCTAGCAACATAGGAGGCGGGGCTGCTTTCAGCCCCGACAAAACGTTGCACAACGTTTTTTAAACAGAAACGGTGATGCGTTGAACACACTGTTCTGATGACGCAAGAGTTGCAACTATGGCAGCTGAGAAGGCCATTCTTTGTGTTCTTTGTGAAGAATTTTCGGAGCCTGATGAAGTATGTGTTTAATACAAAATATGCCCGATGTTACAGTTACTGCACTTGCCACCCAGAACAAAAGAAAACATCCCAATCGAGTGAAGGGATTGCTGAACTGAAATGGAAGCACATATATTACCTAATTCAGACTAAAACACTATTTAGCCTCACATACTGACTTTATTTGTAGTTCATACTGTTTTAATACCCTGTATTTCTTTCTTATTTTTAGGAAAAGCACTTAATTACCATTGTTACAGTTAGTAAACAAGCTACAGTTAGTCCAGAATGCCGCCGCTAGAGTTCTTACTAGATCAAGAAAATATGATATAACACCAATTCTATCATCTCTACATTGGTTACCTATAAAGTTCTGTATCAATTACAAAGTATTACTACTGACTTATAAAGCCCTAAATAGTTTAGCTCCAGTGTATTTAACGGATCTTCTATCGCCCTACAATCCATCGCGCTCTTTAAGATCACTAAATTCGAGGCTTCTGGTCATTCCTAGGATATCTAAGTCCACTAAAGGAGGAAGGGCGTTTTCACATTTAGCTCCTAAACTCTGGAATGGCCTTCCTGGTATTGTTCGAGGCTCAGACTCGCTGTCCCAGTTTAAAACTAGATTAAAGACGCATCTCTTTAGCCAAGCATTCACATAATGATTACCTTTTATAGGCTACAGTTGAATCAGATCGAATGCATTAATATTATGAACAGCAGCTATGCTAAATATTTCCCATATGATTTTCTGTTGTTATCTCGGGACGCTAGTCCCGAGGTAAATACAGATCGTCAGCTCCAGTTTGTATCCAGCCTCTCATGGAAACTACAGATGCCCCAACACCCGTGAAGAGACGACTCGACGCCTGTGAAGAGACGACTTAGCGCTGGCTATATGTTTATGCCCTAAATCAAATTAACTGTATTTCTCTATGTACATTTTTTTAATGCACTTTCTGTAAAGCTGCTTTGAAACAATAGGCCTATGTATTGTGAAAAGCGCTATACAAATAAATTTGAATTGAATTGAATTGAATTGAATAACTTTGCTCATTTTAAAGCAGCCTTTAAAATGTATTTTGAGTCTGTAAAGTTTTTAAAAAATCAAAAAGCCCAAAGATCTGTATCTCTGCTAAATGAATGTAATATGTGTGTGTGTGATGCCCTTTATCTTTTGGGGTTTTTATATTGTTTATATTATATTATTGATGTTTCAAGTTATACTTACCGAATGTGAAAATGTGTAGAAGAAAAGTGTCAAGAACTTGATATCAAATTCTGTAATTTTGAAAATTCAATAAAAAAAAATAAAAAAAAAAAATGAAAGAAAGAACCGGCGGGTTCTATTTTCTGATGCTATTCCGTGCAAATAGGCTATATATAGTGTAGGCTATACAGGGTCCGTGTACTTTTTCGTTCATTCATTAGTTAAGATCAGCATATAATTTAGTGACACTATACGAGCAACGTTTACGTTTGTTGCTCAGCTAAACAAAAATTTAAACCAATTAAAAATAAAAAAGGAAAAAAAAAACATTTAAATGTATAAACTTAAAGGTGCTCTAAGTGATGTCGCGCGTTTTTTAGGCCAAAACATTTTTTGTCACATACAGCAAACATCTCCTTACCATCCGCTAGCTGCCTGTCCCCTGAACACAATGTAAAAAAAACGCGGTCTCTGTAGACAACACAGGCTCCACAAACAGCAAGAGAAACAAAATGGGCTAACCTGCACCACAAAACATAACAAACTGCTCCAGCCAATAACCGACAGGAATGATTTAGGGGTGGAGTTTGGGGGGTTAGTGCGCAGATGAGGAGGAGGGAGGGTCTAGCTAGCCACCGTTTTGTTTGACAATACTTTAAAAGTCAACAAGAAGTGACATCACCCAACATCACTTAGAGCACCTTTAAAAATACAAGGGCCTACATTGATTTGGCTATTTCTCCACATAAATGCAAGTTCTGTCTCTGCGTGATTTGAACGCAATTTGTTTTTCAGTAGCATCACACCAGCCAGAATGCACAACTCAAATCAACAGTTTGCTGTAGGCTACTATATTAGATACACTCTAAACAATTTAGTAAATCTGAGTAACTGCATCTGGTACATTAATAAATAAAACTGAGTAGAAATAAGTTAACATTAAACATTAAAAATAACAATATTTATAAATTAACTTTTTATTTATGAGTAATTTAACTTTTTTATTTCCTCAGTCTAAACCTTTATAAAATAGTATTCCATATACAACCACAAATACATACATGACATTGGCTTTTATTGTTACTCAATTATTTTGGTAAGTTTAATTTTAAAGTGTTATGTATTCTGATAACACCAAAATAATTAAAACGATGTAGTGCCTTGTGCAAAAAATAAACAAATTATTAGTAAAACACGCTCCTCTGCTTGATGCAGTTATTTAGGTTATTCTTCAGTTCAGATGAAAATGCAATTCCTTCTATAATGATCATTTTTATCAAGCTTTTATGTTCACTTATTTCACATTAGTGGCAATGAAAATTACCTATTAATTGTCATTTAAGTTAAATTACTGAACTTAAATATACGAGCTTGAAAAAAAATGCTCATTTTAGAAGAAAATTTCAGATGGCACTTAGAGGCTTTTGCATCTGAACTCTTCATATATACTTGAAACTAGTAGCAAAGAAAATGTGTTCAAAACATGCACATTGTGGAATGGTTTCCTTTGCTGCTCTATAAACCTAGTGAATACTAAGGAGACCATGGTTTCTGTGTGAACTGATTATTTTGTAGACATCTTTTAAAAATGAAACAATTGCGTGAGTTTGAGGAAGATAGCCTAAAATTAATTAACTTTTTTTAATTAATTTTTAAAAAGGAAGTCAGAGTTGTGTTAATATATATACGTTTTTGTTAAAAAAAAAAAAAAAAAAAAAAAAACGTAATTATGAGAAGTGCCCTTTATTTCACTTGAGCCCCTGCCCCTCAAAATGTCTGTGCACGTCCCTGATTAGATATGTGAAGATTTAAATTCTGATCTACTCTGGACAAGCACGTTCTTCTTCCGACTCTCCCGCCTCTTTAAACATTAAATAACGAATTAATATAATCAAATAATAAAAAAATAAATACATTTAAAATAATTACAATTAGTATCGGATTGTAGGCTATGGAAGCCCTGAACCACAGCGGAAAAAAAAATCCGTTTTTTTTTTCTACAATTACGAGAATAAAGTCGTATCATTTCGAGAATAAAGTCTAAATATTTCAACTTTATTCTCGAAATATTTCGATTTTAATCTCGAAATAATTCTAATTTATTCTCATAATGTTAGATTTTTATTTTCAGATGTATTTATTTATTTATTTATTTTCAGGACATCCGTAAAACATGTAGCCTAATACATAACAGTTGAAATGAAAGTGATCAAATTGATAATATTAAGGAAATAAAGACAAACCTGAGTGTTGATTTCTGTGTGTGTCTTCTGTCCAAATCCAGACGTCTAAACAGTAGTGAAAGCTCTCTGCTTTTATCAGGCTTGTTGGACTGCAGGCAGCGCTGGGACCAGAGGCATAGGTAGGCGGCTGCTTGGGGCCCCCGAACAGCGGTCAAAGTAGGGGGTACCCCAACCAAACTCGAAAAAAAAAAAAGCCCCTTATCATCCGAACGCTTCAAAAGCATGGTGAATTGTATTAATATTCTTAAGAAATACGTTGAAACGTTGAAGTAGTTAAAATGTCCAGTTCATGGTTATCTGTCCCTACACATACACCCCCTACTTTCACAATGAAATGGACTAGTCCGTAATGGTGCGCTGCGCGAAAGATAAACACGCAGTGACAGGAGGACTGGAGGACTGGGAAGTACACAAACTCTAACACTGGCTGAGCCTGCGATATGGCTGCAAACTGTATAACGATATAAGTGTTTCATATCGGTCGATATCGATAATTATTGATATTTTTTATGACCTATTTAAAATAAGGACCAGGAGATTTATGTATATAGGCCTATATTTTTTATATTACATTAAAAAAAAATAACCTTAAGTTTAAAAAAAATTAAACTTAACCTTCCTCTGATTATAATCTCCTCAGTTATAAAGGCAGAAATGTCAACACAACCATGGAAAACACTGAAATAATTAAAATGTAAACAAAGTCTAAAATCACAATGAACACTTAACAATTATGTCTTAACATTAAGGTGCAAAATTAAAGAATATGTAAGAAATGCATAATAGAGTGTAATAAAATAGTGCAAAATGTTAAATATAAACATAGAGAAACCATCGACGGTCTTGCATAATTTGCAGACGACATTTATAAAATCCAAAAAACTGCCATATACTGACGAGCTGACTTTTCCTGTTTTATCAACAATCGCTGCGGCACTCATTTTCCACTCCACGCCGGTTCTTTTTTTTTTAAAAATTATTGAATTTTCAAAATGACAGAATTTGATATCAAGTTCTTGACACTTTTCTTTTACACATTTTCACATTTGGTAAGTATAACTTGAAACAACAATAATTTGGAAAAAAGAAAAGAAAAGAAAAAATATGTGCATCACGCACATATATTACATTCATTTAGCAGCGATACAGATCTTTGGGCTTTGATTTTTTAAAAACTTTACAGACTCAAAATAAATTTTAAAGGCTGCTTTAAAATGAGCAAAGTTGGGTTTTGAGTTACTCCATTTAGTTTGATGAATATGAAATTTTCCTAATAATAGAAACAAATCGATAACATACATTTTTCTTTTAGAAAAGTCAAATTCATTTGTATGAAGTAAGACAGATGACAAATTTAATACTAGGTTGCAGTTCATTTTAACACCTAGAAATTGAGACATCTCATACCAAAAGATTGAAGAACAGGGACAAGTCAAAAAATAAGTGCACAATAGACTCTCTTTCACAATTACAAAAACAACAATTGTAATCAATATCCAGATGAAAACGCTCTAATGTGTCTTTCACAGGATATATTCTGTGAGCAATTTTAAAAGACACTTCTTTGGTTTTATTTGATACACAATACTGACTAAGTGCTCCCCAAAAAGTTGCAGAGAGATTTATCCATTTATGGTCGTGTCTCATTGTCTAAATCTGAAGGTTTATCAAGATCTGCGTATATATCCCAAGCTCTATTTGTACCCAGGACATTTACCAAAGAGTTTGACAAGTTTGATTTTGTTAAAAAAAAAAAAAAAAAAATCATTTAAAGAAAAATATATTATGCAATCCATACCCACTAAACATTGGACGTCGTATAGACGTGCAGATCATGTCTATTTGGGTCCGTCGGTCCATGACCAATTCTGGACATCTATTCGACGTCCAAACTAGGTCCACTATTTGGACGTCCAAGCATGACCCAACTTGGACGTCATATTGACGTTCAACATTAGACCTTTGAACTGGGTAATTTTTTTGGACGTCATTTGGACATCTATGACAGGTGCAGGAAATTTACATGATTATTACTTTTTTTTTAACGCAATAAACGCCATTTTAAAAAAAAAGAGTTTGTCATGTCATTTTGCTGTGTACTGAACCTATTCGTTCCATCCATGTTTCATGCCAAATCGTTATTTCCTTGTTTAAAATGTACTGCAAGAGTTTCTTTCCCAACCGCGATAAGCGGCGAACCTATTTTTAGCCTAAACGCGATATATCCTCTGGACTAAACAGAATTATCTCACTCTCTCTCACCCTCAAATCACTCGCGCGTATCGCGCCAGACGCTCAATTCGCCTCATTCGCTCGTCCGCGCCGCGCTAAACGCCTCATTCGCGCATTATCAACATGATTAATACATATTCGAATAGGCCTACAGATTATTTATAATTATTTAAGATCATTTTCCAAAAACTCCATTTGATCGTCTCAGCATCAGGTGATAACTGGCGACGCGTACAAAGGTGTGATACTGTAGCTCAAACCGTGGAGCGTTGGCGCTTGTAACCATAGATATCATATATAAAGGCTAGATGTCTCGTGCGCACTGCTGGCCAATGGAGGTCGACGTCCGCACGTGGCGGCCATCTTGCCACAGTGTACTCGCTCACTACTTCAATGGTGCATGTACTTTTAAATAACCATAACTTGCTCATTTTTCTACCGATTTTCAAACGGTTTGGTTTGTTATAAACGTCAGAGATGTAGTTATGACACTGCATACATACACTGCATACATATGAAAAATTATAACATACATGTTCAAGCATTCGGAATTATAGCCACGTTAATAACGTTTGTAAGAAACCAAACCGTTTGTAAATCCGTCAAGATTTCAGCGAGATAAGAGGATTTGTGTGCGTGCTGCTCACTCACCTTAATGCACAGAGCACTGTGACAAGATGGCCGAACGATGATGCCGGAAGTGACATAAGACATCTAGCGTTTATATATGATATCTATGCTTGTAACGCTAAGATCACGAGTTCGATTCCCAGGGAAAGCAAGAATAATAAGGTGTGTGCGTGCGTGTGTGTGTGCCGTCTCATGAGGAGAAGCCTAAAGAAGTGTGTGTGCCATCTCATGAGGAGAAGCCTGTGTGTGCCGTCTCATGAGGAGAAGCCTAAAAAAGTGTGTGTGCCGTCTCATGAGGAGAAGCCTAAAGAACTGTGTGTGCCGTCTCATGAGGAGAAGCCTAAAGAAGTGTGTGTGCCGTCTCATGAGGAGAAGCCTAAAGAAGTGTGTGTGCCGTCTCATGAGGAGAAGCCTAAAGAAGTGTGTGTGCCGTCTCATGAGGAGAAGCCTAAAGAAGTGTGTGTGCCGTCTCATGAGGAGAAGCCTAAAGAAGTGTGTGTGCCGTCTCATGAGGAGAAGCCTAAAGAAGTGAGTGTGCCATCTCATGAGGAGAAGCTTAAAGAAGCCGCTGTTTTGATTGAGTGCGATTATTCTTTGGAAAAGACGCACAATATCTAATAAAACACACGATCCACAGCAAGCCGACCCCGTCTCCTTCCTTCTTCCCATAAACAAACTTTTGTGGATGGACATCAACATTAGAGGTGCGGAAGACGTCGTAAAAAGACGTCATCTGGCGTCACAGTCTGCACCTTCAAGGGGAGCAAAATTGGACGTGCAAAAACGACGTAGAAAATACGTCGTTTCGACGTGTCTATGTGTAACCGAATGAATGAGATGATTGACATTAGTGAGCACCTATCAGCAGGTAATCCACCCTATTTAAGAGCTGGTTGGCTGTAGCCTGGCATGCGTCACGTCCGACTCCGCCCCCTGATTCGTTGTTGACAGTGGCTGTAGGTAGGTAGGTGGGTTAGCATATAGCAATGGTTATCTTCTCTGTGTATGGCTGTGACGGTTTCAGTGATTTAACCTGTTATCTCTGAATTGCAGATGATTGGCTGAAGTGTATGGTTGTACACCTGAACGTAATTATGATGCTCTATTAAAGATTGGGACAGAGATGAGAGCGTGCGGCGGGCTGAGCTTGGCCTGATTTCGTGCAGGTTTCGTTTGTGCTGTATTGGAACTTTTGTCGGTTTGAAGAACTGAAGAGATGTGAGGGATATGGGATATCACCGCCGCCTTTTGCTCCATCTCCCGTGGGATGGTTGGACTGTTACTTTTCATGAGTGATATACATTTGCACACAACTACTGACACACTGATTGTCATTTATACTGATCCTTAATGTTGTGTTGTCTTACACGAATGAATAAATTCACTGATCAATTAGCTGTGGCGTGTGGTGACTCCCTTATTTTTGTTGCGACTCAGAAGAGATCGTAACAATGGCACTGACTATTTGTGTTGTGTTTAGCCTGTCTTTTCTCTCTGCCTTGTCCGTGGCATCGTCTTAGTGGGTGCATTCGTGTGCTTGCTTTACAATCAGGTATGTGCAAATTGGGTGTGGAGGGCGAATTGTCTGTTTTGTTTGGGATCGACTGATGTTTTGGGCTGTGTGCAGTGTCTCTGTGCTCCAGCCGAGTGCACAAATTTAGAGCGTCTGTGCGACGAAAGGATAAACCCCATGGGTGGTTAGATCATCTTCTTTTGGTAAGTTTATTGCGCATGTAACTGAGTTGAGTTTAACATTTAGCGTTGAGGCATAACATTTTAGTGGTGTTTTCTTTGTCTTTGGACCAGGATTTTCCCTCTCGTCCGGGTGATCATTTTCTCTACTGATGCTATAAATAGCCATTATAATCTTGTTGATTCCTTGCTGCCATATTACAAGAACATCATATATTTCTGCAAAGAGAAGGGCTTGCCGCTTTCCAGTCACACCTGTGGCGTTTACTCTTGCTGCTGTCTGGTTTTATTTTATTTATTGAGGGTGTAATATTACCATTTGCTACATGTGGAACTAACACTCATTAGGATCTGTAACCAGTGCACAAAACCGTCAGTGGCTCTATGTGAACCCGTGATGGAAATTGAGTGTGTTGTTGTTTGTTTAGATCTTTGTGTACCAATTGTGAGTGGTTGTTAAATTATTACCATCATTTGTTTGCTTATACTGGGACCATTTCTAATTGTGGTTTGTTGTAATTATTATTATTTTGAAGTTTGTGTATTCATTTTCTTATTTCTTTTCAGGAGCTGGGGTCCCACGGGTAGAGGGTCTCTTTTGGTGGTGGTGTTTCTTCGAGTGTTTGCCGTGTGACACTGTTGAAGTGCTTGATGGTGTGACCTGAGTGCACTATGGTGTGTGAGTGTGCTTTGGTAAATTAAACTTAGTGACTGCGTCTCCCGTGGTGTACCCTTAGCCCTGTCAATTTGTGTGTTTTTTTTGTCAACTGTATTAATGTTTTGTGTATATGTCGTTTGTTGACCTTGTGTCAGTATATTTTTCTTAGTTCCAGATGTTATTTTATGAAATGGTTGTCTTTTAATGTGATTTGTTTTTTTGCTATAAATTAAATTGTAATAAATCTTTTGTATTTTTGATACCCATGTCTCTGCCTACCTTTACTAGAGAAAGTGAACCTGAGTGACCTAATGATGATAATCTGAGTGTTGTCCATATTTCCCGGGGCGAAACTCCCCGGGTGGCGTAGTCGTAAATCTTTCTACCTGTCATACCGCTCTATCGCCACATATGCGCAGTGGGTATGATCATGGTGGTTTGAACTTTTAAAATAAATTGGCTAAAATGTTTCATCAAAAAGAATTGCTCTATGTGGAATATTTTCCCGAACCATTTAATTAATCAACTTGGTGGTATGAATTTTTCAGTTTTGATATCAACAAAATAACTCTTTGTTTATCTAATTTTCACAAGCAGGTCTTTTTGACATGGTGTTTGGCTTTTAAACATAACTTCTCTCCTCACTCCTTTTGTATTTGGAATAATAAGTATATTACAAACAATGTACTATTAGTTAGTCAGTTGTTGAATTCTGATGGTCAGTTTTTGAGTATTACTGAACTGTGTCTGAAATTTAAGTGTCATATTTCTGTTAAAGAATATTGTATTGTCATGAATTCTATTTCTGCCAAAACTTTATCTCTATTCAGAAATCAGGGCTCTAGGGGGTAACACTGTAAAGTCTCCAAACATTTGTTTTTAGATAAACTTGATTTAATTAATGATTAATGCAGTAACCAATTGATTAGATCTCTTTTTGTCAGTATCTCTTCTCCTCCACGCCGGTTCTGTTACTGAAGAATCCAACTCGAGACAACGATATGGCGCAACCATACTGTCACATGACCGGCTGTTAGCGTGTCAGCAGGTCACCCTCTACGTTGCTAGGTTACCAGAGAGTGAGTGCCTTTGCTCATGCAACTAAACTTACTTTGCAACCTCTGGTTTCTTCCAATGAAGAAAAAAACGCATTTTTTTATTGATATTGATTACGTGTCTATCGCGATACATATCGTTATCGTTTTATCGCCCAGCCCTAGCTATGAGTCTATTGTGGGGGCCCTGGAATATTTTCTTATAGGAGGCAAAAAGTTGAGAACCACGTTATCTTCACTGTAATACACTGTACTCTGTAAAAAAACAAACAAACGGAATTTACAGAAAATAACTGATTTTTTTTCCCAGGTTGTTTTCTTTTATTTCAAATTGTAGTCAAAACTCTGTAAAATGATCTCTAAACTCGTCTGTTTTAAGGCAGCAACGTATGATTGGCAGCAACGGCTACCAAACAAAAGTTTGACTTTATTTCTTTCATACGAACCTTCTTATTGAGAATTTATTGACAATAATTAAGTTTATCCATTATGGTGATCAGTGTTTGCTTTAGTTGGGCTCTTGCCAAAATGAATATCAGTTTTTCTCTGGCTGCTGTAACTGTGTGTTTGTTATGGCAAAAGTTGCAAAAGTTGGTTAATTATTGATGGTGATACAATCATCATCAAGTGGCCTTATTCACTAATCTCATCCAGAGTCTGATCTAAGAGTATATTAACAGTTATTTATAGCAGCCTTATGTTATGAAGTAATGACAGTCAGAATTTTTTATTTATTTTTTTATTCATTATATAAAGTGTTTCAAGCTGGGTCTTTCAGACTCACACAAACATCAATAATCCGCGTATGAATCTCAACAATGGTGACGATGTTCAGCTCATCTACAGCACTTAAAGTGGTTCCCCAATGATTACAAGCCAATGAACCACTTTTAGTGCTATTTAGCAGCATTTGTGTTTAGATTGACGATGACGTTTGAAGCCTTGCTTCGGCCTGACTGGTTCAGAAATCTTGGCGCAACATATTTTGACAGATACATAAACCCATGGTTTAAACCCAGGCACTTTCCAGTTTAAGAATAATAATATTGCCACTTCTGGCTATTATTCTGCCAACGAATTGATTTACACACATTTGATAACCCCATTTATTTCAAGCCAATACGTTTATTACACAGTTATGTTATACAACCATTATATACCACCAGAAACTACACATTATACTCATAAATAGATTAGTCTATGTGGAAATAAATGTTTTCTTCACCGTTATTTCTAAACCTTAACTGGTGCAAAATACGGTGTATCACAGATCACATCAGGTCATCTGTAATGTATCTGTTGTTTTACACTCTTTGACCACCAGGTGGTATTGTGAGCAAATGAAGATCGAGAAATGAACGTTGAGATATGTGTAATAACCGTTTTACATTTAAAGTCCAACTGAAATCAAAATGGACCCTATTTACTTTGTTAGCGCATATTACTAGTCTTGTGGTGAACAATTAATCCGTGCAAGTTAAAACACGGAAAAAAATGTTTTGGCTTCGTAATCTTTAATCAAAATCTGAAAATGCCCCTCCTCTCTGCATTGGAGGACCTTCCCTGATGACATATGCTTGACGGCTTGGGTTGAGAAACGCTTAACCACTCCCCTCAAATCGTTAGTCTGTAATGAGCGAGAGATGGAGAGGAGGAGCACTAGAGTAAAACCCTGCCCTCTGTTCAATATTCCTTTTCACTGGGAAATACGTCACAGCACTGGAGAAAAGTCGTTTGCAACTTCCGGTTCACGCAGACTTTAAAGCCCCATTATGTAGGATTTCCGTTTTGGTCAAACAACGACCCCTAGAGTCGCTGTCGTAAATACCACTCACGCAGAGCAGTCTCTTCACTCACGGCCTGATCCCCTCCCCCCTGTATACCGGTCCCCGTTCAGTCGGATAGAAGCTGTAACGAGTGGAAATAAGGTGTGGCCCCTTTAAGAGCTGCGCGCGCCCTGTTTAACTGTCGGCAGTCTGTATTGTATGTGTGCCTCGAACAAAAACCCGTAAGCGGGTTGTTTCTGTTTGATGCTCATTCTTGTCCTATTTTTGTCTATCAAGTAATGCTGTGGACGGTAGAACGTGTGACAGACAGTTACACGAGTTCGATTGGGGAATAAACACAACGCGTTACAAATCGTCGGACATCGAACAAGCACAGCTAGCCTCCGAAGATGTCTACTAATCCATCAACAAGAACGCCAGGTGCTTTTTAGCTCACACCAACGAATGAAAGCTTGTCCGAGTGATATACAATATAAGCAATATACTTACAAGTCCAACAGCATGTGTGAGGACGTGTTGGGGGAAGTGAGGTAGCCTATGCCGTAAAGCAGTCGAATTTTGTAGTTCTTTTTGTTCTCGCGGGTTACTACCCGAACCCCGAAGTTTAAAAGTACGATTAAAAACTATACAAACCCCGTCAGGCTATGGTAGATGTGTCATTCAACCTATTTTAAGTCGATGTACTATCACAAGGGTTTTGGAAATATATTATTAAGGTTGAAAAGTTACTTAGTGTTACTTTAACTAAACCCAAAAGCATTAATACAACTTTTTTTATAAAAAGGAAACAGTAACATAGTCCATTGAACAAAGCATAAACACAAACCAAAGACTTTTATTGAATGCAAAATCTCAGTAGTTTATATTTAGTAAAAAAATAAAACATATAAAATTCAATTCAGTTCAACCTTCCATCCAAATGATTCACCCCAAATCACAACAAACAAAAATGTAGATAGAGTTCAAGACAAATCAATGTCCATGGATGGATGATGCATATAAGTATAATAGAGAGAATAAAGTATTACCTGAATTCCTCATCAAAGTCCCATAATGTCCAGTATGTTTCTCAACAAGCACAAGGCAAGGCAATGCTTCAGCTTTTGCATGACACATTGGCTGGATCCCAATGTGCATACTATCCATCCTAAATAGTATGTGACATTAGTAATTGTCAATACTATTTAGGGTGGATAGTATGCATATTGGGATCCAGCTATTCACTCCTTCTACCATATAACATGATTTATACACAAACATGTTGCCCTCTAGTGCCCTCTAGTGGTGAGGAAGAGAACGTGCCCTATGCTTGTGACTGTTGTAGTGTGAACCACTTGGCTGGAAAGCTTCAATGTTTCATGGGGCTTCATCTCGCCACCACTTCTTCTTCCTGAAGAACACACGTTTTCTTTAGACACTCTTTGGAGACTGGAAAGCAGGAACAAACGAACCGCTCGGCTCTGAAGCCAAAGGTAAATGTACGTCTGCTTCTGTATTTATACCCAACACCGCGACAAATCTCTATGGGTTAGTTTACACTCAAAGGTGATTGATTGGGCTCTCAGGCAGGGGTGGACTTAACCAATAAGAGAGGTAAGCAGCCGATTAGGGCCCCCGGGAATTAGGGGCCCCCGACAAATATCAAGAAGCCTATCCACATTATTCATGACCCATAAATTATGGGTGTAACTTCCGTTAAGCTGTAAACAATCAGTGAAAGACTAGCTCTATGGACGCAATAATATATGTATTTTGAACTATATACAATTACATTATACTACTCATCCTTCAACCATTGAACATTAAAAGGACATTTAAAGTGTAAAAGCATCAACATCAGACGGTTAAATATCACTGTGGTAATCTGTATTATGTAACATAAGTTGCCTTAAAAAAATGTTTTACTTCAGCATTTCAACGTGATTTTGACAGATAGTAAACTGTATTTACCTGTGAAAACAAACCTGGAAAGAGACGTGAGGATTTGTGGAGAAAAAAAGAGAGATTCTTTGTGCATTCCAGTGAATTTGTAATGGCATAGATCGTAAATTAAATGGGCAGAACAGACCACAGAGGACAAAAGAAAATAATCATGAGTCAAGTCAAGTCAAGTCAAGTATATTTGTATAGCGCTTTTCACAATACAGATTGTATCAAAGCAGCTTCACAGTATTAAATTAAAATAATACAACAAGGTTTGTTTCTAGTGGAATTTATTGATTGATAAAATCAAATTAAATATCCCCATAATATCCCCAACTGAGCAAGCCAAAGGCAACAGTGGCAAGGAACCGAAAAACTCCATCAAGTGACCTAATGGTGTCCTAAAACTCCATCAGGTGACCCAATGGAGAAAAAAAAAACCTTGGGAGAACCCAGGCTCAGTCGGGGGCCAGTTCTCCTCTGGCGTTTATTAATTAGAGGCCGGATTGTAATTTGAACTGTAAGATTAAAAATATTATATGAATGCCTGGCTGAAGAGATGCGACTTTAATCTAGTTTTAAACTGGGAGAGCGAGTCTGAGCAACGAACAGTATCAGGAAGACTATTCCAGAGTTTTGGAGCTAAATGTGAAAATGCTCTCCCTCCTTTGGTTGATCTGGATATCCTAGGTATGACCAAAAGCCTTGAATTAAGTGATCTTAAAGTGCGCGATGGATTATAGGGCGATAGAAGATCCGTTAAATAGACTGGAGCTAAGCCGTTTAGGGCTTTATAAGTCAGTAGCAATACCTTGTAATTAATACGGAACTTTATAGGCAACCAATGCAGTGATGATAAAATCGGTGTTATATGATCAAATTTTCTTGATCTAGTAAGAACTCTAGCGGCGGCATTTTGGACTAACTGTAGCTTGTTAATTGAGGATGCAGGACAACCGGCTAATAAAGCATTACAGTAATCTAGTCTCGAGGTCATGAATGCATGAACTAACTTTTCTGCATCAGAAACTGATAGCATATTACGTAGCTTAGCAATGTTTCTAAGGTGGAAAAAGGCAGTTTTTGTAACATATGAAATATGATTTTCGAAAGACAGGTTGCAGTCTAGTATAACACCCAGGTCTTTTACTGTAGAGGATAAAGTAACAGGACATCCTACTATATTAAAGTTGTATTGCGAGAGGTTTTGTGGGCGGTTTTTTGAACCGATGATTAGTACCTCTGTTTTGTCTGGATTTAATAAAAGAAAATTACGCGTCATCCAATCTTTTATATCTTTAACACACTGTCAATTTGGATAATTTAGCGTTTTCATCTGGCCGTGATGAAATATATATTTGAGTGTCATCAGCATAACAATGGAAACTAATTCCATGTTTCCTTATAATATTTCCAAGTGGCATCATATATACTGAGAATAACAGAGGGCCTAACACAGATCCCTGCGGCACTCCATAGTTTACTGGAGTTATGATCGATTTTTCTCCATTTAAATAGACAAAATGGTAGCGGTCAGATAAGTATGATCTGAACCAGCTTAATGCTTGTCCTTGAACACCAGTATAATTGTGTAGTCGATCTAAGAGTATTGTGTGATCTATAGTATCGAACGCAGCACTAAGATCAAGTAAAACTAGTATTGAGATACAGCCTTGGTCAGAAGCTAAAAGTAAATCATTTGTGATTTTAACGAGCGCAGTTTCAGTGCTGTGGTGCGGCCGGAAACCAGACTGAAACTTTTCATAGATATCATTTTCTTGCAAGAAAGAACACAATTGAGCGGTGTGGCGATTAAGAAAAAAAAAAGGAGCTTTACGCCACATCTTCGTTTTGTTTACTTTTATTTTTTACTTTCACTTTGCGTGTATGGGGAGGCGCTTTTCAATTAACGGCGGAGGCAAGGAGGATATAAATGTGGGTTCGTACCTGAGAGAGGGCGCGTCATCCGAAGGTTTGAAGCTGAGGGAGTGATTGTTTGGATTAGTATTACCGTATGAAGGGGAGAGACGGCCGCTTGTGAGCTGAGGTTTCCTGCGAGTGATGTCTGGTGCGTCGCGGAGTTCACTCAACTTCACTGCGTTGCACATCCTGATCATCTGGTTTTAATAAAGCTGAAGACAAGTATGGGCTGCTTAATCCGCCGAAACGGTGCCTGACAACAACACCCCCTAGATCCCTTCATAAACAACAAACTTGGTCAGTACCTGTGCGCCGCCATTACACCCACTCATTCATTCACGCACGCACTCGCAAAACATTCACGCACGCACTTTTGATATGCTTATATTACTGTGATTGTTTATTGATTATTGTACCTTTTAAGTTTGTTGATGTTAGTAACTTTGAACTAATTAACAGAATGTTTATTCTATGTTTTTTTTTTCTTTTTTGTACAATTTATGAATGGTCCTGGACGCGAATCTGCCTATTGGAAACGTGACACAGGTGACCCGGCGATTGCTACAGGGATTTTTTTTTTTTTTTTTTTGTGTGTTTTTATTATTCTTTTTTTGCTCTTGAAGGTTGTTTTGTGTGTTGTTTTTGAGACATTGGAAAATATTTTTTTTTTTGCTAACAGTTGTCGCTGACAAATATATTTTTTTGTAAAGAGACAATGTCTCCAACAATCTAGCCACATACTCTGAAGCGGAAGAGAATCTTTCCCCATCACCCAGGTTAAGCATAACATACACAGGAAGGACTATCTCTTTCCCAAAAACCACTTTGTAGGGTGTAAACCCAGTACTGGAATGAACGCTGCTTCTATAGGCCATCATTACATAAGGCAACAAGATGTCCCAGTTAGCTTGATTATCATCTACAAACAGAGACAACATGGAGGCCAGTGTTCTGTTAAACCTTTCAATCATTCCATCAGATTGAGGATGATAAGGTGATGTCCTGGTCTTATGAATGTTCAGTAACTGGCACACTTCTTTAAATAACCTAGATTCAAAATTTCGGCCCTGATCAGTATGGATTATCCTGGGGGCTCCGAAGCGGCACACCCACTGTTCAACTAACAACTTAGCCACCGTCTCAGCTTCCTGATTCGGAAGAGGGAACGCCTCCGTCCATTTGGAAAAGTAATCCCCAATAACTACAATATATTTGTTTTTCTTGGGGGTTTCAGGGAGAGGTCCCAAAATGTCCAACGCCACCCGCTCATATGGCCGTGATGCTACCACCGATTGGAGTGGAGCCCGCCAATGTTTCCCCACAGCTTTTCTAGACCCACAATCCACACATTCGCGACACCAACGCTGCACATCCCCAAACCAGCCCAGCCAATAGAAACGGTCTTTCACTTTTGCTTGTAGTTTCTGTATTCCCAAGTGCCCACCCGTAACATCACTATGCAACTGTCTTAAGACTTCTGACACCATAACAGTGGGAATAACCACCTGTACCTGGTTTGCGGCATCCGAGTTCGATGGGGGAAACCTCACCAAACGGGAGCCCTGCATTTGTAACTGGGACCATACCGGTGCATACTTTTGTAAATCGTCCGGTGGTTGCAAACAAGTCCCTCCCTCTTTTTTTCAAGCAATGATCTTTTGTAACTCGGCATCTTCCCGCTGCGCCCAAGCCAACTCATCCCCTTCCCACCCTGGGGTTACATTGGGAGGCACATTTTGTATTGCAGCTATTACAGGCACCCCTCGCGGCTGTGGGGCTGGCTCCAGGGGCACTGGAGAGGACAGGTAAGCAGGCAGCCTAGAAAGGGCGTCAGCATTAGCATGCCCTCGTCCAGGGCGATGAACAATTTTATACTGAAAGCTTGTCAGCTGCTCCACCCATCTGGCTAACTGTCCCTCCAACCCCTGGAAATTATGCAGCCACCTCAAGGAATTATGATCCGTTCGCAGGACAAATTCCTTACCCAACAGGTAATGTTTAAAATGTCTAATGAACGTGATCATACTTAACAGCTCATTCTTGGTTGTGGCATATTTTCTTTCCTCCTTAGTAAGGGCTCTGCTGGCATATGCTATAACCTGTTCACACCCCCCCTCTTCTTGTGACAACACCGCCCCAATACCGGCATTGCTAACATCCGTATCTAAAATAAATGTTTTGGAGGGATCAGGGTATATAAGAACAGGTGCTGACATTAAACTCAATTTGAGCTGTTCAAAGGCTGTTTGGCATGCCATGTAAGTTGGTGCAGGGGACGAGCAATCTCAGCAAACCCCTTCACAAACCTCCGATAGTACGAGGCTAAACCCACAAAGCTCCTGACCTCTGTCTGATTTTTGGGCACCGGCCACTGACGCACAGCCTCTACTTTTGTGGGATCTGCTTTCACCCCCTTTGATGAAATAATGTGTCCCAAATACTGCACTTGAGTGGCAAACAAGTTACACTTAGTGGGCTTGACTTTAAGGTTAGCCTGGCGTAGTTTTATCAAAACTTCGTCCAGACGGCCTAAATGTTCCTGAAATGTCCGTCCAAATATGATAATATCGTCCAAGTACACCAGACAGGTAGTCCACTGAAGATCTGCCAGCACCAGATCCATCAGTTGCTGAAATGTACTTGGACTATTACAAAGACCAAAACTGAGGACATTAAATTCAAACAGGCCTTGCCGAGTGATAAAAGCAGTCTTATATTTATCTCTAGGATCCAACTCCACCTGCCAGTAACCACTGGCTAAATCAAGAGTGGAGAACCAGCAAGCTTTATTCAAACTGTCAAGGGCATCATCGATCCGTGGCAATGGATACGCGTCCTTCCGGGTTACATCGTTTAACTTGTGATAATCCACACAAAAACGGAGACCGCCGTCACGCTTGCGTACCAAAACTACTGGAGCTGCCCATGGACTATGAGAAGGCTGAATTATATTATTTGACAACATTTGGGGGAATTACAGTGTCTTCCAAGACGATCACAGTCCAAGGTTTATCAATATCTGCCGGAACAATCAGAGGAAACATTTTACCCAGTATTCTGCACTCCTTTTTACCAAAATCCACAACAACACCATATTTACTCAAAAAGTCAAAACCCAAAAGAATATCCTGGGACGGCACATCAGCTACCAAAAACTCTGCAATTAATGCCAATGAATCAAACTGACAGACTGTTTGCCATTTTCCCAAAATCCCCATCAACCCTCCATTAGCTGCAGACACATCACCATGATGTCCGGACAGTTCTGTTCCCCCCTTAGTGATTTCAAGCCAAAGTTGTTTTGGTATGACTGATAATGTTGCCCCACTATCTACCAAGAGAAGGGAGTCTGACGCACCTATTTTGGCTCCAATGTATCCAGAGCCACCCTGATTGCTTGCAGAGGCCGCATATGTACCAACTCGCCGGGGGGCAGGCAGTGGGCCTACAATGCCTGCCCCCGGTAGTTTCCCTGCGAATATGGGCAGTCTCGTTTTAGGTGTCTAGTACACCCACACTCCCAACAACCACCCCCCGCCCCTCTGGCTCGATCTACGGACCCTTGTGAAAAGCTGTTCTTGGGCTCTCGGGCAGGTTCCCTCGAAAATTGAGTGGGAGTGGGGTTTGCCATAGACTGTTGAATGTTACTCACTGTTGTACGAAGAGATTTTACTTCCTGCCTCAATTCCTCCACCATTCCTAACATCACTTGCATTTGTTCATCACTTTTGGATTTATTCTCCACCACTCCCCTTACTTTTGCATCAGACATCAAATGGGTTTGCTCCATATTCCTAAGAAACTCTAATTCAGCAGCAAGATCAATTGCATCTTCTAGGGTATTAGGTTTTGCTCTACGCAGGCTGATACGGAAGTCACCAGTTGCAAAATGTGTAAGAAACTGATCTCTTGCCAACATATCACGAGTGCAATTATCAGCTGTAGGGTAAGCTTTAATGGCGAGACGCCGTAGGGCATTTCCGAATTCCCTCGCGGTCTCATTATGCATACGACGGCGAGCTGTAAATATTGCCCTACTCCAATCACTACTGTCACAGGGCTCGAAACATCTGGCCATAGCAGCTTTTAGCAGCGCGTAATTTCCTTTAGCCTCACCGGACAAACCACTATAAATATCTCTTGCACGCCCAGAGAGTAGAAGAGACATGAATTTAAGCTTTAAGGGTTCATCCCAATTATTTACGTCAGCAGCCAGATCAAATTGTTCTGACCAATCAGACCACTCTCGACCTACACCAGTAAAAGTCTCAGGCATAAACACTGGCCGCGCAGTAGCTCTTAATGGTCCCACATCCCTAGCGCGGTCCACATCGTCAAGCCTAACATTATCCTCCTCCTGTGACATTTTTGCAACAATATCTAGGTTTTTATAGGGTTCACAAAAATTAAGCAAATCCCCACCGCTGCCACCAGTGTAATAAACCTAGAAGGATTGAACCAATTGTTGAGGCTAGAGAAATCTACTCTACAAAGCAAATAATATCACAGGGGTAGAAACAATAATCTTTATTAAATATAATTCATGCAGTTACCAAACATGGCAGACTGGGTCGGGCTCTTGAAGTCACAAATACTAATGTTAATCAGCCTGGGCGAACCACACCTTGATGGAGCATGCTACACAGAGAACACCGCAATAAATAGGCCATACAAAAGCTAGCGCACACGCAATAAATAGGCAAAAAGCTAGAGTACACACAAGAACACTGCACACGTTAACAATGCACATAAACTTCACACCCAAGACGCCATCAGGCTACTACATGAGCATTCAGTTCATCATAACCCTCCCACCCAACCATGAAATGGCTATACTGCCAGATTTAAAATCACTCTCTCTCACACACACACACACACACACACACACACACACACACACACACACACAGAGAGAGTTTAACACTTAACTTTCCCGGGATTCGAGACCCTCCCCCGGGGTCTAGGCTTTTGGCGCTGGTTGGCAGAGGGAGAAGATCAACACCAGTCCAGCGCTCGGGAGGCCTCCGAACTATAACGGAAACGGAGCACCCCTTGCTGAGAAGCCGTGCCGCCCACACACTCCTACACCCGGCCTTATCTACAGGTTAGCCCGCTAAGCTATCTTCGCCGCCGGCAGCCCTAAATAGCATGCGAACGGCACCCACCCCTCAACCTTGAGTGCAGCTCGGCGTTAGCAACAACACACCGCTTCCCAGAGCCCCACACCCTTCGCTATGCCCTTCTTTTTATCTCCCTGCTTCCCATTGAAACTCACGCTCATCAGTCGTCAGGTGCGAACAATCCATTATCTCAACCCACTCTTCCCTCAAATCCCTCCCCCCCACACACAACAGTCATAACAATGCATTTATCCAATGTCACTTCATTACAATATTCTTGTTATATCATGTGACGTTAAAATACCAAGTGTTACGTTATTCTCATGTTATTCTTAAATAAAACATGATAGAAAACGGAGAGCTCATTGAGTCAGACTGAATATCAGCTTTATGTGCAGCGCGACCTTATGATTTGAAATGAATTGTTTCAGTCTTTTTGAATGGAAGTTCCCCAAACCGGAAGTGCCTCCCATAATTCAAAACGCATTAAGGAATAAGGTGTATATATAAATTATATATTACTTATTAGTTTTCTGTCATATATTATATGGCCTGTCTATAACCATTAAGATTTTAACGTTATTATTACATCTGCTTGAATGGTCGACCTGACGTCGATCGTGACCGACTGAAAGGAAAGCAGAATTATCTATTAGGGGTTGTGCTTGAATAATTTAATAATTTATACTTACACATCTATTGTGTAAAATTTGACACAACATGAGTTGTCCCTGAGCACACACACAAGATGTGTTAAAACTGAAACATATGTTAACTTATTCAACCACAAAAAAAAAAAAAAACAGTTCAATTCTGTTCTCTTTTACTTTATAATGCAAAGTGTTTCTCTTTTAGTCAATTAAGCAGTAATATGGTTAAATACACTTGTATGTATAAAACCCATATTTACCATGAAGTCATTTTCCATCGCTTATAAAAAAACATTTTCATTAATTATTATTATTTTTTTGTCTTGCTTTGTTATTTTAAGTCTTATTTTGCCCATATATTGTGAGTGGTTTGCAGTGCACAAGTTTGAGGGCGGAGGAGAAGAAAGAAGGGGAGGGTTATTGTGCTTTGATTCGACGCGTGAAGCGAGTTCAGTCGAGCTCCTCCGGCTTCATCATCATTACGCAAAACACGGACAGGAGCTTCGATCTGGACTGCAACAAGGTCAGACTAGTGTAATATTGTGATGTGTTTTGGGGTCCCGTTAATGTTTAGTTTGCAACTTTATTTCGTAGTAATTTATCAGGCGAAATGAATGCAGCGGAATGCAGCGAAATGAAACGAAACCGAAACTAAACACAAAATGGGCGATTTTAGGGCGATAATCAAAAGTAGAGAGCTATTTTGTAAACAGACTTTGTTTGGAATGACTAAACAAATAGATTTTTCTAAAAAAAACAGGACAGTGAAATGTAAACAAATTTAATCTACACTATCCTAACAAATAGACGTTTAGAAGATGTCTTTAAGATGTAATTATTTAGAATGTATGTTAAACTGACATCTTCTAAACGTCTATTTGACATCTGACAGGAAACGTCCTATAGACGTATTGCAGATGAGCAAACACTCTTGAAAATACGTCTTCCAGATGTAAACATCACATCAAATAGACGTGTGCTATCTGGGTACGGGGCATGACGGTCATGAAAACAATAAGTAGGCTAAAGTAAAAACACGGTGATTATTCATAATGAATTAAACTGCAATTAACGTTTTAAAACGTTTAAAAGTTTTAAATAGCCTACATTACTTACAGTTTGCGTCGTTGTTGAGCCCTGAATAGTCCACACGGCCTTATCTTGTACAAAGGTTTTCTGGCAAAGCCAGCATCATACTGCGATTGTTCTCAACTGTCACTCATCCTTGAAATGTGGAGAACACACGCTTAAATTAACACTGCCGTGACTGGGACGTCCGCAAAAAATAAACTGCATCCATCTTCCCCTGACGTCTGGATCTTTCAGCAGCGTATATTATTCAAACATGTTGTTTGTCCACAGCCAGGAACAGCACATCTGCATGACATCGCATTCTTCTTGTAAACAGACCCACTCGCTGCACGTCGACTGAACACATGTGAAGCGCGTGACAGATGCGATGATGAAATGAGGCATAGTTATCTTGCGCTTGAAGCGTAGTTGTCTACGCTGGATGCGGTCATATGCAAACGACTGGTACGTCACTTCGTACCGTGACGTCACTTCATACCATGGATCCAGAACGAGCTGTATTTAGAGCTTGATTAAATAAATGATTCATTTATAATGGGGAGGATGTCTTAAGCTATGAAACTTGCAGGACGTTTTAATGGTACAAAGACCTCTTATATTCCAAAAGATCAAGGCAAATTTGGTTTCTCATGTCATGACCCCTATATACTTTCTTACGGGCGAAGTTACCAGGTGCTGTCCGTGGCGATGCTGCTGAATTGCAATTCAGAAATAGTAAAAAATTGCATTTATTAGGACTCATGGGATATTATAAAAATAATCAAAACTATAATAGCCTAGCACATATTTTAAAATTTGTACCATATATTGCTTTCACAATAATAATAACCATTTACATTTTTTACGCGCTTTCTTCTCTTTCCCATTTTTTGTTCGCTGAGGTGGAGCTGCGATGAAATATTGCTCTTGTAAATACTTTCCAGCATTTCAGTAATAAAAGTGTACATCTAACGTATGGTGCTCAGCAGTGATAAAAAACATGATTTAAACAGTTTTGAAGTTTTGAATCTCTTCTTGTAAACTCAGAGATGTGGATTCATGGCAGACTTTTACTTTCTGGCCCCTGGACTTTACACCTCTGCCTGAACCTCACACAAGCTCACACTGAGAGATGTAGAAAACCTCTAGTTTGGAGTAACTATGCCCTCTAGTGGTGATCTACATACAGTGTATTGAGGATCGAGCTCAGCTCAAAGTTCAGTAAAGAGAATGATGTGATTACACAGCAGAAGCTTGTGTTGTTATCTTTCCAGCAGACACGACAGAGCCTCTTCTCATTGAAACTGTATCTTGAACTTTAACCTGCACTTGTTGTCAGACTAGATTGAAACAGGTTTTTACTTCTGTAGTGTGACTGACTCCAGCCAATACCTCTTCCTACTTTCACGTTGGCAAGAAAGAAACGTCTAAACTCAATGAAACTTTGACACAGAGGTATCACGTTTCCTTATAAAAAGCCTCTTTGTGTTTGTTATATGAAATGTAAATGTGAGATGTAACAAAACTGATGAATGTGATTAATAACTTGATGAGGTGCTGTAATGTGGGTTTCAGTTTATTATATCAGAAGCAAAGTTCTTTAGGTACAAATGTAACATGTACAATGAGATTTTGGAGCACCAACAATGTCAAATCACTGCATAAACTGTAAGTGTAGAGATTAAAGATCTATATCATGTTGTTCAACTGATTTTATATTTTGGACGTTTTTATTGTACCAAGTCATAGAGAGCAGCTTATTTCCATCAGTAAATCAGCAGGTGCTTTTATTTAAAGTGATGTTTGATCAGTGTGTGTGTTCATCGGGAATGAAACCTGTGAATCTCAGCAGATGTGCAGCTCCGACATGATCTCAGGATCTCAAGTCTCTTTTTTTTTTTTCTCAGAATCCTGAGTCTCATGCCCCTCTCAGTAGTCGCTGACAGCAGCCAGCCAACCACTGATCTCTGCTGCCGGCAAAATACAAAACCTCCTCTGCAGTCATGAAGCGGAATTATGCTTCAGGAAGCCAGAAAAGAAAGAAGAGAAAGGAAGAGGAGGATGTGAAAAAACAAGATAGCGGTAAGTGATCAATTACACTGGATAAAATAGCTCTACTTGTCTTGCACAAAAATATTTTTATGTTAGCTACCTGCCTGACGGCAAATGCTGCTTGTAACGAACAGTTGGTGCAACTTTTTTTTTTCGAACGGACGGACGGAATATGGTTACATACTGTAATATGTATTTTTAACGGGATAAGGAAGACGCAGATCTGTTCCAGAATCAGATAGCACACGACTATTTGATGTGAAACTTACATCTGGAAGACGTATTTTAAAGAGTGTTTGCTCATCTGCAATACGTCTATAGGACGTTTCCTGTCAGATGTCAAATAGACGTTTAGAAGATGTCTTTAAGATGTAATGATTTAGAATGTATGTTAAACTGACATCTTCTAAACGTCTATTTGACATCTGACAGGAAACGTCCTATAGACGTATTGCAGATGAGCAAACACTCTTTAAAATACGTCTTCCAGATGTAAGTTTCACATCAGATAGCACACGACTATTTGAAGTGAAACTTACATCTGGAAGACGTTCATACATCTGTATAACATTTCTATAGCTTTGTAATAGGTTTTGATGAAAGTGGCATAGCATGCTATACTTACTATTCCACCGTGATAATCTATTTACCAAATGGGGGTTAGGAAAACCACACAATAAATTCTGTGCATCAAACATTAGCTTGGGATGTTTTTAAGCATTGGTAGTTGTGAAAGCAGCTGCATCCCTTCTCTTCTAATATCAAAATATGGAAATGCTAACATATCTTTTCGCTAACACTTTATAATAACCATCATTAATAGATGGAAAATTGTTAGTTATTTAATCTTTAGTTAATTGTCATTTAACTGTCAGTCTTTTTACTTAATAAATACTTTGTAACCCATCTATAAACATTATTTAACCAGAAAGAGGCAGAGGAACATGATTTTTTCATAGCTTATCTTAATGTGCAAGTGTCGGGATATACGGTAGTGGATCTTGAACAGTTACTTTATTCTGTGTGGCAATTTTTACACTGTTACTTTTTGAAGTACAGTATCAGGATAACCCACATGTTTTACTGGTACTGTTTATTCACTATTTAACAAGGTATTATAAACCAGCTAGTAACTCTTAACAAAGTGTTAGGAATATCTGGTCCGTCTATCTATGTAATGGTTATAGATGTTTTAAAAAGGTTTCTTAAAGGTTTACAAACATTTTTTTAATCATTACCCGATACCTAATATACAGGTGCTGGTCATAAAATTAGAATATCATCAAAAAGTTGATTTATTTCAAGAATTCAACTTAACAGGTGAAACTAATATATTATATAATCTCATTACATGCAAAGTGAGATATTTCAAGCCTTTATTTGTTATAATTTTGATGATTATGGCTTACAGCTTATGAAACCCACGAAATCAAAATCCCAGAAAATTAGAATATTACATGAAATCACACAGTAATTACACAGTGATACCATGGTCATTGAACCAGGTTTTGGTTCTTTTGGCAGTGTGGGCAGGTGCAAATCCTGCTGAGAGAAGATTACTATAGTATTTTCCAGAAATACTGTCATGGAGCAACATCAGCTGCCATTTTTGGTGAGATCATCTGTCAGAAACTGAAAGAGCCCTTTGAGCAGAGCGTCTACAAGAAGACTGCCAGATATCTGGCTGTTGAAATGAGATCAAACTGTCCGTCACTGAATGCAAACAGATCAAATCTGGAGAAACACATCCTGAAGACACTGGCAGAAGAGGAGGATTTCAACAAATACATGAACTACATTCATAAACCCAGAGATCACTTCAAGAGATTCATCAGAGATGAAGTCAGTCGGTACATCACTGATACGTTCAGTGTCAGTGTTTTACCCAAGATGAAGGAGAACATTAAACTCCTGCAGCAGAAGATCATGAAAGCAGCACATGAATCTACTGAACATGTTGAAGAGAACAGAGGAGATGTTGGTTTGTGGTTGAAGAGTTTCACACAGAAGCTCTCAGATGAGCTGATCTTCTCTGAAAAAGACCTCAGTGGAGTCAAACATGATGATGTTGATGATTTCAGCCTCCTAGAAGATGTGATAAGACACAAACTTCCTGCTATAATGACTAACATCAGCTGTAGATTCAACACAGAGACATTTCCAGTAAAGCTGGACAGTAAACTCAGGCCAGATGAGCTTCTGATTGATCACTTCTGTCAGTGCTGTTGGGTTCAGTGTCCGTTCTGTAAAGCCGTCTGCACCAGCACCATAGAAGACCATGATGGAGATCACAGTGCTCCTTTCCACAGAGTGAGGGGAATTAATGGAACATATTACAGTTCAACACAGAATCTCTGTCCTAATATTTGCACAAGTTTAGTAGCAAGTCATCAGGAATTTAATACACCACATGGAAGGTTTAAATATAGAGACTACAGAAGAGCAGGAGGAGATTATGCAGACTGGAGCATCAGCCCTGATCTCTCTGAACTGCCCTACTGGAAGTGGTTTGTGTGCAGATTCCAGAAAGATCTGGAAAAACACTACAGTAAAACATTTGAGGGGAGTGGTGAGATTCCACATGAATGGAGAAAATACTCAAAACATGAAGCTATTGAGAGTTTAGATAAATACATATAATGAAGCAGATAAAGAATGAGACTCTTATGTCTCCTCTCAGATTCAGATCACAGATATCATCATAAAATATACCAGAAAAGAGTTAAAGACAAGATCCAGTTCCTCATACATGATTTTAACTACAACACAACATATTTCTGAACATATGCCTAAATGATAAAAGCTCAAAATGCTTGATGAATATTAGAGTTTATTACTAATCAAAACAGCTTCATCTCCATCATGAACTGAAAAAGATCTGTGATACGAATATTAATGATAGATTGTTGATTTATGATTGAAGGGCATATATGAATGTGTTTGCTAAAGCTCAGTGCTGATGATCAAACGGTTGGAGGAAAGTGTGAGGAATAAACGGCAAATTAAACATCCCAGAGCCGTCGATCTGATTTATATCAAAATTACTACTTCACTCAATTATGTCCACATCACTGAGGACACATCATGAATTTACTGACCTTGTCCAGTGTCCTTTTACACTTGTTTAATACAGACCTCGTATTATGAAAAATATAGTTTTGACTTGAAATGAATTGAAATGATAAAACTGAAATGATCCATAGCAGATTTTCATTTGCTGACAGTATTTCAGTCTTTACTCAAATTCATTACTTAGACATTACTAAAATATATCTCATGAAAATAATCTCTAATGCTGCCCTTAAACTCTCACTGATGACCTTTGAACTTCCGCTTCTGCCCAGTGTGTGTCTGAACAACAGAACTAAAGTCAACGGGACACAAACACACAGTGTGACTTTGACACATGAGAAAATCTGTGCGATTACTTGCAGAAAGATTTGTGTTGATGATTAACGAAGGCTATACAAGAACACATGCTTCAAAACAGAAATGCAGTGCAATTCTACTGGACTGTGTTAGAACAAGGTTTATAAAAAACAAGGCACACTATAAGTACTTGCAAATGAGTATAAAAATTGTACTGTATTAGCAACGTTTCGGCCTCACGACCTTCATCAGGCAGCACTAGGTTTATAAAAGTTGAAAAGACAAAACTGTTAACAAAACCACTGGGCAATTACAGATCATGTTTGTATCATTCTCTGTTCAGTGTCAGAGTTCATCAGCATCATTTCACACTGATTGTCCATATGAACGAGTTATATAAACTTGTTAGAGCACATCAGCTCTAGCTTTGGGTTCTCCAGCTGACCAGAGGATGAGGAAGAGCTGATTCTGATGTAACTGCAACACAAATGATATGAATGACTCTCTTACAGTGGAAATGAAGCAGTCAAGTTAGCATTATTCAGTAAATGGATTTGCACTGCCGCATCTTCTCCTCCTTCAGCGTCTCATCATCACCTCTCCAGTTCCAGCGCTGGTTTCCAGTAGATGTTTCGTCTCCAGCTGCTGCTGTTACTGTGTCTCCACACATAATAACACATCTGATAACTGTGGAGACATGGCTGTGGTCTTCCTGAAAACTTTCTCTGTTATTGAATTGCTTTAGGTATTTACAGAGATATCCTCAGTCAAGTTTTCCCAGAGCACAGGGAAGAACTAGAGCTTTATCTGGCTATGATGGCAGACTTTAGCCACCGATACGAACACCACAGATCATTTTCAGCTAAATCTGCTTCATTCATCTCTGTATTCAACACCAGATTAGTCTGTTACTGGCTAAAGCTCCAGTCGCTGTCCACGGTGCTGAACCTGTCGGATCTGCTGTCCATGGTGCTGAATCTGTAGACGCTCCATTAGATATAAGAGGCCTGTCCATCGTTTGTAATCATTTCAACGAATCTGTTTGGACTTATCCTAAATGTAAATTCTCGCATGTTTGTAGTTTTTGCAAGGACCTGCTCCTGAAATCGCTCTGCCCTCAACACTGCAAACCTGTGACGCGAGGAAAGCCTCCATTACTCGCCAACACTCTCCAGCTTTCTTTCATCTCACCCAATGTCTATTTTGTTCATCATTTAATCACTGGACTTTCTCAAGGGCTTTCAGTCGGTGTCCTTTCTTCTCTGTCTACTCTGTAAAAAGAGATGTGTTAAAGGTCCCATTCCATGAAATTTTCATTTTCTGAGGTTTTTAAACATTAATACAGTATGAGTTCCCTTAGCCTGTATATGGTTAGCCTGGTTCTACCAGACTCTCGTACATTTCATTTGTACAGAGAGTCTGGCCTCTCTCCATTGACAAGCGTTAACTTCCTTGTAGGCGGGTACTCTGTTGAAGTTTAAAACTATTGGATCTGACCAGAGTCACTCTGGATCTGCCATAACCAATTGCTAACGTTTGGTCGTGACGTATGTCAACTCAAACTAGCGCACGATCTCAACGTCATCGTTCTCAGCCACTGCCTCTGTTCGCTGATTGGACCGGTTAAAAATTGATCAGAGAAAACCAAAGAATCCACCACAATCCCAGACGGAGTTACTGAAGGAAAATGAAATTGAGCGGAAGTACGTAGGATGGCGGAGCCAGGCTAGTATATGGTCCCCAAGTGGCTAGAAATTTCAGTCGGTGTAAACCGAGCTTTTGGCTATCTTTCTCTGCCTTCGAAAAAATGAAATCTCAGACGGGCTGATCTTGAATTTTCCCCTTATGTCGTCACCAGATCGACTTTATTTCTGTCAGACGTCTACAGAAGTGCTTGTTGAGAATTAACAGATGTTTAAATGTAGACGTTTCATTGAATGTTTCATTTGAAGTCACCAGAATCGTGATTAGTGTCAGCTTTATTTGGGCCCTTGACTCTTTAACATTAGTTTTTCTCTGGTCACACTAACTGTGTGTTTATCTTGCACATTTGAAGCAGCAAGAATAGCCATGTGATATGAAAAATATAATCATATGATAATATTATACAGTATTGTTTATCTCAGCAAGTGTGTAATGTCTGATTGGTGACTTTTAAAAAGGTTTTTATGATTGTGGTTGTACAGCACGAGATCAGCAATGTCGCCGTTATCTGCACATTAGTTTTTAAAGAGACGTTGCGTACAGGATCTTAAAGTCTACACACTGTAAAAAGAGATGTGTTAAAAACAACACAGAGTGTGCTGATGGTTTTTACATGTTGTGTAGATTTTTAACACACAATGTGTGTTAAAATGTAACTGGATGGAATAACACTGGGTGGAGGGCAGTTTGTGTTTATGAAAAATAATAGGTGTATTTTCATAAAAACTTTAAAATAAATAAAATAATACATACATACATACATACATACATATAAATAAATAAATAAATAAATAAATAAATAAATAAATAAATAAATAAATAAATAAATAAAATCTAAATTTATAAAACCTTAAAGATTAACGGGTGTTTTTTGGCAGACAATCACGTCATCACGAGTCAGTCTGTGGATTTGCCATGATCGCCGTCCTTCATGGGTTACAGAAAGTTGATGCATATGAAAAAATGTCATATAGACTACTTGGTTTTTGAGAAAGTGGAGTAAATACTTGACATTTATTAAAGGTACAGGATAATAACCTGGTAGTGAGACACAAAATAAGAGTGGCTTTAATATATTGGGTGAGTGTGATGGGGTGGCAAACAAATTTATATTACCGAATAAGAGACAAACATGTATCAATTGTCTTTAAGGTTATTTATTTTCTTGCAAGGAAAGGTCAGCAGTCAGTCATACAGTCATTACAAAGAGCCTGCAGAGTGTGACCACGAGTGGGGGCATCTTTCCTTCTTTATAGTTGTTCCTCCCCCAAGGCTGTTTTCCCGAGGATAAATGAAGATATCTCTCAGCCATAACTAACACACTGTTTAGATTTGTCTCATATTAATCATATTATACCCTTGAATGGAGACTCTCGATCTCGATCATACACTTAGTCACGCATTAACTTTTGTCAGGTCATATACAAGGCCATACACAATACATATTCATAAGGGTATGTATCAACACTAAATTCATCTAATTACCATCATATTTCTAAGATTCTATAAATATAATTAAATGCAAACATATATAACATAAATTTCTTCCACAGTGACTAACTTTTTCACATTATAATTTTACTTGTTTATTCATTTATTTATGTATTGGGATTTATTATTATTTATTTTTGTTGTTGTTTTTACTGTTGGTAGCCATTTTAGGATGCCAAATTAGTTATTCTGACTAATTATGTTAGTGAGAAAAGTGAGTCTGTGGAGTGATACACAAATTATAAAATGGTGTTTAACAGGCGTCACTGAGACATTAACTTATCATTCACAAAACACAATCAAAGAAACACAATGAACCTTCTTTAAAACTCATTTATTACCTCTATTGAAAACTTCTAAAGGGAAGTAAATGAGTTAAAGGTGCTTGTTTCTTCTATTGATTTTTCACATGCTGGTTCTCTTCACACACACAAACGGCTTATTTTTGGAACATGTGTCATCATTCCAGTTGCCATCTGTTGCAAGATAGAACAAAATATTTGATATTATCATTTTTGTATTATCAAAACAAAATGAAAATAATGTTTATTTAGTCTATTTAGATAGTTTATGAGCATTAACAGCAGTTACTTACAGTTATTGTTCATCTCAAGGCAGTTCTCATGTCCATCAAGGTTATTGGGCTCTCCAGGCGACCATATTTGAAAGTTCATTTTGGATCCATCACTCCAGAGCCAAACTCCCTCCTGTGAACAGAAGAGAAAAAAAAAGACATTGTGTTTATGTCCAAAGCTTATTTAACTTAATTCTATCTTTATTCATCTAAAAGATGATTCCTCATGAACCCTAACCCCATCTCCATTTTAAAAATGTCAAATCTAAACAGAAATTATTTCACAAACAGGGTATCAGTGAAGAATATGTTAAGGTATTATGTGGTGGTGCTCATCTCATGGTTGCCAATGCCCTAAACTAACTATTCTAAGGACCAAAAAAGATAAAAACACATCTATCTTTATGCATGCAAAGAATTGCATACTTGAACAGCATCATTTCCTCCGATCCAGGCACGAGTTGAATCCTGAGTTTCGGATCTAATCAGGTTCTGTATAAAAGCGTACTCCTTATGGCTGTGCACAGAAGCAAGGTTCCCATCAAACTGCAAACAGAATTTCTGTAGAGGCGGAGACATGAACAAACACCAATATTTATAAAAAATAAAAAATAAAAAAAAAGTATCATTTTTAATTCATATTCCAAAATCTGTGACATGCCTTCAGTTACCATCAAAATAATTTTTACTCGTGCTGTTTATTTTTTGATTTGGTTAAGTCTAAAATCTGCCATTAGAGGTTGGACTACTTTTCTAGAAAAGGTTCTGGTTATACTGTAGATGTAGATTAGATATAACTTCACATATATAAAGTTTTTCAGTTATCCTCTCATGATAACATGAAATGTGTTGTCTTTATTTTCATACCATTGTGATGTTTTATTATCAGTGATATATGTTTACACCCTAGAGCTCCTTTGTAATTTCTTTACTGTTAACATATTTTTCTTTTTAAACTGAGAAACAAGATGAAATTATTTTCCTGCAATAATTGACAGGTGTCACAGATGTTTACAGAGCTTAAGTTGTATTTAACCAAGAATATACTTATATGATTTGTATGTCATATTACAAGCTGAATGTATCATACCTCTGCCTCAATCCATGTTTGAGCGTTATTGAAAAACTTGAAGCATCTGCATCCAAAGGCAGACCACCCGTCCATACAGACTGTTAAAGGGAAGATTTATGTGTTATTTTTTTACCATTAATGACCTTTCATGTAATTAACTTAATCATTTTAAGGTACAGTATGTAACTTTTGTCCCTTTACCGGTTAAAAACAAAAAGGCATGGAACATTGTTTTGGTCGTGCTTCGGCTTTGCATGACAGAGCAGATGAAGGCGACGCTTCACAATAGATGCTTTACAGTGAACTCTGTTAGAGAGATACATATGACAGTCTATCTGTACATTAAAACACCTTACTCAACAGTCAAGTAATAAAAACACCATTATCGCCACTTCGCTTTTACAACTTTTCAAATCCCTCAGTTCTCTCCATCTCCTAAAGCCAAGCTGATGTTGATTCTTGTTTTATCACGAGCTCTGTCTCGTTCTCTTTTCTCCAGCAGACTCTCGTCTGTTCGGTGTTTGTTTATAACGAGTGTGAAGACTAAAAAATTGACTCTTTAATGTTTGCTTTTTTCAAAGTCTACAGGGTGAATCTCAAGAGGTTGGAGATTTAGCTGCTCCATCTCTAACTTTCTTGCTCATGTGAAAGCTAACCCCTGCCACTCACACACCAGACGCAAGGCAATGTAGCCGGAGCAACTTTTCTCTATTTATGTACAGTATATGACGAGACACGCACGGGCGAGTGACGTATACGCAATCTCCCATGAAAACTGGTCTGACAGGTCTAAAATATAAACACTTATAGCAGGCTTACCATAGTGAACCAGTGAATCATGTTTTGTAAGAAGTATTGATGATGTATTTGACTCATTACTTACAATTTTGTTTATTTTGAACAAAAAAGCTACATAGTGTACCTTAAATAAACAAAGAATTAAAAAAATATTTTAACAAAGAAACATCATGATGTGAAAATACATTTAAGATTTTGCACTAATCAAAGTATTTTGTTTTTGTTAACCTATGGCTCCACCCTCCCAACACCATACCAACGTTTTGCACCATCCATAAAATAACTAAACATAACATTAAGGAAAACATTTAATAATTATTGCAAAATTGCCCAAATTCAAGTATGTAAAAATATACTGTGTATTAAACTTCACAAGGAAAACAGGCAAATAATTGAAATGCAAAAAACTAAATTACTTTAACACAACAATATTGATATACTGATCAATAGCAATACACCACTCACTTGTGTTCTATAATTATTTAGTACCCTATCCAGTGCATGAGAGTAACTATTACAGCAGTATTTCATATGAGAAACATGCACACACCTGCTGATGGCCTAGTCTTGCCAGAATCCCCTGGTGTCAATCCACTGCCTGCCTCTGAGTCCGATGTGTCGTCTTCACCTACATGTACAATCAGACATGGCATTGCCACATACCATTATAAACACTTTTGAAACTATTCTATATAGCTAAAGCTGTAAACAAGAAGTAAACACTTACAGTTGGGACTGGGGCTTGCCTCTGATGCTTCTCTTCCTTCTTCCACATCTGTCTTGTATTTCTCCAGAAATGCACCTATCATGATTTGACATGTTTGAATCATTAATATAAAACTCTCCAGCATAAACAATCAGATTCTCATAATCTACACACCCAAATCACAATGCCTGTCTGTATGTGACTTCAACTGCACTATTACAGCATAAAGAAATACATTTATTTATTTATGCATAAGTTATTTCTTGATATGCACTGAATTCATGTAAAACTCATTTAAAAAAAAAAAACTTTTTTTTTTTTTTTTTGGCAGGTCCACACTGGTTGTCAAACTTGTCATGATTATGACACTATCACTTGGTCAATTACACTAAACAGCCATCTCTGATAAGGCTTTTTTTTTTTTTTTTTTTACTTTTCTATGCTATAATATTCCGCTGCTGAAATGAGCATTACGTGTGGTAAATCCGTCCCGTGGTGCTAATATGCAGTCACCGTCATGTTTTGCTCGTGATGATGGAGCGACCAGCTTGTAGTAGAACAATTAACCACTTAGTAACATACCTGTATATTTCGCTTTCTTTTTCTCATCCTGTTTTCTTTTTATGATACTGAGCCCCTGATGGCTTTGACCTTTTCGGCTATGACGACGTTCCCTGCCGCCTTCTAGGCTACATCTCATTTATCTAACAGCAGCGGCCACTATCACCAGGGAGACTTGTCACTCAGATACTCGCAAGTAATCATAATGCCTCGAAATAGCAAAAGTATGAAATAATAATAATAATAATAATAATAATAAAATAGATATAAATAAAACAAATCTCTTGGTGGGGCGGTTCTCCAGCAGTTTGCGCTCTAGGCGACCACTAGAATGCCTATGCCTAGAAACGGCCCTGCTACTACTACTAATATTAATAATAATAAATATACTATAGATTTAACATGTGTATTTGTTTATTGTCAACAAATACAAATATAAAATACATTCATAAGAATCAATAACGTTAGCTGATATAATTGTGGTTGTTTTATTGTCTAAATGTTATCATAATAATTAAGAAACAAACTCAGGTTTACTTTAGTGCACATACTGTATTAGTTCCTTCTTCTGATTAGTCATTACAGAGTCCCAGGTGTGCTACAATTCATGTTAAAATAACAGTAATGATGTGAAACATGGAATAATGGTCTTACCTGAAGCAGTCAAAGCCATGAGAAGACAGAGAGACAGGTAGACAGTCCAGGCCGCCATTGTTTCTCTGAATACTGAAATAGAAATATTCTGAATTAATTATTTCAAAGTTTTGTATTTTTGTGACACAAACCAGTTCAGTAATGTCAACGTCTGGATATTACGTTGTGGAGTGACGATGTTGTATTGCAATATGTAGCACTTCAAAGTCAATACCAAATCAAAACTAGTTAGCACATTAGTTGTAATTGAAAAGGTTTAAGGCCCGTTCACACCAAGAAATGGGAATACAGCTTTCCTGAAGCTCAAACAGTAGAGCGTTGGCACTTGCAACACCAAAGTCACGGGTTTGATTCCCAGGGAAAGCAAGAACTGATAAGAATTTTTTTTTTTTATTAATAAATTAATAAATGTAAGGACAATAACTATTAAGATAACAATAAAGATATACAGTAGTTATTAAAATCATCCTAAATATTAAAGATAGTAGAGTTCACACCACAACTACAACGATAAAGGCATAGAGAAGCGATATTGTATGGAATCACTTTCAGAATGATTTTTTCTCCAGCTGATGAACGTGTTTTGGATATTGATATTGCTATTTACCTGTTTCAAAGAAATATTATTTGCTTGCTTTTCAGTTAATGCCATATAAATATGCTGAGTATGTATCAGGAACCCACACGGACAAACTGGCTTTCTCAACAAGTCTATGGGAATTATAGATGTGGTAGATGTGCTCATTGGCGCCAACACTACGCAAACAAACAAAACACAACGAACAAACAAAACGTAACCTTAAGCTGAGGATTGCAAAACATAAGGCTGCTATCAGAAACAATAACCTTGACTATGCCATTGCTAAACATTATACAGAGAAGAACCATAGTCCAGCAGCCTCCCTCAGGTTAGTTGGCATTGAGAGGGTATTGCCAAACCCTAGAGGAGGTCACATTATTAAACAGCTCTTGAGAAGAGAAGCTTTTTGGATAAATTAACTGTCTTCTGTTGAACCCTCTGGTATGACGCTTGTAAAGAACCTGCATTACTTAAAATGGAGTTAATGTAGAAACAACTGTATTTGACTTCCTCTTTTTTTTTGTAGAGCATGATGAGATAAGCAAAAGTTTTGAAAGTTAGGTTCTTGAACTTAATGTGTCTTAACCAAGCACAGAGATTATCAAGAGGGGTTGCTTAGATGCGGTGTATCCTCCAACATTACTGTCTCATGCTTTAAAGAAAAGCGGTTCCACATTGAGCATTTTACAATCACTAATCTGCCTATAACCTGCGTGAGACACACATGCTGTGAGACACACATGCACAACATAAAACACAGGCTACATTCTTAATAACCTTAAAATTATTTTAAAAAATTCTAGGCTCTGTTCTGGGATTGTTCAACAGTACTAATATTCACAGAACGCGCATGAATCAAAAAATTATTACATGGGTTTTAGTAAAAGTGAAATAACAAATACATGTAAATGTAAATGTGAAAAAGTCAAACCTGAGGAAATCTGTGTTCCAAACAGCAAACAGTTTTTCTGCTGGATAGTTTATAAGAGATGTGTCTTGTTTTCTTGAATTATTTTGCTGTATTCTTTTGCCACGACATTGTGGGCTTATATACGTGTACTAATGTGACGTAAGATGTATGCCAGCCAATCAGGATCTGCATGTTACTGAGACATCATATGTCTGCTTTCTCTTCCCAGTAAATTGCATAACTTTCAGGAAAAACAAACAAACAAACACAGTATGGGTCTGGGTGGGAGAGTGGGAGAGTGGGAGGCAGGATTGTGACTGGAAATGAACATGAATGTCTTATTTGATCTTGAGATGTCTCAAGACACATACTCTGTGTATTCAAACCAGATGACTGTTGGATGTTAATTGAATGCATGATTTGTCATTGTTAGATCCTATAGCTATACATTATTGTCATTTTGACACAGATTTGATGCTATGTGAAGGATGTGCTTCAGTTGAATCAGCTCACTCATAATATTCCCCCGCCCGCAGGTTGAAGACTTTCAGAATTGACGGAGACTCACTTGTGCTGCTTCTTTTTTGAGGTTCAGTTTTATACAAACCGTCCTTTTTCTGTCATTTACACTGTTGTCTTCTTCAAGCACTCTTGCTCTTCTTCACTGTAGTCTTCGTCTGTCTGGTGGTTTCAAAAAAGTTCTCTTCCCCCTCATGGTTGGTTAAGAAACATTCTCCTGGTTTCACAGACAGGGCTTAAGACTAGTCCTAGACTAAAATGTAAGTGTCACGTAACCACACACAAGGAACAGGGGATCCAATTGCAGTGTTTATTTAAGGGAAAATCCGTACTCACAAAACTTGGTCTAGGCAAAGGTCAAATCCAAAAGGGCAATCCAAAACATAAGAAATAAACATGAACAGGGCAGAAACAAACTTCAGAAGTGGTGGACATAAAACAAGGAAACAGCTGAACACAATGAACACTCAGTGACAGACAGAATGCTGGGAATTGAAGTCAAATGTGAAAGACACCGTGAGAACGAGGACCTCTAGTGACAACCCAGGGAAACACAACCAGACACTGTGACAGTACCCCCTCCCTACGGAGCGGCTACCAGACGCTCCATAACGTAACTACAACACAACACAAGAGTTCAGGAGGGAGGTGGAACGGTGGAGGATCAGGGGGAGGGATGGTGGGCCAGGTCCATGGCGAGGAACAAGGACAGGGAGTGATGGCTTAACTGGTGGCCAGGACGGAGACGACAGTTCATCTGGCGGCCAGTACGGCGACGACAGTCCGTCGGTCGGCCAGGGCGGAGCAGACAGTCCCTCGGGCGGCCACGGCGGAGACTTTCCCTCGGGCGGCCAGGGCGGAGACGCCCCCTCGGGCGGCCACGGTGGAGACGACAGTCCATCGGGCGGCCAGGGTGGAGACGACCCCTCGGGCGGCCACGGCGGAGACGACAGTCCATCGGGCGGCCAGGGCGGAGACGACCCCTCGGGTGGCCACGGCACTGGAACAGACACCACCGGCTCGGGCACTGGAACAGACACCACCGGCTCGGGCACTGGAACAGACACCACCGGCTCGGGCACTGGAACAGACACCACCGGCTCGGGCACTGGAACAGACACCACCGGCTCGGGCACTGGAACTGGCACCACCGGCTCGGGCACTGGAACTGGCACCACCGGCTCGGGCACTGGAACTGGCACCACCGGCTCGGGCTCGGGAACTGGCACCACTGGCTCAGGTTCAGACACAGACACAGACACAGACACAGACACAGACACAGACACAGACACAGACACAGGCTCAGGAACAGACACTGGCTCCGGCTCAGGAACAGACACTGGCTCCGGCTCAGGAACAGACACTGGCTCCGGCTCAGGAACAGACACTGGCTCCGGCTCAGGAACAGACACTGGCTCCGGCTCAGGAACAGACACTGGCTCCGGCTCAGGAACAGACACTGGCTCCGGCTCAGGAACAGACACTGGCTCCGGCTCAGGAACAGACACTGGCTCCGGCTCAGGAACAGACACTGGCTCCGGCTCAGGAACAGACACTGGCTCCGGCTCAGGAACAGACACTGGCTCCGGCTCAGGAACAGACACTGGCTCCGGCTCAGGAACAGACACAGGCTCGACGGCGGCCATCTTGTCCGAAGACACAGGCTCGGCGGCGGCCATCTTGTCCCCTCTCCGTCCGCGACGGCGAGACGGTGGCACCACTTGATCCTCCACCATCCCAGAGTCGAAGGGGGGCCATGGTGGAGAGCGGTGCTGGACTCCCCCTCGACCCACCAGTCCTCCACGACCTCCACGGGTCCCACGGAAAACTACCAGGCGGGTTCCCCTAAACAAGTCTCTCCTCTCCCGCTCGGCGGCCGGGGAAGAGAAACCCGAAAACATACTGCTGGATCCTTGTAGTGACGGAGTCCTTCTGTCACGTAACCACACACAAGGAACAGGGGATCCAATTGCAGTGTTTATTTAAGGGAAAATCCGTACTCACAAAACTTGGTCTAGGCAAAGGTCAAATCCAAAAGGGCAATCCAAAACAAAAGAAATAAACATGAACAGGGCAGAAACAAACTTCAGAAGTGGTGGACATAAAACAAGGACTCCGTGACAAACACTGAAACTGACAGGGTATATATACACAAGTGCTAAACGAGGTGACGAGAAACAGCTGAACACAATGAACACTCAGTGACAGACAGAATGCTGGGAATTGAAGTCAAATGTGAAAGACACCGTGAGAACGAGGACCTCTAGTGACAACCCAGGGAAACACAACCAGACACTGTGACAGTAAGTCTGAGCTGTTTCCACTGAAATAAACTTGCACTGACTGATCTTAAAAATATATCAGTGCCTTTTTAGTTTTAAGATGCACATCGGTAATGTTTTTTTCTAAGCATGTTTATAAAAATTACTTAAATGTCCTAATTGATCTATGGTCTAATCCTGGCTTAGTCTAAGCCCTGACTGTGAAACCGGGCCATTAAGTTCAGGAAACTAACTTTCACAACTTTTGCCCATCTCGCCCTGTTCTTCTTCTTCTTCTTCTTCTTCTTCTTCAAAAAAAAGGAAGTCAAATACATTTATTTCTACATGAACTCCATTTTAAGTATTGCAGGTTCTTTCCAAGCAGCATTCAAACATCTTTATATGGCATTAACTTAAAAGCAAGCAAAATAACATTTATTTGATAATGGTTTCTTTTGAATAGCAATATCAACATCAATATCCAAAACACGTTTATCAGCTGGAGAAAATAGTTCTGAAAGTAATTCCAACAATATTGTTTCTCTGTGCCGTTATCATTAAAGCTGTGGAGTGAACTCAGCTATTCTTTATTTAGAACAATTTTAAGAACTATATCTTTATCGTTATCTTTGTAGTTATCATTCTTGGTGTGAACAGGCCTTAATACTGTTCTTGCAATATGACATGGACAAAACATCAATAATACAAAAACAAACACCAATGACACTCAATTTCATCAACCACTACACCTTAATAAATACAGCACCATAATATGTCCATATTGATTTAAATAAGTGTAAATTATGATATTATATATTTATGTAATTAGATCATTGACATATTACAGTTTTTATATGTACAGAAACTGACAATGAAAAACAATGTTTCTGTCAAACTGTATTCATATTTAACTATATTAACATTTATGTATAGATTTAAAATGTCTCACGTGGCTCATTATAGGCTCACTGTAAAGTATTTATCAGTATATGTTCCAGTATGTTTTAATAATGTAAAGTAACTAACAAATTGGGTCTGTCAAATATGTCAGTAGAAGAGAAGAAATTAAATTTTCGTGTGAAAAAATCATTTACACTGTAAATTAAAGATTGAATTGATTTAAATGGGAGTTTTTGCAAGCATGCTGAAATCAGTGATTTTGTGCTGAACTGACAGCTTCAGTGATTGAGCGAGGTCTGAATTAATTCAACATATTCTCCTCACATGCTCGCTGCTGCTGCACTAAATGTTAATATCAGTACTAAGGATAAACCAATCAATATTTTACCCCTCATTTTTACATTTGTGGAGTGGAACCTTTTTTTTTACAGAAGTGGAACCTGTTTGTTGAGTGGTGTTCGGATACGTGCCCAAGGTTCATATCACTGTAAGAACTGATTTTCCTGCTAAGACAAAACTCACCCTGCAATAAAGCCATAAAACGCACCCTGGACAGAAGATAGCAAAGAGAGCACAGGACATTGTCCTGTCCAAACTTTTCTCTTTCCTTATCTCTGCATCCCCCTCTTAATTTCTTTCTAATGTCTTAATTTCATTGCAGTCATTGGTTTAATGAGAAAGATTGAGAACTTAGGAGAATCCTGTTCTCCTCTCTGGGTGATGTCTCTTCAAAATATCTCCCGAAACCAGGTGCTACCCCCTGGGGTACATGAATTGACCCAAACATATTGGTACAACCCTTTTGTTCTGGTCTGGGTATTTAAGGCTAGGTGACAGAGCAGTCTTTGGGACCCTTTACCAGGATCATCCCCCATACAGTGCTGTTTCAGTGTTTTCCTGTTGGCAAGCCCTGACACACCACTGTGTGTCTCCATCAGGAATCCTTACTTTTGCTTACTTTTAGAGTCATCTTTGAGTAATTGATGTCATGTATTTATTATTTCTGAATTGGCTTTTAATCACTTGTGTAATTGGCATGATACATTTTCCCTGACAAATAAATGTTACATCTTAATTCATTCTGCATTTTTCAGAAATCATTATTACTAGTAGATTAAAGTGCAGTCTGGTGTTTCCGCAAATCTCTGTCAAGGATAGATCACACCGAAGGCACTATGAATGGAGCATGGGGCACATCATTAAGGTGACCTTCCGATTTCTGACTATCACTGACTTAGCATGTTGCAAGCTCTCTACTATGAAAAAAATTTACACCTTTGTTATGAGTCAGCAGTGAGTGGCCGCTTAGGGTAAAATAGTTGCACTGCACCCTCTGACTATTTCAGAACTGGCTAGTTTGTGATCGTGAGCGCACATTCGCGACGTGACGTCTCAAAGCTACACCGGGTCCTTAATGAACGAATGGGCCAATGGGTGGTTCTTACACCACTCCCTTCAGGGACCAGGTGGTGAACCGGAAAGCGCTGCCTTCGGAGGAGGCAGACCCAGCCCTTGCTTTTCTCTGTCCCGTCCGTGCTCTGCGCCTGTACGTGTACAGATCGCAAAGCCTCAGGACCTCAGATCAGCTCTGTGTCTGTTACGGAGGCCAGCTGAAGGGAAAGGCTGTCTCCAAGCAGAGGTTGTCCAACTGGATACTGGATACTGGATATCGTTTTGGCGTATCATCCCAAGCCGCACCATGCCCCCTCAGGTTGCGAGCACACTCCACTCGGAGTGTAGCTTCTTCTTGGGTGCTGGTTCAAGGTGCCTCGCTGACAGATATTTGTAGAGCTGCGGGCTGGGTGACCCCCAGGGGTGGACTGGCCATCTGGCAGACCGGGCACTTTCCCATTGGGCCGAGGTGCACTTTAATTTCCTATTATCACTGTAAAGCTGCTTTGAAACCATCTGTATTGTTAAAGGGGTCATATGATGGTTATAAAAAGAGCATTATTTTGGATATTTGGTTTAATGCAATGTGTTTATGTGGTTTTAGGTTAAAAAAAAAAAAAAAAACACATACACATACAATGTGTTTTGTACACAAACAAATTTACACATACTGTACATTATTGAAAATGCATAATTTTTTACAAAGCTTCGTTCTGAAAAGCGTGGTGTGCTCTGATTGGCCAGAGATCCAGTGCATTGTGATTGGCCCAAAAACCTTAAGAGTGACGGAAATGTCACGCCCGTTACCATATTTGGAACATGAGCTCCCAAAGCATTAATGATAGGTGATAATGTGGGTTCTACTTTATCAATTTGAGCCCGAATCTGATCGGGATAATGCAGATGATCAAGCTGAGAACACTATGTAAACATGAAACTATGTCTGCATCTATGATCGTAGAAATGACAAGCAAGCTCTACTCTATACTGCTCAAAACTCGCATTTGAATAGTCAGTAGCAAATTCTTAAAATATGTGATAACATACTTACTGTGTGTCTGTGAGTCAGAAGCGCCAGAATGTTCATACAATTATGGAATTGCTTTCTAGAATCATCTTTGTGCACAGCAGGCCTTGTACTCTCCCGGGTTCTGGAAACAGTCCTCTGAAAAATGCAAAGCACAGAGTCGAAATTTTTAGTTGTACTGTTCTAGAACAGTGTTGTAAATAAAGCTTAAGCACTGTTTTCTAATTGCGTCCTCTTTTGGAAGGCCAAACAAAGTAGTTTGGCTTTCACAATAAAAAACAATGGCGGCAACAATAATAATAATAATACAGTGAGAATAAAAGTTATGCCTTCTTTCTTTGCGTGTACATTTGGGCTGTGTTATGAAACTCTGCACACACACACTGACGTAGATTTGTGGGGGTATGTTTGAATGAAGCGTTTTATGAAGGAGTGGCTGGGCCTTAACTTTTATAAAGAATATCTCTTTAGGTTTGACACTTTGAGCTTTGTAAATCTGCAGATCTTATACTTGCGCTACAGTGGGGATTTCTTTTAAGACTGAAAGGGAAGCTCGGCTTCCCCTATAATGTCAAAAAAAGAATGGTCAAATATGTACTATTGTGTTAACATTTTATTGACTAAAAATGCGTTTGAACACGTTCATCTCAAAGTTGAGTTCGTTCAGAATCAGCTACAGTACATATAGCAGGTCAGCTGACTCGATTTCCTTCTCATACTGTATGTTCACGTAGAGTCACAGTGCATTTCCCTGTTGAAGCCCAGCGTCCAATGACTTCAATGGGTCTGCTTTGAACAGTTTTTTTCAGTGCTTCGAAACTAGACGGTCATTGGATAAATGCTGCGATTATGTCCCGCCCACAGACGCTCAGCATCTCTGGAGTGAATGGAGGAGTGGGCTGGCCTGGACTCTGGGCTTCTGCGTGATGATTGGAGGGTCTGTCGAAAGACTGCATCTCCTTTTGATTGACAGCGATTTTGTACTATAAAAAGTCTCTGACGCTGAAGCTATTCGAGCTCAGTCCCATCGCGGATTTTGCCAGTGTAGTCCAAAGACAAACTGCTGCAACCTATTTCTTGGTATTTGCTTGGTGAAATTGCTAGCCAATTTTCATCACAAATTTCACACAATTATACACCACATTCCACACAATTATACACCACATTCCTTGTTTCAGTTTAACCTAATTCCCACATTTCCTCCATCGAGTTTAATATCTTTTTTTTAGATTGTTTGTTCATTAATACAAGTATGTGAATATATAGTAAAGTGTAATTTATTCCTGTGATCAAAGCTGAATTTTCAGCATTGTTACTCCAGTCTTCAGTGTCACATGATCCTTCAGAAATCATTCTAATATGATGATATTATATTGGCAAGTGACAGCGAAAGCATTCCTGAGCAGGCCACTCAGGGATGGAGGAGGAAGCTCTTGGAGTTGGTCACCGATCCACTCCCTCCCCCCAGGTGAGTCCCGGGTGAAGTCTTCATTTTTGTGTGTGTCTGTCCACCGCTGGCTCCCAAAAAATGCGGAGCAAGCGATACCCACACTTCAAAGAAAGAGCAACTTCCTCTGTTCCTGGGTTCCAAGAGGGCAAGTCTGGCGGTGTGCAACCCTGTAAAGCCTTGCACCCCTCAGCCCCCTCTTGTTCGCCAGCACAGCAGCAGGGTGTGGTTCGGATCCCTGGCTGTCTTGTGGAGACAGGTAAGTGTTGTGCACCACACTCAGACCCTACTTCGGGCCGCCTTTTGGGCCTTCCGAGCCGTTTCTCTGTCCTCCACCTCGCTGCCCCACCTTGGGTACATCTGTGGTCCCCTGGCCCGGTTCGTGGAAGCCAAAAATGCTTCCCAACCGGTCCAGATGGCCCCAAACTATATCATCAGACTCGGCTTGCGATTCTTTTTCGCTCGGATTCTGCCCAAGCTCAGTGATATTCATCCCACCTAGGTGTTGAGCAGATATGCTCCTAAAATTAATGATACTTATCACACCTAGGTGTTGAGCAAAGATTCTCCTATAATCAGTGACTTTAGTCACACCTAAGTGTTGAGCAGTGCTCCTGTCTTGTGTGCGCACATCGCAGTCTACTGGTGAAGGACGCAATGCAGCCGCTCCCTCCAGTAGATATGAAGGACTGCTTCTATAAGTTTGTACTTCATTGTACCCTAGAGAGGTTAGGGTTACACAGAGATGCATTTCCAAATGCTCCGTCCCCAAGATTTGTCTGCAGCGCTCAACCTAAGAGACATGTACTTCAGATCTCTATCCTTCCGCACCACAGGCCATCCTGTTTACGTGTGTTCAAAAGGTGTGAAGTATCAGTAGAAAGTCCTACCCTTCAAGTGCTCATAGCCAGTTGGGTCCTCAGCAGGGTGGGAATTATGTAATTTTAGGGGCAAGGCCATTTGGCCTCCACCTTTTCTTTTTTTTTAGGGGCACCAAGGCCATATGACAGGGCACAAATGCCATTAGTACAATTCGATGGTTTCCCCATTCAGACATGGATTATGACTTTTTTAATAAAAAAAAAAAAACATTTTTTAATGAGAGAGAGAGAGAGAGAGAGAGAGAGAGAGAGAGAGAGAGAGAGAGAGAGAGAGAGAGAGAGAGAGAGAGCGCCATTACATCCAGAAAGTATTGTAGCAACAATGACATCTGCTTTTTACATTAAGTGAATCATGTGGGGGCCGAACACATCGTCTTTGTCCTCAGGAAGACAGCGCTGGTTAATCATTCAGCTCAGCGTGAACCCCTAGTGACTTTACAGCCTCGTGACATTCCAAACACACACACACACACCCCCACACACACGCACACACACACACACACACGCACACACACACACACACACACACACACACACACACACACACACACACACACACACACACACACACACACACACACCAAGAGACCAACCTTTGTGTGTAACTCAGGATAAGCAATATTTATTTTTAAATATATGTACAATTCCATTATGCATGTGTGGTCAGTTTTACCTTATAATAGAGGTGTGGTTTCTAATGTGCAGTTTTGAATTCTAAGTGTCTATCGAAAGGATTTTTCTCCCAATTTAGGGTCTCAAATAGAATCATGGTTTTGTAACCCTACCTCAGACCATAAAACTTTACGACCCAGGAAAGCAGACATTCCACGCGAGTCACGTCCCAAACGCACCACACACACACACAGATTTTCCCACATAGGACATTACCAAAATGTTGATATATTTCTGAGGTGCCTTTTGTTAGGACCATGTCATATTGGGGTGTCTACGATTTTGTCATGTGGTAATCAAAACTTTAAATGTGTGTAATTCTGCAAATCTCCTGTAACTTTGCATTTCTACAACCTTCATGTGATGCGTTTGATATCTCTGTAATTCTCTCAATCTAACAGAGTCGAATTCCAATAGCAGAATGCAGCAATATACATTGTTTACACAATTCATACTTCTGGAACCGAAAGGCTTAAGTCAATCGTTACTGTAACTCGAGCCAGGAGATCGTTCCAAACGAACAAAGGGATCTTCCCGCCAGAAAATCTCGACAGCTGATTCGTCCTCTCCGAAGAAGGGGGGCGGTACATGGGACACTGATAAAAGTCCAATCCTTCAGTTTCCTCTCCCTCTTCTCCGGCTCTCTCATCCCTGATCTCTCACCCTTCCTCCTCTTCTCCCCGGCGCGGCGCTTCTCCAGGAACCTCTGGAAAGGCTTTGGCCTTCTCCTCGGACCAACACATGTTCGAGTCGTAGCTGCCGGTCTTTGCAACTAAGATATATTTGCCTCTTCCCTCCCGGAAGACGAATCTGAATTTTCTCGGTAACGTTACATTCAGTGAGCCTTTTTAAACTTCCGCGGCACTGGAAGACGCAGCAGAAAACAGGACACCACCCTCGCTTCCTGCCTCAGCCTCACCCGAACAGAGAACAAACGTGCAAGTAACTTTGAACCCTCTCTAAAAGCTGTTTCCAGGTGTCTCGTGAACTTAGGTTTCTGTATGTAATAATTACTAGCTTTTCTCTTCTCTTTCTTTCTTTCTTTCTTTCTTTCTTTCTTTCTTTCTTTCTTTTATTCAATTTCATTTTAATTTCTGATCACGTATGTTCTTGCTCGTTTAAATGTTATGTGTTTTATTTGTTTGCATTTTTACGTACGTTTATATTCGTAGCTCATATAATCTTTAGTTTTACATTTTTATTAAAATTCATAAAATACTTTTCACTGTCTCTGTGTTTGAAAAACCACCTTATAAGTCAATGAAACTGAAAAGATCCAATTATAAGCTACAAAGCTCGATATATATATAGACTACATTGAGTAGTTCTTAATTAATAAACTCAGAAAGTTTGATGTTCGTGGCCAGAAGAGAAAGCTTTCTTGGAGTTTGTAAATACTATTTTTTTCTGTGATGATCTTACATTTATTCGCTGGACGAATAACTAAGGATCAGACCAGTTACAGAACAAGGTAATCTCGATAATTGATCAAATAAATGTACATGCGACTTATGAATTATGACCATGAGTTATGATTATTAATATTTCCAAAATTCCCTATGTGTGTGCTAATTCACATTTACCCCAGAGTCGTTATTCTTACAGTATACACCCTCAATAGAACAATAGAAACAACATAAATGCCAATAAAAGCATTCAGAAACAACACAAATGCCAATAAAAGCATTCAAAATATTCATTCAGTCCTCTATATCATGTGAGTGTGAGAGAGAGAACCATTTCATCCAGAAGGTATACACCCTCACAATCATTATCGCTCAGCGCTCAACGCAGTTTGCTTCGCGCTTCACTCAAATCGCCCCCCGCTCGCTCCAAAAAAGGAAAAAAATCTACATGTATATCACTTGTAGCGGTCCCCAAGCTTTTTTGCGCCACAGATCGGTTTAATATCAGACAATATGTTCACGGACCGGCCTTCGAGGTGTGGCGGATAAATACAACAAAATAAAATTATACAAACGGCATAAAAACTGGGGTATTTTTTTTTAGCCTATAATAATAAACGTGAATCCAATGTGTGGGCCTACTAGCAACTTTATTAGCAGCGTCCTCTAACATCGCGCCTAAAAACAACTGAGAAACACAAACAAAATGCCCCCAAAAGAAAAGAATCTCTATGTTTTCGGTGCTGATGCGATGTAAGGATGGCGCTGCTGCCAATAAAGCACCTAAAAGCTGTCACAACAAACTGGCAAAATTAATGATTATGAATATGTAAAATATAGCAGGAGACATTTTAATTGTTTACTAATAAACCAGTTTTTTTTTTTTTATATATGTCTGTGTCGGCTGGAAAGATGCTGACTCGCGATCTTCGCAGTAGTGAACGCGCCAGAGAGAAATGCACATTTCATACGAATTACATAAGAGAGAAGTCTGTTTTCTTTCGTTTTGAATTGTTCTGTTTAAAAGTATACATTTCAAGCTTTATATATATGTCTCAGGTCTGTGAGGCAAGTAGGCTATACGCGGAGTTTCGGTTCATTTATGAGACAAGCTCCAGTTTCGCCGGCGCCTTCGTGTCGTGATTATCTATTTTCTAATATATTCACTTCTAATTTATTAAATCCAGACAATTGGTTGATGAAACATTGATTAAAATTAAGATACAATTAATACAAAACTAAATTAAATTTAAAGACAGGCTTTGTGCTTTCTGCTTGAGGTCTCTTTGAAAGTTTTATAAAGCAGTCTTTTAGTGCCGATTTCAGAGCACTCATGTCCGTAACGGAGAACTGTCCAGTCTGTAACATTGTTTTTTTTTTGTTTTTTTTTGTGTGAAATAAATTTCTAAATAAATGCGACTTATAGTCCAGTGCAACTTAGGCTAGGCCTATATGTGTTTTTTCTTCTTCATGGCACATTTTTTGACATTTGCGATTTATACTCCGGAGCGACTTATTAATAGTAGGCTACACCTGTATGACTTCTCATTTTCCTTTTTGAAGTACTTTTTGAACTCCATTATTGAGCTGAGTTTTGACTGAAAATAGTCTACTGTTGATGACTGTGCAAGACAGATGGATTCAGGATCAGGCTTGAGCATGCTCCAGACTCGTGGTGTGAGCGGAGCGAAACTGGAGCGGGAAATAGGGCGACGCTCCGTCCTTTTGAAATTGCTGCTCTGCGCTCTGTCCAAGATCTGCCCGCTCGCGCTCCCCGCTCGCTCCCGCTCCACTCCGCTCACATGCTCTGCTTTATACATGGAACTTGGACAGGGCCAGGGCACACAGGCCACTGTGGCCGTACAATGATTTTTTTTTCACGGGGCATGAAGGCCAAAGTGTAGGGCAACGGCGGCCATGGCCGCGTGGCCGTGGTATAATTCCCACCCTGGTTCTCAGGTAAACTGGGAAAGAGTAAACTCGTCCACGGGCTGAGGATCTCTTTTCTAGTTTGGAGATGGATCCGGTCTACCGCATCTCTGAAAAAGAGTGTGTGAATGGTTAGTGCTGTATAGAAGTGAAAAAGGGTCCCACTGAAACCTCCTTTCAGTGGGACTCCTGGGGCATATGGTAGACGCAGCCGCTCGGCTTCCTCCATATGAAGACCGCTTCAGCACTGACTTCACGGCCGAGTCCCGAGGTGGCCGTGGCAGAGCAGCACGCTCCGTGTGAAAGCACCCTGGCCTGCCGCCAGCAAATTTGTACTGGTCTGAAAAGACAACATTGCAACCGTTGAGCTACGCTTCCCTCACATGTCACAACTCGCCCGTCACCTCCTCCTCGGTGTTAGAAGCTTCTGAGGTCGCTTCATTACACTTTTTACTCCTGGCCTGCTCAATTGTGCTGCTGACGGGCCTCACAACAGCCTATGGCCCAGTGAGAGTGGAGTCTCCATCCCCAGTCGGTCAAGCTGTTTGGGACCACTTCGGGCCGCAAAGTGATATCTGTTGCCCCTCTGGACTCATCCCTCTGCCAGTTGTTTTTTCTCCTTTCTAAGTGGATATCCCTCGACACAGAAAAAACTCTGGCGACAGCTGGCCCCGGGGCACCTGCAGAAATGCATTCCTCAATGAGCCTTCTTGCACACAACTGTGCTAAAGTCAGGGAGATGGAGCAGGTATTGCTAGTTGCCCCTTATTGGCCCAAGCAGACCTCTCCTTTCGACAGCCCTTCCTGACTCCTTCCTCTGAGTACATTCTCAGGGATGGGGCATGATGGCACCCGCGTCTAGACCTTGGAGAGTTCCAGGTCTGGTTCTAAAATGAACGGGACGCGGAGGTTCTGATTACTACCACAATAATTTGTATGCCGTAGAGACCATCACTTCTGTGAGAGCACCTCTCAAAATGAGGCACGCAAGCCCTTAGAAGTGGAACCTACTAGTTGAATTGAGTCTTCTCTCCGTGAGGAGATCCCAAAGGTGATCAATCACTTCAGTGCTTGCTTTCTGCTAATGGGTTGGACTGAGGGCTGTCTCCTCCACCTCAAAATGTTGTTGCCTCTGTATTGACGCACATCATGATGCAGTGGATACAAATCCGTGGGAAGCACGACTTGATTGTCAGGTTCCTGAGGGGAGCAAGGAGACTGAATCCGCCTTGCGCCCCCTCTTTACCCTCTTGGGACTTATCTCTGGTGCTACTACACTGCAGAGACCTCCCTTGAGCCCTGCAGGCAGTGAGTTAAAAATCCTGGTTTTAGAGAAACCATTCTCCTGCTTGCTTGGTCTCTATCTAGAGGGTAGGGACTTGCATGCATTCTCGGTCAATGAATCGTGCCTGGAATTCGGGCTGGCTAACTCTCAGCAAATCTGAGACCTGGCCTGGATATGTGCCCAAGGTTCCTGCCTCTCCTACGGGACCAGGTGGTGAGCCTGCAAGCATTTGAATTCTGCTCTGAATTTGAATAATTTTGAGCCTCTCTAACTGGCTGTTTTAATTAGGGGTGTCGAAATTAATCGTTTCTACGATGCATCGCGATGCAGACGAGGACGATTCGGTATCGGTTCAGTAATAGACCATAACCGATTATAATGTACTGACGCTTTTCTGACGTCATTTGTTGCGTACGTGTTTTGTGGCGGTAGCATACAATGGCAGAGGGAGGCGAGACGCGAGTGCGAGTAATTAAAAATGCTCCAACTACTTTAAAAGCCTACATCTAAGTACATTTCGGCTTTTATGAACAACCTGGTAAGCACGACCTGCAGAAGACACGCGCTGTGTGCGCTCATGTCACACACAAATAGAATATGCAGGAGGTAATACCACTAACTTGATAAACCACATTAGCCGTTTTCACCCCGAGCTGTTAACGCCTGGCAGAGTCTGACTGCTGTAGAGCAAGCGGATGAGCTCCAACGTCACCCAGATCCGCAGCCAAAAACAAATCATCCATCCGCCCCAATAATTTTCTCTGATTTAAGTATCTGCATCCGATGGTCAAATTACAATTATTCTGTGTTGTTATGCGTGATGATAAATGGATGATTGTCACCTTCAACAGCGGACTCGGCGAGACGGTTGATGCACGCATCTCTAATGGTCACATAATACACTGAGGAATGAGCACTGCTTTTAAATGACCATTTCTTTAAAACAAAATTGATTTGACAGAATTTCATTTTCTTATTGGCATAAAGAGGTTTTACTCCCTTGAAACTTAAACTGGAATGTCACTGCGACTTCCCGAACAGGCGAACACGTGTACGCGCGCACGCACACATCACTTGTGAAGTAAAATTGAAAATCGAGGATGCAGTGCATCGTGATGCATTGAGATATCAAATTGAACTGAATCGATGATATGATAATCATAATCGAACCGAACCGTGAGACCAGTGTAGGTTCACACCCCTAGTTTTAATGTGATCATATTTTCCACAGACAAAGTCTTTCATTGACTTACAGACACCTTTTAACAGACACATCAAGCGTTGCGAATTCAGCATTTATTATTATAACAGCCTGACGTCTGAATGACATGACATGTTTCAATTCCTAACCAATTTTCCATAATGAGCTAAAATACTCTAAAGCGCTTTATCAGAGATAAATTGAGGTAAGTTTGACATCACCTTTTTCGAGAGGTTAGACAAGGTATACAGAGTGCTGTTGTTAGCCTAGGAAGGATATTTTAACACTATACAGCCAATGAGAGCAAACCTGTCCTCCAGTGAATGCTGTTATTATACAGTATGTTTAGTCACAGTGAAAGTGATTTCACCAAGTACTGGAACAACATCTTTGTTGATCTTGGAACAACATCATGTCTAACTTGGCAAAACCACTATTAGTCACTGTGTACATATCAGTAGATGTGCTGGAAATGTCAGATAAAAATAATGACACAGTGTATGGGAATAGTTAGTCTGTTTTTTATTTGAGCTCCATGAGATGACGCATAGGAACACTCTGTTGCTTTTCACGGTAAGGGACTATTTTTTTCTAGCGGAAGGAAGGCTTTTAGTGATTTTACTTCATGAAAGATGCATTGATACATATTTTTTTGGCTTTAATATTTGTATTGTGTGGTAACCATTTTATAAAAAACAATAAGGTACTGGAGGCTAGTGCTGTATCGTGAATACGTCACGGCTGAAGGGGTTACTCCGCTATCCATCATCCGCTATCCAGCAAAGAGGACACTGACAACACGCCAACAGATAAGACAGAGCAGTTACTTTTGATGTGAAATAATGTTTCATATTGTATGTAGCACCTCACTTTAAGCAGCATGTGAACCGATCATCTCTTCTAGTTATAGCACGTAATAAACATGAATGAACATCAGAAGGTTTGTTGTTTCAACCACAGAAAGACATCAATGCACACCACATTTTAAGTTTGAGTACACTGACATCTAACTCTCCTGTGTGTTTTTCAGACAAAATGCAGTGTTATGATTGGTCAGATTGCCCTCACAATAGTACCATTACATATTATGATTTCAAATTTCATTGTCAAAACTAGCGGTTGTAGATAGGCACACGACGATGAAGATGAAAGTCATCTTATAGTCATCAAATGAAAGTAATTTGAAAGTCATCAAATAAACATATCTAATATATAATACAAAAGGCAAACATAGATCCAAACAGGTTAAGCACAACCACACATATTCTTAGACGAAACTAAGAACTGAAACACAGGAACTTACTGTAAATACAAGAGACAAACAAGGTCATTTAGGTAACAAGGTAATAACAAAAAAGGTAATAACTTTAGCTGGAGAATAACTTTATTCTAGAGCTACTGTAAAGCCAAAACAATTTCCTATTATCACTGTAAAGCTCATTTGAAATAATCTATATTGTTAAAAGCACTATATAAATGTAAATGACAAATGGTGCAAACTGAAAACAAAGTCCATGTGACAGTTATGCGATTCATAGATTCTGGTCTGTGGGACGCAGCACTTCTGGGTTTTTTTTCGGTTAATCATCATGGATCGTAAATTGATTTGATGAAAACTCAACTACTCGAATCTTGACAGCACTACAGCTTTCTATGTGGTCTCCTCACCAATCAGAGGCCAAGAGTGTTTGAGTTTTTTTTTTTTTTTTTAAATATATATATATATATATATATATATATATATATATTGCTTTAGAAGGAGGAGGGATGTTTCTTATTTCAGCTTTCCCACTGTTGCCATCTTCTCATTTTGAGGCTGCTTATTCCACCGCTTTTATGGGTACTGTTGATATCCAATCACAAGGTTTCTTGAATTTTAACGGTTGATTTGTGATTTATTTATTTATGTATTTTTTTCACTTATTAATCAAATAACAAGACAGACAACACTTGTTTTTCGCAACAGCATGTAACACATTGAATTAAAACATGAAGTAGAAAGACTAAAACAGTTTTTTTTTTTTAAACACTCAAAAAAAAAACTTTTTTGCTTAACTTTTACAGTGTAAATGAAATCTGCTTGTAATTATCTGCTCTTCAGAAGACTTGGATTAAACTGCTCAAATACTATAGATTACTTGTACAATGTTTTTTATGAACGTCAAAGTTTTGGGTGGATAGCAGAAATCTCTGATGTGTCATTAAAAATATAGTTTTGGCATTGAGGATGAACGGGAGTCTTATGGGTTTGGAACGACATGATACATGTAGGTATTTTGTTTGTGTTTACAGTGGCAATCAAGCTCTTGACTCGGGACCAAAGTAAGTACATAACTTCCCAGTCTGGTCAGTGTAAACAAACACATACTGTCAGGTTTATCATGCTAGTTCCAGCAAGTCTGAGACTTGGAACCAAACTGAATATCTTTCTAGAGGCGCACAGCCTGTCCGAGCCAATCTGATTTTGATGCTCCATAACAGATGTAAGTTTTTAACTACCCTAACAGTCTACTAATACTCGTATTAAGAATCTTGTAGTGGTGTCATTAATGACACCACCGGCCTCTTGCCGTTCTCCCGCGGCCGTCAGCCTCGTCCTGCTCGCCACAGTAAACATGATGAATGGCGACTGTAGAACGCAAAAGCCGAATCCCGGACATTTTGGCCGATCTCGAAATCCCTGGCAAACTCGTCACAGAGACTCGCTAGTAGCCTAGCCTTGTTGTTTTCAACTGCGCTCTCTTACCGGTAGGCGTGGCTTGGGAGTGGCCTCCTTGGGCAGCGAAGCAAGTGCATTCTGGGAGTTGTTGTCTTTCATCCACATGAGCCAAAAATACATTTTCTGGCTTTTCTCAGTCTAGAAAGCTCCAAATTCAAATATTTCTTCACATTTATTCTACATAAATGACCCACTTTAAATACACATTCATCTTTCCAGAGGTGAAGTATCCCTTTAATGAAAAGAAATATAGTAAGTTATTTACATTCTTCATGGTGCAGACATTCAGCTGCTGGCATGCATGGTTTGAATAACCCTATTTATCCTTGATCCCAAGTTCTCCCGGCATTCAACATCACTTTAACGCCAAAGAAACCCTACTTCAGCCTACATGAGGAAAAGTTGGAAGTAGAAGTCAGAGCCAGGTGCGTGTCAATTACAGCCGCTTTTACTGTTACTCGACACTCACCTGAAATACAAGCATTTTCAATCATTCTAAATGTAATTATTGGGCATTTACCTCGATAAGCTACTTTCTGAAGTGAAACAGCACAATTGTTATAAAACTGCTATACAGTCAGTAAACTGCCAGGTGTAGCCCTCTCACAATTAACCTTCTGTTTGACTCATAGGTAAAGCAGGGGCTTTGGCCCTGGCTAAAATATTATTGGAATGTTCTAGAAAAAAAATGTGTTCATGGAAAGCCTCTCAGAGAAGAGCTCTGGCCAAACACTACAAGTTACATGAAACCACACTATAAAAAACAGCATACTGTAGACCTGTGGCACCAGCCTGTTGGAGAAATGTCTTATATAAACATAATTATTGCAAGTAAATAATTTTCATAAACAGTGCAACTGTTTTTGTTGCAAGTTTATAATCATAAGTCTTCTAAACGTTGTAAATATCTGGTAATGGACTGATGCAGTGAATTAAGTGATTTTTTTAAATTTCATATCATTGTCTAAATTTTACATTTGTCAATAATTATTTTATTAAGGCAAGAGACCCTAGGTTGTTATGTCAGGTGGTGCATAGAAGTACTCACTGTAGAAGGAAGACTTTAATCATATAACACAACATTACATGGAGAAACTCAGGAGAAACACTATCCAACATCAGACAGAGGAAGAACACAGGGAATATACCCATATGAAAACAAAAAACCTGCATGGTTCATATGCAGCAACCATATATCTTCCTTACTTAAATCAGCCAGAATTACCTTCTGTGTTCCATGTAAGGCCAATACATGTCCTATACAAAATCAGACCGATTATGGCCACCTTCATGCTAAATAGCACACATGCAACTTGTAGGGGATGTTTGCATTATATATGAATACTGTAAAAAGTCTTTACATGACAAACGTATGCAATGGTGTATAGTATTAGTAGAAAATAACTGATATTCATATACAAATCATTTAAAGTTCTTATATTGAGTCATATGCTCGTCAAATTAAAGTCATATAGGATTTATACACATTTTGTGTCATTTGTTTATATGTGTTTCATACAGATTTCATGTTTTGATGACCAACATCACTTATATGCAGTTGGCAAATTTGTAAATTGTACAGTGCAGAAGCCGGTTCGAGTGAAGTTGGAAGCAAGGGAGTGTAATCGACTGTTTGAATGCACAGATTTATTGGCTTTAAGGGCATGCACTTCCTTAGGAAACAGTCTGTGTATGTCTAGAGTACAGCAGTTTCAGTCTTCAGACATAGGGGGTGCTGCCGAACCATGCAGAGACTGATATGTGGTCAAGATGAGGTCGTCCCATGATTCGCAGTTTTCTACATCAGGTAAAGAGGCATCACTGATTGTGACATTACCGCAGAATGTGGATTTACGGAGTTCTTCTGAATCTTCTACTGGCACTGAAGGGTGGATTGGCCAGTGGTCTGGAGATTGGTGCAGAAATTCTGGACCTTGCTTCCATCTGCAGGTGTGGGACAGATCTATGAGGGTCTTACCCCGGGTTGTATCGTCGGCAGGTTTGTTATTCGAGTCCACGTATTTCCAGTTCTCGTATCCAACGAGGTCTTGAATCTCTGCGATTCGTGTACCAACAAACACTTTATAGTTGCATGACTCAGACTGTATCCAGTGTAATACGGTTGTTGAATCGGTCCACAGGATTGTCTGTCTGAGGTTGAGTGTAAGTTCTGTGTTCAGAGTTCAAGGCGTGGAATGGAGAGTTGCTTCTTGGGTGACACTCGTGACCTCGCCATGATGAATGCAATTTGGATGTCATCACCCGTTTCCACCCGCAAATAGGCTACAGAGCCATATGCCTTCTCCGAGGCATCACAGAAGACATGCGTATCGATAATGGAGGAGGTGTTGTTGCATGCTGGTGTGTAACACCTAGGCAGTGTTATTCTCTGTAGGTTAAGAAGCTGTTCTTCCCATACGTGCCATTCTGAGAAGAGGTCAGCTGGCAGAGGTTCATCCCAACCTCCAACCCTCTTCAATAGTGATTGCACCATAGTAGTTTATATAGGGGCGCTTGTGTCAAAATGATTTATGACCCTATGATTTGATGCCCTATGACATGATATGACCATTTATGTTTTTTTTTACAACCAGCAGGTGGTTTGTGACATTTGACCATGTGTGTGTCCGGTGTGTTTATGGTTTATGACCCCCAATCTGCTTGTGTGACAAGGATGTGAATGTTTTTTCAGGATGTGTTATTATTATAGCAGTATAATGTCCACAGAACAATGACATTATGAAACAGAGGAGAGTTGGAGGCGTGGCTATTCATGGTGCGCTGATGCGTCCATAATGTCTGTGGGAGAGAATGAAAACCGGGGAATGAGTTTAAGAAATAAATCTCATTGTTAGTAAAAAAAAAAATATATATATGAGATAAGATACAATACAAAATACAATTAAGTATTTAAAAGTTAAGTTTAAGCTTTTTAAACATGAGTTGAAGTGAACTTACCTGAGATGATATGAGAATGTCTTTATTGCCAGTGTAATTCACTAAGCTACTGCAGTTGAGCGATCATATCGTGTGCACACATTCATGTGCAGTGTTTATGTGCAAGAAAAAGTAATTTTTACTTACTGTTAATAACACAGATTGTCACGCTGTATCCCAACTGCGCTAAGTTAACATCTTCACATCCAGGCCATCAAGTGTTGTGTTAAAGTCTCCACCAATCACAGGCCTGCATTTAAAAGCTTCTGACTCACTTGTTAAGAAGCTGCTGAACATCTTTACCATGAGATCACAGATTAGATGGTCACCTTTAGAATGGTAATACACACTCAGAAAGGTGTACTTCTGACTGCCGATCTCAGCATGAACCCAAGCATAATCTCCACCATCACTATATGATTCCAGACGGCTGTGTGGTTTATTAATAAGGATGGAAACACCTCTGCTGTTTGAACTGAAGCAGGTTAAATACATCGTCCTCCTCTGATCGTTCAGTTGCCCTTTGAATTTCTCATCTTCCAGTTTTTCCATGTGATATTCCTTTCCAAAGGCCTTAGTGATTTTATCCCAGTCTTTCTCACCAATATCAGTCTCTTGTAGAAACACAGCGAAGTCTTGCTTTCAGGCCATGAATATTCCAGAAGAGATCTTTGACTTCTGATTCAGATGCCATCACGTGGAGGAGGGTTGTGTTGTTGTGTGTGAAGTTTACTGTAAGCACACACACATGTATTAAATGAAAGAGGTTTGATTTTCATCATTTAGACCAGACTTGACCCATTCCCTCCATTCACATTCAGTTCATTACATTTAACTATATAAATACATTAAACTGTATAAATGTACAAAACTAGTACATTTAACTAGTTTGACAATGTGTTTGTGTAGAAACTGTCCAGTTTAAAATTATTGCTCTCTTAGTCAGTGTAATTGGCACCAAAAAATAATAAATAAATAAAAATATATAATAATTTCCTGAAATGTTTAAGGCCAAGCATTTTAAACGGGCAAGGCATGCAGGCACATCTCTCTTACACAGTTCGGAAGTAGAGATGGGCATTTCTCAAAAATATTGTGTTAGAATATTTGGGCTCATAAAAATCCAATTTTCGTTTATTTAAATGACGTTTAATGAGAAAGACTTTTTTTTTTTCAATTAAAACGTAGTAAAATTCGAATAGGTTTTTTTTTTTTTTTTTATAATTACAGATCGAATATTTGACTATTCGTGCACGTGTACCTTGTGAACAAATGATTTGTTTAGATCTGCCAGAAGAAGCAGCCATGATGAACAGCCGATTTATGGAGGCATCTGATGACCAAACCTCATTATTCTCAAATGGAATAATCAAGCGAGCCCGGACTGATTTGTGTTCACAATGGACATTTTTAGCGAACTGAAGCTGAAAGCGAACCGGTCCCAGATCACCTCCCAAAATTATCTCGGTTTAGTTCGCTTTACAGTTTTTTTCAATTGTTTACACGCAATTTTGAAAACCGGGTTCTTTTTTTCAAAACAGAATAACAATTATCCAAACACCACACTCAATTTGCATAATTCCTAGATTGTTTGCAAAATGACACACTTCAGTCAAAACATATACACATATTTGTGAAAATGCTATTAGTTTTCATTTGACCAACACAGTCCTCAATGATCAGACACTATTGCAGCCAGTTACACACAGCTGTGATAAATATAAAACACATTTGTAAAAAAACTAATTTTAGGAAATAGCATGTGCTAGATTTTTGGCCAGACATTGTTATGTAAGGGATAATTTAGATGACAAAAAAAAAAAAATAGTGACAAACACACAACATTCTTCATGATTAGTTTGAGATATAGGGAGAATGTACACAAATAGGCCTACTATAAATTTACAAAGCACTGCACAACACTGCTGTGACTGAATATTTAAAGTATTTATTTCAATACTTACAGTATTTCTTACCATAATCAGTTACAGTAATCAACCAACAATGAAATCAATGAAACAAATAAAATCTGTAGACAAATAAAAATGACTGCATGAATTACATACACTTTGACTCTGAAGAAAAACTACTGTAAAAGCAACAAGAATACTGTAACTATTCATCATCTCTCCGTCTGGCTGGATCAGGCCATAAGATTTCATCCACATCACAGGCTATGTCTTCAATGGCATAAGTCCTTCCCTACCTCTTCCTCTACCTAGGCCTCTTCCTCTACCTCCTTCTCCTCTTCCTCTACCTCCTTCATCTCCTCTTTGAGCTCCCCCTCTCATTCTCACTCTTCTTCTTTTTCTTCTAGCTCCTTCCATCTTCGTTGAAGACAGGTGAATTCACCTGCTGCCTTTTATAGCACACCTGAGTGCTGCGTTTTCAAATTAGCACATGTGTGCTTCCACACCTGGTGGTTGTGTTTATCCAATTCGTTCATTAGTGTGGTCATTGGCAATCCGGTGCTTTGTAATGACAAGGAAGTAACATCACAATCCTTAACTGTGTCTAAGGTGTGAAAATGTGTGTAGAGTTTTACAAATCACTGTGTGTAATGTTTTGCAAAAAGGGTGAAGCAGACATTGTGTGTAATGTTGTGCAAATCTGTGGAGGTGTTTTGCTCCTTGGAGTAGAATTTTGCAAATTGTGTGGAAATTTTTATTTTAGTGTGTAAACAATCGTAAAAAAATGTAAAGGGGTCTGAGATGGTAATGTAAAGCCAAACAGTTGGTTATCAAATAAATGACTTTTGATGTTGATTTGCCAACGTAGTCCTCAGATCAGTGATCATGAAGGCAGCAGGGCAGACTGGAGTTGTAGCTGGTCACTCTTTCAGGTTTTCTGGCAAATACATTTTTTTTTCCTGTTATACAATGAAGTGAAAGTTCTGCGTTTAACCCATCCAAGTTAGTGCACACACGTTAAGAAAGACATGGACACACACACACCCGGAACAGTGGGCAGCCATTTTGCTGTGAGCCATTGAGACTCATTTAAACGAATAAACTCATCTATCTATCTATCTATCTATCTATCTATCTATCTATCTATCTATCTATCTATCTATCTATCTATCTACTACTACTTTAAACTTCAAACTACTTTTAAACTTCAAACTAGACAAAAAAAATGTTGAATTGGCTCAACTACAAAAGATTTGTTACAAAATAGTTGCACCTCTCCAGAAAACAAATAATGTCAAGTTGAATCAACTAAAGTTTTTATTTGTTTGTTTGTATCACAGACAACTTATTTTCAGTTCGTATAACTGAAATTTACAAAAGTTGAGTCAACAAGAAAACGTATTTTACAGTGTGTTAAGTCATATTAAAGAACTGATCAGAAAGCCATACAGTTGCTGATCCACTTAGTTGCTGGACCATTCAAGGACTCCAGTTGTTCAGATGAAGACAACCACATCTGAAAAGACTGTTTCTGTGTTAAGGACAACATTCAGATGCCAGAACAGATGTGCACGGATAACAGACGACCGTCCGTCTCAGATGAGTTTCAGAAATTCATGAGTCAAACACATCACTCCCGCAACATACTATTCTGCCACTAACGGCTTGGCAGAAAGGTTTGTACAGACTATCAAGAAAGCAATAAAAGCAAAGGACAATGACAACATCTCACTACAACACAAAATAGACAACTTCCTTTTCACGTACAGAAACGCAACACACTCCACGACTGGTCAAACACCAGCGATGATGTTTCTTGAGAGGAACTTAGGACATGAAGGACAGACCCTCAAGAAACTTCCAAGTTGGACAAGAAGTCTTAGCACATGTCTATAGACAGCAAAATCCCCAGTGTTAAACGAACACTGCTCAGTGTTTATATGAGTGCACACTCAGAGTGTTATAAGTAACACTGAAGCAAAGTTAATGTTAATGAGATAATTAAGTAATTCATTGAGTGATGATTGACCATTATTGAAGACACCTGATGTTAACAAGCAGAATCTCTGAAGGAGAAAATCTAACTTTGTAAAGACACCGTTATGGTGATCAGTGTTTGCTTTAGTTGGACTCTTGACCCTTACTTTTTTAACTTTACATTTAGTTTGGCTGCTGTAATTCAGTTATAACAGCCAGATGAACAAAGAGAAAAGGTGGTCTGATGGTGTTGGTTGTGTTTTAACATAATCATTAGTTGGCCTGAATCATTGAACTCATTGGAGAGCAGGATTTCTGAGTTAAGTTTACCTTATAGATTGATAATAGATCCAAAATAACAACAGTTTTTTGGATGTGAACAACTTTTAAGAAATTATTTGAATTTCATTGTAAAAGTTAAAAATATTATGCTTTTCAAGGAAAGTGCTGCTATAATTAATAAAGTAAATCTAACTCAGAAATTGGGCTCTATATGAGTTCAGTGATTCAGGTTAAATTATTGTGAAATAATGATTATGTTAAAACACAACCAACACCATCAGATCTCCTTTTCTCTTTGTTCATCTGGCTGTTATAACTCAGATACAACAGTCAAACAAAACCTAAAGTAAATAACTTATGGGTCAACTGTCCAACTAAACCAAACACTGATCACCATAATGGTAACATACCAATTTCAGTTTTCTCCTTCAGTGATTCTGCTTGTTAACATCAGGTGTCTTCAATAATGCTCAATCATCACTCAATTAATCACTTAATTATCTCATTAACTTTAACACTGAAGCAGTGTTACTTATAGCACCCTGAGTGTGGACTCATATAAACACTGAGAGTGTTAATTTAACACTGGGCATTTTGACTGGAAAAGTGGCAACCAGGTACCATCACCACCAGAACTGGACCTTTGACGTACACAGTGAAGGCTGGAGATAACACATGGTGGATCAGTTAGTGGATCAAAACCCTCACCTTCACCAAACCACCTGTTGACACTGTTCCTCCTACCTCAGTTAACGTGAATGACTCTGAGCTGCACAAAGACAGGCCAGATGTGACAATTCCAGTGTCACCTGAACCACAGAGTATCTTGAGAGATGTAGGAAACCCCCACAAAGGCTTGATCTGTAGTTATTTTGCATTTTGCAGCATTGTGTTAAGTTAACAGTAAATACTATAGAATAAGTTAATAGATTTATATTATATGTTTCTTAGTAAGATAAATCTAGTGGGGAGGAAAGTGTAATAAATGCACTATCAGGTATCATAGTGTTTGGAGTAACTATGCCCTCTAGTGGTGATCTACATACAGTGTATTGAGGATCGAGCTCAGTTCAGTAAAGAGAATGATGTGATTACACAGCAGACGCTTGTGTTGTAATCTTTCCAGCAGACACGACAGAGCATATTCTATAGGAACTGTATCTTGAACTTTAACCTGCACTTGTTGTCGGACCAGATTGAAACAGGTTTTTACTTCTGTAATGTGACTGACTCCAGCCAATACCTCTTCCTGCTTTCATGTTGGCAAGAAAGAAACATCTAAACTCAATGAAACTTCGACACATGTATCACGTTTCCTTATAAAAAACCCTTGGTAACACTTTATTTTACAGTGTCATTGTTACATATGTAGCATGTACTTACCATAGTAATTACAGTAAATTATGCATAATTACATGCAACTAACCCTCAACCAAATCCTAACCCTACCCTAACACTATAGTAAGTACATGTAGTTGCTTAATATTACTCAGTACTTAAATATATAATTATTCTGTAACAATGACACTAAAATAAAGTGTAACCAAATCCTCTTTTTGTGATTGGTATGTGAAATGTAAATGTGAGATGTAACAAAACTGGTGAATGTGATTAATAACTTGATGAGGTGCTGTAACGTGGGTTTCAGTTTCATTATATCAGAAGCAAATCGGTGTGTGAAAGTTGTAACATGTACAATGATATTTTACAATGTCAAATGACTGCATAAACTGTAAGTGTAGAGATTAAAGATCTATATCATGTTGTTGAACTGATTTTATATTTTGGACTTTTTTATTGTACCAAGTCGCAGAGAGCATCTTATTTACATCAGTAAATCAGCAGATGCTTTTTTTTTTAAAGGTACAATATGTAGGAATTTTGTATCAATATATATATATATATATATATATATATATATATATATATAAAACACTTGCACAGTGTTATATATTTCTTTCAAATTGTGTACTTACATTATCTTAAATGTTTCCAAGAATATGTAAATTCAGAGAAATTCACAATTTTAAATAGTGCCCGTCCCGGTTCACTTGTCACTTGTCAATGACGTAATATCCGCGTTATCCCTGGTTTCCGCTCGTACTGCCATAGTAACCATGGCGACACATGTGGACAACTGCGTTACGTCTAGCGGCATGCTCACGCTGTTGTTGTTTCGTTCAAACATTATGGACCATGGCAAGCAGACTTTGATAGTGTAGAGCAAGAGAAACAGCACTGCGTTACCTCACAAGTTTCATGCGTCTAATAAACTGACCTGTGTAAGTATTATTCTGCACTTGCGGGTAAGTTAGTTTGGTAAACTGAAATGTCCTCATTCCTTTATATCCGCAGGACTCGCGTGTGGCGCTGATATCTGTCAGTCTTCACACCACAGTCATGTAAAAACATCAATGTATTCACTCATCCATAAACATTATTTCCCATAAACATTATTAGATCCATCGGCATGACGACAAGTTCCAATCCGCTTATTCACTGCATCATCAATCTACGCCTTTGATATTGTTATGAAGAAGTTAGCAACCCCTAGTGGCAAAAACATTACATATTGTAGCTTTAAAGTGACTAACAGTGAATTGAAGCTGAATGTTTGATCAGTGTGTTTGTTCAAACCTGTGACTCTCAGCAGATGAGCTGCTCTGTACGACATGAACACAGTTTAAATATTGTGAAGAATGTCTTGCAGGACGATGAACAGACAGATGTCAGGAGTCACAGAAGATGATCAGCTGAAGACTTAGAGAAACAGAGGAGAGAACAGAATATCAACATGTCCAGCCCTGACTGCACAGGTGAGGAACACAGACAAATCTAAATCTGACATTAATGGTTATTTAATTCCATGAAATGGAATGAATGAAATGATCATGTGTACTTGTGTGACAAGTTTCATTGTATTTAGTTAAAGTTCAGACATATAGACAACATTAAAAGCTTGATTTACACCACAGGGGGACTTTAAAGATTGTAGATATTATTTCTAGATTCAGACTGTATATCTTTATTCTGAATCATTTAATTCATTAAATCCTGTAATACGCAGTAATAGATCCACTAACAATCTGTGTGTGTTTTTGTTTTTCAGTGGAAAGAAGAAGTCCAGAGTTGGATCGCCCCAACTGTACGTTAAGCTGATTTACAGTAACTGCATTATGATATAGTTATATACAGTATACAGATTTGATGAACTGTGTCTATGATCAGTTTTTAATATTTAGCGCTGTAAATGCTAAGCAGGAGAATAATCACAAAATGACACATTCTGCACGTGTATTATGTGTGTGAATTCTAGCTCTTGTTTTTCTTTGATCAGTTTCAGAGGGAGTGAAGCTGAATCTGGTTGTGTGTGGAAGTGACGGCACATTAAAATCCTCCATATCAGAGCTGATCAGAAGATCAGACGAGGAGCTTCATGGGCGTCTGGTCAGTCTGGTGGAGCTTCCAGCTCTCGTTCAGCTCTCAGAGGAGGAAGTGATGCGTCAGACTCTGCGCTGTGTGTCTCTCTGTGATCCTGGAGTTCATGTTTTCCTCCTCACAGTTCCTGAAGCTGCACTCAATAATGAAGATAAAGCAGAAATGGATGGCTCCAGAATCAACAAACACATCATGATCCTCATAATGCAGAATTCAGAGCATCAGACAGCAGAGCTCAATGAAGAAGCACAAGCTGTCATTGATGGAGGACGACAACTATATTTTGGTCCCACCACACAAGTGTCCACTTTGATGGAGAACGTTAAGAAGATGGTGGAAGAAAACAGAAGAGAGTTTTTCTCCACTGAAACATTTTCATCAGAAGAAATAAACATAAGAGAAGATCAACAACAAAACTTTGAAGAAAAACTGAAGAGAAGTGGAAGACAAACAATCAAGCATCTATTTCACAGACTCCATCTTCACAATAAACTGAGAGCTTCAGATGTTCTCCAGATAACCAAACATTCATTACAGTCACATGAGTCTTGTGCTGAAGAGGAGCTGATTCAGACTTTCACACAACAACTACTGATGATGAACTACAGAGCAAGATATATTAAAACTAAACAGATTAATGAACAGGATTACACACAACAAATATACAGTTATTCATGTGAAGATGAGTTTGATATTTTTGGTGATATGTATTTGTCTAATAAAGGAAACAGTCAATCTGAACTCATTCACCCGATGGATGTTCAGATGGCCATATTTCACTGTGCTGATGGTCTCCTGAAGCAGCTGATGGTCACTAAACTGTCCCAGTGTCAGTACGCTCTGCCTCTGCTTGTTCCTGATCCATTCACACAACAGATTGAGTTTCCTCTCTGGACATTCAGACAAATCAACAAGAGCTGGAAGATGAGAAACACCAACCATGAAATCATGAGTCAAACCCAGCCGATCTACAAGGCAGAAACTCCAATGGTGTTTTTCTTCAGGTTTGGCTCTGTGTCTTCATCCAAGTCTCAGCTGATGAACAGTCTGATCAATGAGAGACACAACACGTTCTTCCACAGGAACAGCCCAGGCAGCAGCAGATCCAGAGTCCTGATGGATGGAGTGGTGGAGATCGCCTGGTTCTGCCCCTCTGGGAAAGACACGGATAAATTCACTGAATGTGTTGCGTTCTGTAATCTACACGGTGATGCAGGAGACCATGAGAAACAGCTGCTGATCCTCTCTGAAATGGCCACAGTCAATGTTGTTCTTCTGCCAAAACTGGACAGGAATGACAGAAGCTAGTGCAACAATAATCCAAAACCTGTACAGTGAGAGAAAGCCACTCATTTGTCTTTTTACTGAGGGTGAATCTTCTTTAACTCAGGTTAAGAAAGGGAAATTCAAGATTGGTTTGAAAGACAGAAAGCAGTCAGATGTATCTGAAGAACTCAGAAGAGCGATAAATGATTGTCTCTCTGAATCATCTTCCACTTTCAGACTTGAAGATGTGGCCAAACACTCAGGCATCAGAGTAGATGAGGAAGATGATGAAGACTGCAGGAGAGGAAGAGAAGCAGCACAGCAGATGATGAGTTTACTGAAGGAGAAACATCTGATAGAAATCAAAGAATCATTTCTGCCTCATCAGGGGAAACTGTGGCATCAGTGGAGTCAGAAGAACAAAGAACTACATCGACCTCAAGGAGAAAATATAGAAACGGTAACAAGTGTGAAAAAAACAGAGATGAAGAAAATCCGTGAACAACAGCATGAAAGTGACATTAATAATTTTATGATGCAATTCATTAAAGAAATGAACTCAAATAATAAACATGGGAAGATGTTTTTTCTCAAATGGTTCGGAATCCTCCTGGATGAACACACATCAGCTGACCTTTCTGCTCTACATCACAAGTATAATGAAAAATGGTCAGCAGTCTTACGACTGAAATACAACAGTAATAAATCTGAACAACTCAAAGCTAAACAAACTGAACTTGAGAGAATATCTGAGGATCTTCAAGCTGCAGCTTTTGGTTTGGAGCACATCATGAGGGAGATCGGTCAGATCTATGAATCATGTTCATCTGTGAAGAAACAAAAGAAAGACCTGCAGGTTCACTTCTCTTCTCTCCCGAGTCTCGCAGCAGAGATGATGATCTCTGGATTTCCACTGGAGCTGATGGATGGAGATGCTGCTCATGTTCCTCTGGTCTGGATCTCTGCTGTTCTAGATGAACTCATCCAGAAACTGGGACACCAGACCAGAGTCTTTGTGCTGTCAGTTTTAGGGCTTCAGAGCTCTGGGAAATCCACCATGCTGAACGCCATGTTTGGGCTCCAGTTTGCCGTCAGTGCTGGCAGGAGCACCAGAGGAGCTTTCATGCAGCTGGTCAGAGTCTCAGACGAGATGAAAACACAGATGAACTTTGACTATATTCTGGTTGTTGATACTGAGGGTCTTTGTTCTCTAGAACTGGCTGGAAGATCAACAAGACATCATGATAATGAATTGGCCACATTTGTTGTTGGTCTTGGAAATCTGACACTGATCAACATCTTTGGAGAAAACCCATCTGAGATGCAGGACGTTCTTCAGATTGTTGTTCAGGCCTTCATGAGGATGAAGACGGTCAGACTGAATCCCAGCTGTGTGTTTGTGCATCAGAACGTTTCAGACATCACAGCTGGAGAGAAAAACATGGACGGAAGGAGACGACTGCTGCAGACACTGGATGAGATGACAAAACTCGCTGCTAAAGAGGAAGACTCTGATGCAGAACGTTTCAGTGATGTCATTAGATTTGATGTTCAGAATGATGTGAAGTATTTTGCTAAGCTCTGGGAGGGAAGCCCACCAATGGCACCACCAAACCCAAACTACTGTGAGAATATACAAGACCTCAAGATGACTATTATATCTCATGCCTCAAAATCACATGGAATGATGCTGATAAACCTAAAAGATCGTGTTAAAGATCTCTGGGAGGCTTTACTGAATGAACGATTCGTCTTCAGCTTCAGAAATTCTCTGGAGATTTCAGCCTACAGGAGACTGTAGCTCGAATACAGCAAGTGGTCCTGGAGTCTTCGCAGTGCCACGAGGGAAACTGAGAACAAACTACACAACAAAATAGACAATGAAGCGGTTGATGAGGTTAAGGAAACTGATCTTCAAAGAGAACTGAAAAAGACAAGTGAAGAAGTGAAAAAATCAATGTCAGAATTCTTTGAGAGAGACAAACATAAATAGGGGAGCGCGGGGCACAACCTAACACGCTTGTTTTAAATACTTTCGCACATGCTTGGATGACGAAACTTTGTGTATTTACTAGTTGCCATATCAACACTATATAGAAAACAAAAATTCCGCCAAAATTATTTATTTTTGGAACATATCCACAGACATTTATTAAACCATACCAAAAGTAAATGTCTTACTTAAGTTAATTTTTCATCTTTTTTTTTTTGTGTTTATTTAAAATAAGACAAATCTAATATTATTTTAATCTCCAAGATGTTATTTAACAGTTGATATAGTTATTTAATGTTTCGCTAACTAGCAGAAGACACTAGCCGGGTTTAAATCCCAGTTGTGCAGGCGGGGGCATGTTGTCACACTGCGTTACAATGTGCCCCTATTAGAAATATGCTATTATATTCTATACTTTTATTAATTTTATTGAGAAAACGTGAGAAAAAGGTGAATAAAAACTGTGAGTCAATGTTCAGAAATGACTAATTATTTATATGTTTTGAACTATCCAACACTGAATCTCTGTCCTAATATTTGCACAAATTTAGTAGCAAGTCATCAGGATTTTAATACACCACATGGAAGGTTTAAATATAGAGACTACAGAAGAGCAGGAGGAGATTATGCAGACTGGAGCATCAGCCCTGATCTCTCTGAACTGAACTACTGGAAGTGGTTTGTGTGCAGATTCCAGAAAGATCTGGAAAAACACTACAGTAAAACATTTGAGGGGAGTGGTGAGATTCCAGCTGAATGGAGAAAATACTTAAAACAAGAAGCTATTGAGAGTTTAGATAAATACATATAATGAAGCAGATAAAGAATGAGACTCTTATGTCTTCTCTCAGATTCAGATCACAGATATAATCATCAAATACACCAGACGAGAGTTAAAGACAAGATCCAGTTCCTCATACATGATTTGAACTACAAAAAAACATATTTCTGAACATATGCCTAAATGATAAAGTTCAAAATGCTTGATGAATATTATAGTTTATTACTAATAAAAACAGCTTAATCTCCATCATGAACTGAAAAAGATCTGTGATACGAATATTAATGATAGATTGTTGAAATATGATTGAAGTGCATATATGAATGTGTTTGTAAGCGCAGTGCTGGTGATCAAACGGTTGGAGGAAAGTGTGAGAAATAAACGGCAAATTAAACATCTCAGAGCCGTCGATCTGATTTATATCAAAATAACTCCAGTGGAAACTACTTCACTCAATAATGTCCACATCACTGAATTTACTGACCTTGTCCAGTGTCCTTTTACACTTGTTTAATACAGACCTCGTATTATGAAAAATATAGTTTTGACTTGAAATTAATTGAAATGATAAAACTGAAATGATCCATAGCAGATTTTTTAATTCGCTGACAGTATTTCAGTCTTTACTCAAATTCATTACTTAGACATTACTAAAATATATCTCATGAAAATAATGTTTATTACACAATACTGTGATCAAAATCTCTAATTCTGCCCTCAAACTCTCACTGATGACCTTTGAACTTCCACTTCTGCCCTGTGTGTGTCTGAACAACAAAACCACTGGGCAATTACAGTTCATGTTTGTATCATTCTCTGTTCAGTGTCACAAGAGTTCATCAGATTAATTTCACACTGATTGTCCAAATGAACGAGTTATAGAAACTTGTTAGCACACATCAGCTCTAGCTTTGGGTTTTCCAGCTGACCAGAGGATGAGGAAGAGCTGATTCTGATGTAACTGCAACACGAAGCATTTTAATGACACTCTTACAGTGGAAATGAAGCAGTCAAGTTAGTATAATTCAGTAAATGGATTTGCACTGCCGCGTCTTCTCCTCCTTCAGCGTCTCATCATTGCCTCTCCAGTTCCAGCGCTGGTTTCGAGTATATGTTTCGTCTCCAGCTGCTGCTGTTACTGAGTCTCCACACATAATAACACATCTGATAACTGTGGAGACATCTCTGTATTCAACACCAGATTAGTCTGTTACTGGCTAAAGCTCCAGCCGCTCTCCATGGTGCTGAATGTGGCGGATCTGCTGTCCATGGTGCTGAATCTGCCGGGTCTGCTGTCCATGGTGCTGAATCTGTAGACGCTCCATTAGATATAAGAGGCCTGTCCATCATTTCCTTTAATGGTGTAATCATTTCAACAAATCTGTTTGGACTTATCCTAAGTGTAAATTCTCACATGTTTGTAGTTTTTGCAAGGACCCGCACCTGAAATCGCTCTGCCCTCAACACTACAAACCTGCGACGTGAGGAAAGCCTCCATTACTCGCCAACACTCTCCAGCTTTCTTTCATCTCACCCAATGTCTTTTTTGTTCATCATTTAATCACTGGACTTTCTCAAGGGCTTTCAGTCGGTGTCCTTTCTTCTCTGTCTACTCTGTAAAAAGAGATGTGTTAAAGGTCCCATTCCATGAAAAGGTTTTTTAACATTAATATGAGTTCCCCTAGCCTGTATATGGTCCCCAAGTGGCTAGAAATTTCAGTCGGTGTAAACCGAGCTTTGGCTATCTTTCTCTGCCTTTGAAAAAATGGGGTTGATCTTGAATTTCCCCCTTATGTCGTCACCAGATCGACTTTATTTCTGTCAGACGTCTACAGAAGTGCTTGTTGAGAATTAACAGATGTTTAAATGTAGACGTTTCATTGAATGTTTCATTTGAAGTCACCAGAATCGTGATTAGTGTCAGCTTTATTTGGGCCCTTGACTCTTTAACATTAGTTTTTCTCTGGTTACACTAACTGTGTGTTTATTTTGAAGCAGCAAGAATAGCCATGTGCTATGAAAAATATAATCATATGATAATATTATACAGTATTGTTAATCTCAGCAAGTGTGTAATGTCTGATTGGTGACTTTTAAAAAGGTTTTTATGATTGTGGTTGTACAGCACGAGATCAGCAATGTCGCCGTTATCTGCACATTAGTTTTTAAAGAGACGTTGCGTACAGGATCTTAAAGTCTACACACTGTAAAAAGAGATGTGTTAAAAACAACAGAGTGTGTTTATGGTATTTTGACACATGTTGTGTAGATTTTTAACACACAATGTGTGTTAAAATGTAACTGGATGGAATAACACTGGGTGGAGGGCAGTTTGTGTTTATGAAAAATAAAACGTATATTTTATTTGGTATCCCATAAAAACTTTAAAATAAATAAAACAATACATATAAATAAATAAATAAAATCTAAATTTATAAAACCTTAAAGATTAACAGGGTTTTTTTGGCAGCCAATCACGTCATCACGAGTTAGTCTGTGGATTTGCCATGATCGCCGTCCTTCATGCCTTACAGAAAGTTGATGCATATGAAAAAATGTCATATAGACTACTTGGTTTTGGAGAAAGTGGAGTAAATACTTGACATTTATTAAAGGTACAGGACAATAACCTGGTAGTGAGACACAAAATAAGAGTGGCTTTAATATATATTGGGTGAGTGTGATGTGGTGGCAAACAAATTTATATTACCGAATAAGAGACAAACATGTATCAATTGTCTTTAAGGTTATTTATTTTCTTGCAAGGAAAGGTCAGCAGTCATACAGTCATTACAAAGAGCTTGCAGAGTGTGACCACGAGTGGGGGCATCTTTCCTTCTTTATAGTTGTTCCTCCCCCAAGGCTGTTTTCCAGAGGGTAAATGAAGATATCTCTCTGCCATAACTAACACACTGTTTAGATTTGTCTCATATTAATCATATTATACCCTTGAATGGAGACTCTCTGTCTCGATCATACACTTAGTCACACATTAACTTTTGTCAGGTCATATACAAGGTCATACACATACATATTCATAAGGGTATGTATCAACACTACATTAATCTAATTACCATCATATTTCTAAGATTCTATAAATATAATTAAATGCAAACATATAGAACATATTAAACTTCTTCCACAGTGACTAACTTTTTCACATTATAATTTTACTTGTTTATTCATTTATTTATTTATTGGGATTTATTCTAGCAATCTCTGTGTGTGTTTTTGTTGTTGTTTTAACTCTTGGTGCCATTTTAGGATGCCAAATTACTTATTCTAACTTGTGTTAGTGTGAAAAAAGAGAGACTGTGGAGTGATACACAAATTATAAAAAAAAATGGTGTTTAACAGGCGTCACCAAGTCATTAACTTGTCATTAACAAAACACAATCAAAGAAACAAAATGAACCTTCTTTAAAACACATTTATTACCTCCATTGAACATTTCTAAAGGAAAGTAAATGAGTTAAAGGTGTTTCTTCTATTGATTTTTCACATGCTGGTTCACTTCACACACACAAACGGCTTCTTTATAGTACATTGGTCATCATTCCAGTTGCCATCTGTTGCAAGACAGAACAAAATATTTGTTTTTATCATTTGTGTTAATCATTGTTTTAATCATTTAATCATTTGATTATATATAAAAATAAAAATAAACGAATTGTTTATTTAGTCTATTTAGATAGTTTATGAGCATTAACAGCAGTTACTTACTGCCATAGTTCATCTCAATGCAGTTCTCTTTTCCACCATTGTTATTGGGCTCTCCAGACGACCATATTTCATAGTTCATTTTGGATCCATCACTCCAGAACCAAACTCCCTCCTGTGAACAGAAGAGAAAAAAGACATTGTGTTTATGTCCACAGCTCACATGGCTTAATTTTATCTTTATTCATCTAAAAGATTATTTCACATTAGCATTGACCCTGTCTCCACTTTAAAAATGTCAGAAATCTAAACAGAAATGAACAGAAATTATTTCACAAACAGGGTATCAGTGAAGAATATGTTAAAAATACTTAAGAAAGGGCTTATGTGGTGGTGCCCATCTCATGGTTGCCAATGCCCTAAACTAACTATTATAAGAACCAAAAAAAAAAAAAAGATAAAAACACATCTATCTTTACGCATTTTGAATTTTTTTTTTTAATGTAACTGTAAATGCCCAGTAGCACAAAAAGCATGATCAAAAAAAAAAAATTGTATACTTGAACAGCATCATGGCCTCCGATCCAGGTATGAGTTGAGGCCTTAGTTTCAGATCTAATCAGGTTCTGTATAAAAGCGTACTCCTGATGGCTGTGCACAGAAGCAAGGTTCCCCTCCATCTCCAAACATAATTTCTGTAGAGGCGGAGACATGAACAAACACCACTATTTATAATAAAAAAAAGGTATTATTTTAAATTAATATTCCAAAATCTGTGACATGCCTTCAGTTACCATTGAAATAAGTTTTACTCGTGCTGTTTATTTTTTGATTTGGTTAAGTCTAAAATCTGCCATTAGAGGTGGGACTACTTTTCTAGAAAATGTTCTGGTTATACTGTAGATTTAGATTAGATATAACTTCACATATATAAAGTTTTTCAGTTATCCTCTCATGATAACATGAAATGTGTTGTCTTTATTTTCATACCATTGTGATGTTTTATTATCAGTGATATATGTTTACATCCTAGAGCTCCATTGTAATTTCTTTACTGTTAACATTTTTTTTTTTTTTTTTTTTAACTGAGGAACAAGATGAAATTATTTTCCTGCAATAATTAACAGGTGTCACAGATGTTTACAGAGCTTAAGTTGTATTTAACCAAGAATATACTTATATGATTTTTATGTCATATTAGAAGATGAATGTATCATACCTCTGCATCACTCCATGTTTGAAGGTTATTGAAAAACTTGAAGCATCTGCTTCCAAAGGCAGTCCACCCGTCCATACAGGCTGTTAAAGGGAAGTTTTGTATGTTCTTTTTTTTAACTTTTTTTTTACCATTAATGACCTTTCATGTAATTAAATTAATAATTTAAAGGTACAGTATGTAACTTTTGTCCCTTTACCGGTAAAAAAACAAAAAGGCATGCAACATTGTTTTGGCGACGCTTCACAATAGATGCTTTACAGTGAACTCTGTTAGACAGTCTATCTGTTCAATAAAACACCTTTGAGTAATAAAAACACCATCATCTCCACTTCGCTTTTACAACTTTTCAAATCCCTCAGTTCTCTCCATCTCCTAAAGCCAAGCTGATGTTGATTCTTGTTTTATCACGAGCTCTGTCTCGTTCTCTTTTCTCCAGCAGACTCTCGTCTGTTCGGTGTTTGTTTAAAACAGGTGTGAAGACACCCGTAGGTGTGTTTTTTGTTGTTTTTTTTCAAAGTCTACAGGGTGAATCTCAAGAGGTTGGAGATTTAGCTGCTCCATCTCTTCCTTTCTTGCTCATGTGAAAGCTAACCCCTGCCACTCACACACCAGACGCATGGCAAAGTAGCCGGAGCAACTTTTCTCTATTTACGTATATATGACGAGACACGCACGGGCGAGTGATGTATACGCAATTACCCATGAAAACTGGTCCGACAGGTCTAAAATATAAACACTTATAACAGGCTTACCATAGTGAACCAGTGAATCATGTTTTGTAAGAAGGATTGATGATGTATTTGACTCATTACTTACAATTTTGTTTATTTTGAACAAAAAAGCTACATAGTGTACCTTAAATAAAGGATTAAAACAATATTTTAACAAAGAAACATCATGATGTGAAAATACATTTAAGATGTTGCACTAATCAAAGTATTTTGTTTTTGTTAACCTATGGCTCCACCCTCCCAACACCATAGCAACGTTTTGCACCATCCATAAAAAAACAAAACATAACATTAAGGAAAACATTTAATAATTATTGCAAAATTGCCCAAATTAAAACATGTAAAAATATACTGTGTATTAAACTTCACCAGAAAAAAACAGGCAAATAATTGAAATGCAAAAAAAACGAAATTACTTTAACACAACAATATTGATACACTGATCAATAGCAATACACCACTCACTTGTGTTCTATAATTATTTAGTACCCTATCAAGTGTATGAGAGTAACTATTACAGCAATATTTCATATGAGAAACATGCACACACCTGCTGATGGTGTAGTCTGGCCAGAATCCCCTGGTGTCAATCCACTGCCTGCCTCTGAGTCCGATGTGTTGTCTTCACATGTACAATCAGACATGGCATTGCCACATACCATTATAAACACTTTTGAAACTATTCTATATAGCTTAAGCTGTAAACAAGAAGTAAACACTTACAGTTGGGACTGGGGCTTGCCTCTGATGCTTCTCTTCCTACAGTAGCATTTGTCATGTGTATCTCCAAAAATGTGTCGTTTGCACCTGTCATGATTTGACATGTTTGAACCATTAAAGGGTTAGTTCACCCAAAAATGAAAATTCTGTCAGTAATTACTCACCCTCATGTTGTTCCAACCCCGTAAGACTTTCGTTCATCTTCAGAACACAAATTAAGATATTTTTGATGAAATCTGAGAGCTGTCTCACTCCTCCACAGGCTTATGGACACTATAACTTGCTGGCCCAGAAAATGTATTAAAGACATCGTTAATATAGTCCAAGTGACTCCAGTGGCTCAGTCTTAAGTTTATAAAGCGACAAGAATACTTTTTCATTTCCTTCTCTCTGGGCCTCGAGTCTTTTCACGTAGTGTTTTTGCGTAGCGCGTCTGTGTTGCACGTCACACGCATCACACACATGACCAGCATCGCCCAATAGTGAGCCTACGTGGTGACGTGCAACACAGACGCGCTGCGCAAAAACACTACGTGAACTCACTCGAGGCACAGAGAGAGAATGAAATGAATAGTGGAATAAAGTCGTTATTTTTGTTTGTTTTTGCGCACAAAAAGTATTCTCGTCGCTTTATAAACTTAAGATTGAGCCACTGGAGTCACTTGGACTATATTAACGATCTCTTTAATACATTTTCTGGGCCAGCAAGTTATAGTGTCCATAAGCCTGTGGAGGAGTGAGACAGCTCTCAGATTTAATCAAAAATATCTTAATTTGTGTTCCGAAGATGAACGAAGGTCTTACGGGGTTGGAACAACATGAGGGTGAGTAATTACTGACAGAATTTTCATTTTTGGGTGAACAAACCCTTTAATATAAAACTCTTCAGCATAAACAAACAGATTCTCATAATCTACACACCCAAATCACAATCCCTGTCAGTTATTTATGTATGCATAAGTTTAATTAAACTGAATTAATGTAAAACTCATAAAAAAAAAAAAAAAAATTATGTTGAAACTGTTTTTTGGCAGGTCCACACTGGTTATCAAACTTGTCATGGTTATGACACTATCACTTGGTCAATTACACTAAACAGCCACCTCTGATAATGTTTTTTTTTTTTTTTCTGTACTATGCTATAATATTCCGCTGCTGAAATGAGCATTACGTGTGGTAAATCCGTCCCGTGGTGCTAATATGCAGTCACCGTCATGTTTTGCTCGTGATGATGGAGCGACCAGCTTGTAGTAGAACAATTAACCCCTTAGTAACATACCTGTATATTTCGCTTTCTTTTTCTCATCCTGTTTTCTTTTTATGATACTGAGCCCCTGATGGCTTTGACCTTTTCGGCTATGACGATGTTCCCTGCCGCCTTCTAGGCTACATCTCATTTCTCTAACAGCAGCGGCCACTATCACCAGGGAGACTTGTCACTCAGATACTCGCAAGTAATCATAATGCCTCGAAATAGCAAAAGTATGAAATAATAATAATAATAATAATAATAATAATAATAATAATAATAAAATACATATAAATAAAACAAATCTATTGGTGAGGCGGTCTAGGCGACCACCTAGAATGCCTATGCCTAGAAACGGCCCTGCTACTACTACTAATATTAATAATAATAAATATACTACAGATTTAACATGTGTATTTGTTTATTGTCAACAAATACAAATATAAAATACATTCATAAGAATCAATAACGTTAGCTAATATAATTGTTGTTGTTTTATTGTCTAAATGTCATCATAATAATTAAGAAACAAACTTAGGTTTACTTTAGTGCACATACTGTATTAGTTCCTTCTTCTGATTAGTCATTACAGAATCCCAGGTGTGCTATAGTTCATGTTAAAATATCAGTTATGATGTGAAACGTGGAATAACTCTTACCTGAAGCAGTCAAAGCTATGAGAAGACAGAGAGACAGGTAGACAGTCCAGGCCACCATTGTTTCTCTGAATACTGAAACAGAAATATACAGAATTAATTATTACAAAGTTTTATTTTTGTGACACGAACCAGTTCAGTAGATCAATGTCAACGTCTGGATATTGTGTTGTGGAGCGGAGCCCTGGTTCATCTTTTTATATACTGGAAGGGAGTGTGTTTATCAGCATCATCCATCACATGCTCTTCCTGTGCAAACACTGTTTTTGTATAGTTTGAACTTGAGCCACTTCTGTTATAATACCATTATTGTGTTGTGTCTTTTATGTGTGTTATTGGTATGTATACAGAATAAATAAATAGATATTATTCATCTATTCTGTAATTGCATCAGTGTGCATGTTTTACAGTATGTACATGGTTTATTACTCACACTCTTCATAAGATGCTCTTTGTTCTCCTGGAATGAATGGAGGATTGTTGCTGTCATCAGCAAATATGTACAAATATTTACACTGTAAAACCTTGCTGTAAAAAAAACTGCCACATTCTGACCGTAACATACATTTTCCATTAAGACTGTAATGAACCGTAGATACCGTGGAAAACAATGAATTCTGGGTAATATTTGTTGTTTTCGAGAAAGTAGCTTACTGGAATATACTATGAATGGTATGACCTTTGAATACTGTTCCTTCATTAATGAATAACTACACAGCAACAAATGAGTAATACACTATTGACATTCTAATAACTCTGCTGAATGTGGTAGGTCACTATTAGCTAACAAAGATGGTCAGGTGATACATCACTCATCATCATAAAGTAAAATTGACTAATGTGATCAAAAGTGGTTGCTTGTTATTACAGTTTTTCTCGATTGCTTAAACACTATAACCAGGCTTTTGACCTAAAATTTCAAAACCATAATGCCATTTATCAAAAAGCACACATAACATAACTTACCAGTTTTGGAAATGTTGTTTTGAATTTATTGCACCAGTGTCTGAGACAATGTTGTAGTGTGTGTGATTTTGAGGGCTTATGTGTCCTGTCTGAGGGCACTTGCAACACCAAAGTCACTGGCTTGATTCCCAGGGAAAGCAAGAACTGATAAGAATGTAGATGTGTACCTTGAAATGCAATTCAAGCGTCTGCCAAATGCATAAATGTAAAAAAAGTTTTTTTTTTTTTAAATAAATTAATTAATAAATGTAAGGACGATAACTATGAAGATAACAATAGATACATAGCTGATGAACGTGTTTTGGATATTGATATTGCTATTTACCTGTTTCAAAGAAATATTATTTGCTTGTTTTTAAGTTAATACCATATAAATATGCTGAGTATGTGTCAGGAACCCACATAGACAAACTGGCTTTCTCAACAAGTCTATGGGAATTATAGATGTGGTAGATGTGCTCATTGGCGCCAACACTACGCAAACAAACAAAACAAAACAAACAAACAAAACGTAACCTTTTACGTAGTCAAGGGTATTGACTATTATCCTCACTGCAGTGCATGTAACATTGTGGACATATTGATGATGTATGTCTGTAATGTGTATATGTATATATATATTTCTACAAAACGTTTTGCTCTTGTTAGGCTTTTGATGATGATAATTATGTATATTTGATGATGACAATTATGTATATTGTGTTGATTTATTTGAGGTTGTGACTTATATTTTCTTAACTGGGTATTTATGGGAATGTGTTGGATATTGGCATTTAAAATATTATGACTTTAAGAACAACTGATCATGTGACAGGTAATTAACATGAGAGCTCAGACCATTAACTGAGCGAACCTGAGGACGCTATATGCGAAACGTGTTGCTCGCTTTGAATAAATAAAAGAGTAAAGTCAATAGTGTGCAGTAGAGTGTTTTGAATTTTTGTCTTTTAAATCCGTTCCTGCCATCTACCTGCACCTATCAGGCTGTGCATGGACAACGTGATCTCATGAGAATATGCGTGTATTTTTACGTACACGCGTAAACCTCAGCCCTCACCAGAGATGGCCGCCGACATGCTCGTTCTTGAGCCGGTGTCTGTTCCTGAGCCGGTGCCTGCCCCAACCTATGACTCCGTAGTGGTCTCCAAGAAATTTTTTTTGGGGGGGGGGGGGGGCAATAGGTCCCGCGATTTGACCATGGAGGCCGCGCCGCCATGGTCGCCTCTTCAGCCAGCTCCGCCATGGCCGCCTGAAGGGTTGTCTCCGCCCTGGCCGCCTGAATGGTTGTCTTCGCCTGAAGGGTCGTCTCCGCCCTGGCCGCTTGAAGGGTCGTCTCCGCCCTGGCCGCTTGAAGGGTCGTCTCAGCCCGAAGGGTCTTCACCTCCATGGCCGTCTGCACAGTCTGCTCCGCCCTGGTCGCCTGCGCAGCCTGCTTTCCCCTGCATGTGTATCCTGCTTTCTCCCCGTTCCTACCGCATCGTGACTATACTGTAGATGTAGATTAGATATAACTTCAAATATATAAAGTTTTTCAGTTATCCTCTCATGATAACATGAAATGTGTTGTCTTTATTTTCATACCATTGTGATGTTTTATTATCAGTGATATATGTTTACACCCTAGAGCTCCATTGTAATTTCTTTACTGTTAACATATTTTTGTTTTTAAACTGAGGAACAAGATGAAATTATTTTCCTGCAATAATTAACAGGTGTCACAGATGTTTACAGAGCTTAAGTTGTATTTCACCAAGAATATACTTATATGATTTTTATGTCATATTAGAAGATGAATGTATCATACCTCTGCATCACTCCATGTTTGAGGATTATAGAAAAACTTGAAGCATCTGCTTCCAAAGGCAGTCCATCCTGCCCAACAGGCTGTTAAAGGGAAGTCTTGTGTTATTTTTCTAAAACTTTTTTTTTTACCATTAATGACCTTTCATGTAATTAAACTAATAATTTTACGGTACAGTATGTAACTTTTGTCCCTTTACCGGTTAAAACACAAAAAGGCATGCAACATTGTTTTGGTCGTGCTTCAGCTTTGCATGACAGTGCAGATGAAGGCGACGCTTCACAATAGATGCTTTACAGTGAACTCTGTTAGACAGTCTATCTGTTCAATAAAACACCTTTGAGTAATAAAAACACCATCTCCACTTTGCTTTTACAACTTTTCAAATCCCTCAGTTCTCTCCATCTCCTAAAGCCAAGCTAATGTTGATTCTTGTTTTATTACGAGCTCTGTCTCGTTCTATTTTCTCCAGCAGACTCTCGTCTGTTCGGTGTTTGTTTATAACGGGTGTGAAGACTAAAAAAATAATGTGAAAGCTAACCCCTGCCACTCACACACCAGACACATGGCAAAGTAGCCAGAGCAACCTTTAGTCGAGTCCCAAAATAGATAAATAGCCCTGGATAAGATGCAGTAGGCATTTTTAAGGAAAAGTACTTCAAGTGTTGTTTCTATATGATTTTTAGGTGCTGAATCCATTTCTGCCGTATAACAAGTTGTAAACATCACTGTTTTGGCATAAACAATAAAAACAAAATGGCTGGCAAAAAAAAAAAAAAAACGTTTTAATGCATTTATTGCAGTTTAAACATTAAACATTATAACTAAACTATGCATTCTCAGAATATTTAAACATGTAAACAATGAAAAAACAACATTAACCCTCTGGGGTCTGAGGTGTTTTTGGGGTCCTTGAGATGTTCTGACATGCCCTGACATTTGTGCTTTTTTCAGTTGCTTATAAACATAGTAATGGCAAAAAAAAATTACACACTATTTAGCACAAACAGGGCTACCATAATATGTGAGCAACAAGAATGTACATGTCTGCATTTTTGAGAGAATAATGTTTATGCGTGGTTATTGAAAAAACTAAAAACTAAAGTTTCTGAAATAAGACCACAAAACACACACTAAATATGTGCCAATAAGACTTTTGTCTAATGGATGTCATCGCCTAGTGTTTTTTCTTCAAAATGATGTGAAAATCACCCTGCCTAATCCTTCACATAACACAATACATTGATTTGAATTTTGCAAAGCACTTTCTGTTTGGAAAGGTCATATGCGGAGTGGGCGTCACAGATCATGCATATGTAGTGGTTCACACCTGAGGACCGCATACTTAATGAGCCATTCATTCAGGTGAGTCACTGAGCCACAAGAATGCAAGAGCAACAGTTGGAAGCATCTCAATTCTTTTTTATTTTTCCACATATTGTGCTTGCAATTTGGCCTATAATAGCCAAGGAAAACATGTAATTGTGCAGTTAATTCTCATACTGTATTTTCAGTTTTGGAATATTTATCTTCTCCCCAAATTTGTCACTAATAAAACACAATAAAAATTATTTAAAGAAAAGGCTTATATTTACCTTTTAATAGTTTGTTTACATCTACCTTGTAAATATTTAAATAAACAACAATTCAAGTGTAATCTTTCTTTGTACAAACTAAAGTATACATTTTATCATACATATTTCAAAGTTAAGGATTTGATTGATTATTTGATTATTTTTGACAAAAAAATTGGCAAATAAAAGCTTATTTGAGGTGGCAGATATTTTACAGTAAAAATGTATAATCTATCCAAAACTAATCAACGAAATGTTGTCTTTCATATGTCTGTAACATAGGTCTTTCATTTTTATTATAAGGAATATAAATGCTAAAATGCTAAAAGGAATATAAACGAGAAAACACAGCCCCTCACAGGTTTGCGCCGTGGATTCCCGCGAGTCAGACGCGGATACTGTGTTTGTTTTAGGCTCGCGCAGTCTTCACTCGGACGCGCGCTTCAATCCGTTGTGGAGACTCTCTTTTCGTTCCAGTGAAATTACAAAACAAAATACACACACACACATGTCTCTGCCTGATATACAACCACTGATAAACATAATCTGATTTGACAAAAAAAAAAAAAACTATATGAGTGCGGATTCAAACTCAGAACCTCTGACACGCTAGGCAAATGTTCTACCACTAGACCACTTGAGTTCACGTATTTACTCACGTGAAAACTCGGTGTTTACTCGGCGTGATCAATTCGCTCTTGAACATGCTGCCGTTCGTCTGAGTTACAATCTTCCTCTGAGGAAAAGCCAAGGTGAGTTATTTCTCGCTGTCCAGAATCATCTGAAGAGCGTCTTTACCGGAGAAACGCGCCATCCTCTCTAAACGCGATGAACTATCAGTGAATCTGATCTGATGAAACTTCGTGTTTTCAAGGCATTGATCGGGGGGCGGGTGCGAAGCATAGATCACCTAAACTATTTACCATGTCAATAGCGCCGGGGGCGGGGCGGCCTCAGTTCATTATAGAGATAATTAGGCAGAAGGAAAAAACGGTACCTCTCCTTGCTTTCAAACGGATTACATGAGTTGAAAACATTTGTTTTTTTTATTAATTACTTCATTTAAAAGAAGAGATTTCAAGCTTCATAAAGACATATATCACGTGCCTGTGTGAGAAGTATTCGCTGAGTTATGATTCATTTTCGGACGCGTTTCAGAATGGACTACACGGACAGAGAGAAGGCAGAACTCGCTCCGTGATTATTTTTCTTAATTTGGCGAAAAGCACAACACTTTGTTTTTATTGTGAGTATACAGAAAAATAATACACATTTAACAGAATCGATTGATGTATGAAACTCCTATGGAAAATCAAAGTCAACAGAGTATTTATGAGTTTATTTTACACTGATAAAAAAAAAGCGAGCTGGTATCGCCGGCGATACCGCCGACCTCAGGGGGTTAACATGAAAGGGACAGTTTTTAATGGCTGCTGGAATTATGCCAAGGTACCAAGGTACACTGGGAAGCATATATCAGTGGAAATATGCAATTATGCCCAGCCCAAAGGGGGGAACTTGGAATACACATGACCCCAGGGGGCTGCATATTGAGAATCACTGGGGTGTCCAGCCGCAGGTGGAATATTTCAAACCCAGGGGTGGCAAGGTGGCTTGCCGAGGGAAAGACACATGCTCAGAGAGGCTTACAGTGGACTATACACGTGGGGGTCGCCCAGAGGCCGTGTTAGGTGTCGCCCAGCCTGCAGCTCTACAGATGTCTGTTAGCGAGGCGCCATGCGCTAGAGCCCAAGAGGATGCCACACTCCGGGTGGAGTGGGCCGTCACACCAAGGGGGCATGGTCGACCTTGCTGCTGGTAAGCCAAAGCAATGGCGTCCACTATCCAGTGTGACAACCTTTGCTTGGAGAGAGCCTTTCCCTTCAGCTTCCCACCATGACAGACAAAGAGCTGGTCTGAAGTCCTGAAACACTGCGTTCTGTCTACGTAAGCATGGAGGGTGCGTACTGGACAGAGCAGTGCCAAGGCTGGGTCTGCCTCCTCCGAGGGCAGCGCTTGCAGGTTCACCACCTGGTCTCGAAAGGGTGTGGTGGGAACCTTGGGCACATATCCAGGCTGGGGTCTCAGGATCACGTAAGAGTTAGCCGGTCCAAATTCCAGGCACGCTTCGTCAACCGAAAATGCCTGCAGGTCCCCTACCCTCTTGATGGAGGCCAATGCAACCAGGAGCACTGTCTTCATTGACAGGAACTTAAGCTCCACTGATTGCAGAGGCTCAAAGGGAGCACTCTGCAGAGCAGTTAAAACCACTGAGAGGTCCCAAGAGGGAACGAGAGGAGGGCGAGGAGGATTCAGTCTCCTCGCTCCTCTCAGGAAACTGATGATCAGGTCGTGCTTTCCAATGGACTTACCATCAACTGCATCATGATGTGTGGCAATGGCGGCACCATACACTTTCAGGGTGGAGGGAGACAGCCTTCGCTCCAACCCTTCTTGCAGGAAGGAAAGCACGACACTGATCGGGCCTTTCGTGGGTTCTTGAAGTTTAGAAGAACACCAGTTGACGAAGAGGTTCCACTTCAACGCATAGGCATGTCTCGTGGACGATGCTCTAGCGGAAGTGATGGTAGCCACCACCGCTGGTGGTAGGGTACTCAAACCTGCCTCGTCCCGTCCAGGAACCACACATGGAGATTTCAAAGATCGGGACGAGGGTGCCATAGGGTGCCCCGTCCCTGAGAAAGCAGGTTCTTTCTCAGAGGAATTGGCCAGGGAGGTGCTGTCGCGAGGAGTACTAGTTCTTGGAACCAGGTGTGGTTGTGCCAATACGGGGCAACCAAAATTACCTGCTCCTCGTCCTCCCTGATCTTGAGCAAAGTCTGCGCAAGAAGGCTCACTGGGGGAAACGCATACTTGCAGAGGCCCCGCGGCCAGCTGTGCGCCAGTGCATCCGTGCCGAGCGTGCCCTCGGTCAGAGAATAAAACAGGTCGCAGTGGGACGAGTCGTGGGAGGCAAACAGATCTACCTGTGCGTCCCCGAACTGATCCCAAATCAGCTGAACAAATCCCAGTTGACCCGAAGGCCCAGACAAGCTAGGTGCCGGAGCACTAGGTCCCTGTGTTCGCAAACCTTGTCTCGAGAGTGAGCTAGGATCAGCCAGTCGTCGAGAGGAACAAGGGCTGCCTCGACAACCTTCGTGAAGACGCGAGGAGACAAGGCTAGCCCGAAAGGGAGAACCGCGTACTGGTATGCCTGCCCCTCGAATTATATATATATATATATATATATATATATATATATATATATACTGGTATGCCTCATTTGCATATGTAAACATGACATTTCAGAAAACTTGTAATACAAAAAATGTCTGTCTCTATGTAAGTGAAAAACTGGAAAGGTTTTATGGTGATATCTATAACTTAAAAATTTTACCCTGTCCACCTGTAGTGTTTCGGCTGTGAATAATGCACCTATTGTTTCAATAACAATTACAAGAAAATGGGACCCTTATTTCAATGTTATACGGTGGATCCTTATTCAGGAGACATTGAACTTTCTAAAAATGTGGTATAACAACTTTTCCTCAAAAATGCCTACAGGGTTACGCAATCTTGAAGATTCGGACCTGACTACTTCCTCTATTTACGTATATGACGAGACACCCACGGGCGAGTGATGTATGTCCGCAATTTCCCATGAAAACTGGTCCGACAGGTCTAAAATATAAACACTTATAACAGGCTTACCATAGTGAATCAGTGAATCATGTTTTGTAAGAAGGATTGATAATGTATTTGACTCATTACTTACAATTTTGTTTATTTTGAACAAAAAAGCTACATAGTGTACCTTAAATAAAGGATTAAAACAATATTTTAACAAAGAAACATCATGATGTGAAAATACATTTAAGATTTTGCACTAATCAAATAAGTCGGGTTTTTTTTTTTTTTTACCTATGGCTCCACCCTCCCAACACCATACCAACGTTTTGCACCATCCCAAAAAAAAAAAAAATAATAATAATAAAAAAAAAAATGTACCATTAAGGAAAACATTTAATAATTATTGCAAAATTGCCCAAATTCAAGTATGTACAAATACACTGTGTATTAAACCAGAAAAACAGGCAAATAATTGAAATGCAATACTTTAACACAACAATATTGATATTGCTATGTGGGGCCCAAACGGGCTGCAAATGGGCTCATATCCGGGGCCCACCTGGGCTACCCAACTGGGAACCCAGATAATTTTGGCCGCGGTTTCCGTGGTGGCCCCACATGTGTTAGCCCAGATGGGTTGATGATGGGCTCTTGATGGGGTCCATATCGGGCCCATATGGGTAACCTAGGTAGCACCCATTTAGGGCCTACAGGAGTCTGCCCACATGGGTTGATGATGGGACCCAGATAGGTCTTATCTAGGGCTCTTAAGGGCCACAACGGGTATATGGGCTACCATATTTGTCTGTTTGGGTTACCTTATTTTACAGTAAACCCCTAAATACAATCATTACATGTAATCCACTAAACTATACTAAAATGTTAAAGGTATTCAATGAACAGAAACCAGTAGTTCACTTTTAAAGTTACTTTATTAAGCAAGTACAAGTATCATAAAACAAGAAAAGAAAAAAGTAAAATATATATATATATATATATATATATATATATATACATATACATACATACACGTTATATATGCATATCTGAAAAATTAACCATTTCACAAACAAAACAATAACCGTGCAGCTTCTCACTCCTCAGTTGTCGCTCTCCCAACGGCCCTTTGAAAAGAGAAAATAAATCAGTCAACCATGTAGCGACAATGGGTAGAAAGCAACCACCAACTAATCTTCTTTTTGAATATTAATTCAAATTCTCTACTTCTCGATGACTGAGGGGGGAAGATTTGTTCAGAACGTCTCATGATCATCACCGGTCTGACTAATTGAAGGAGCCCCCGGCACTAACACATAACTGGTCAATGGCTAGCTTTATGGCCTACCAGGACTGGTTAAGATAAAGACAGTGTCCGCACATTCCAGAGTCAAATCACCAAGACCAGAGCCATAAGTCACCCATCCCGGTGCCAGAGAGTCTGCAAAAGACCCTTTAGAAGAAGAATCGACACCAGCAGATGTTACTGAAACCCCCGACAACATTCCTGAACACTTCCTCATTAAGACCTCTGAACAAACAGAGTTCTGTCTCTTCACCAGAGAACTGATTCTTATCAATAACTATACATAAAATCATTCAAGAACAATTTTCAATGGACTCATGATCAAACAATCATGCAACTACCTAATCCTGGGTTGTTTCCACCACTTATATGTATATTTTAATAAGATAATATGTTTTGATCCCATTTAATTCAGGTAATAGTTATTATATTAACTATTAGAAGGAGTGAATGAATGAAAGTGTGTACTGTTTCATATCAATGCTATCTTACGAACACAACTAGCAAGATGGCTTGAATGATATCGGTGTAATATGTTTTGATCTTCTTTTAATTAGAAATCATGTCTAAACTGTGGCCCCTGTTCTCTCTGTTAGTAAGGAGAGCACAGATAAGCATGATTTACGATCAGAACTGAAAAGAACTTCACCTCCTAAATTCAGCCAGTGTCTAATTGGCCAGAACTCATCCTGGAGGTTGGACAAAGTTTTAGTTTAAAACCTTAGACCCAAAAACAATGCTCGCTCTCGCTGCTCTCTCTCTCTCTCTCTCTCTCTCGCTGCTCTCGAAGCTCTCTCTCTCTCTATAGGAACCATGTAAACGCGCAAACGAAATAACCCAAATCAAGATCTGAAGAACATGGGTTAAATAGCTTCATTCAAGCCATCATCATCTACTCTCAATTTCCTTTCTTTTCTTAGTTTCATTTCTTTTCCGTTGTGAGTGTCGGTTCTAAGTTAAGTTTTGCGACAAGATTTCGAGCCACGTTTCTTCTGCAAAGCCAGCTTCAAACAAAGACTTTCATTCCGCCAGCACACCACGTGACTGACCCCGTGATCCAGACATCAGGCACGAGGAGACCGAACGGACCGGGAAAACCCCTTTCACGCAACAAAAAGGGAATCCCCAAAAGCAAATACGCAAGTACCTCCATGCAGGCGAAAATCTTAACTGGTGTATTTATATAACTTTAATAACCTGCCTAAAACGATAGAAGGGTTAAATTAATGATTGATGGTTTGTTCAGGTCATGTCTAGTGTATATGGAATCGTGAGATTTCATCCTTTCACTCTTAAACCCACTCTTTCCTCACTCTATCCCTTTCTGCAACGCGTATGAATGTGTATGTGTGTGTGTGCGTGTGTTTGTGTTAGATATTAGCTTTATGTGTTAGTAGTCTATATAATCAATAAAGTATTGTTTGTATTTAAAAGAGATTACTCGTGTGTGCTTATCAGATTTATTGTCTTGAACTTCGATTTAAGTTACCTATGCTGTTACCCTTAATTTACTTCGTAATTTATTGTTAGCTGGGGATTAATTCTTTCTTGACCAGGAAGATATTATATTTCCTAGAGTTAATATTTGTTTATGCTTTCTGTTCATTGGATGAACTGATAAAATGATCATACTATTGATTCTGCTACAGTAAATTCTGAAGATAATTAAAAATAATTAAAATATTAATTATTGGTCATATTCCGTTATGAATAATAATTAATAATATTTATACGTGGGCGTATAAACGCTACATTTATATTGGTGGAGAATGCGGGCAGTTTAACCTAAATTGTAAGCATATACGAAGTAATTATATTTTCATAGTATGCGAAGGGAGAGATCCGAACCTCCGAGTCTGTGTGTATGACGTATGCAGCGAGCGCCGCGCGCCCTGTTTGAATGAATGTGAATACACAGAGAGAGCTGTTACTCTAGTCTAGGCTGCCTGCCTATTTTTATTTTATTTTAAACTGCAGTAAAATAACCCAAGATATAAGATCTCACACAATGATAAGGTAAGGATTGAGCGTGTCCCTCAATTTCTGAAATACTTATAGCTTAAGACGTCTGCGTGTTCCAGAGTCTTTCAAATAGCTATAACGTTATGTGTGTTTGTATCAGTCAGAGAGCTGAATGAAATTAAAACTGCAGTAATTAAAATAACCATGTAAAGGACGGATGAGCGTGTTCCTCGTCTAACGTTCCTTATTTATCTGATTGTCACTCAGTGCGTGTTCCACTGCAAGGACGAATATTCTCCTCACAGATTAGTCTTTATTTCTCAGGTTGTCCGTGCGTGTCCCACGGCAATCCCCGTGATAAACTATAAGCTTATCTGTGTCAGTTCAATTAATTCTCGCGTAAACACTGCGTATGTCCGAGTGTAGTTGAATAGGAATTATTTAAAGTTGTGTTCAAGTAAAGCTTGACGTTGAAACTTAACCAACAGTTAGGAACCCTGTTGTTTTTGTGTGCTCAGATAACATTGCACAGAGACGATCCGCCGAGATCGCTATTGTTCCATCTATTACAGCGCAAAGCTGCCCTTTAAAGTTAATCTCACTCTTAAACAACTGAGTGAAGCCCCACGTCGTAAAAACTACGAGTGGTGTCCTTTATTTGTATTTTTGAAATGCGCCGACATTTCACGTAATATGATCGACGTGCATATTCTTTGAACATTGTTGAAATGTGCCGACATTTCATGTAACATGCATTACTGTTTACAAACTGCAATTCACATGTTTGCCCACTAGCGTTGTTTTGTCGCCATAGTTACAATCGTGACACGGAAGTCTTAACCAACGCTTCCGGGGGAACTCTGACCCTCGCATGATCAGAGCCACAGCAAAGCCCTGACCACAGTGTAAACAAACCCTTTGGTGGCTAAGCTAGCTGCTAACCCTTGGCTAAGCTAACCTAACCTAGGCAGTTGTTTACAGTGAGGCCTATATGCTAAAGCCTTAAGCATTATTTACGTTTGTCATTTGTATTAACATCAGTGGTTAAATACAGTGTCTGTTTGAACAACATTAAAGTGATTTAACCATTTAAACACCTTGATTTTTACACCTGTTGGTCTTTTCTTCTTTCTTATTTTACCTGTCTAATATTTTAATTACCCATATTTTCCGTGAAAAGGAAATTTCGTTTGCAATTATTAATTTCGTTTACCTGCATTTTACTTGAAAAAGAAAATACTGGTTTATGATTATTAATTGTCAAATTCTAATTTGATTTAAAAAAGGAAATTAAAATTGAAAATCTATTTTTCTAAACAGCTAATTTCTAATGATTTCTAGATTTATTTTTAATAAATCTAATTTCATAATTTTCATAATTTCTAAATTACTCTTTTAGATTTAATCACTTAAGGTGAATACGTTTTGAACTTTGAAAGTTAAGTAAACTTATTCAACCCACATTTCCCTATTTCAAATATTGTTAGACTCCTACTTGCTCATTTATTGTTATTGCGTTGTAACCTCCTTCTCAAGTTGTGGTTATAAACTTAACCATTCTATTTTACCCATTTACCTCTTTTTGTCGCTGTGGAGCGACACACCTGGGCCTCAATAGGAGACATTGGTATCTCACTACAAGTTTCAAATAAATCAGAGATAACCCTCTCTTTACAAAGCTTTATTTTTGAATGTTTAGTTGGTTGGCAACTATCAATTCTATACTTGTAGTTCGACAAAGGCTCCAGAGCCATTTGTGGATCCAATCTCCTTCCCTCCTTTCCTTCTTACATCCTTCCTGTTCTGTCCTGATTTCCCATCCTTCACATTTGTAGGAAACAAACCTGGAAGAACCATCAATCGAGTCTAAAGAAAGAGAAAGATAATTTTTCCAAAGAAAACAATTATTAGGTATTTGATTTGTAATCAAACCCTCTCTTGTTCTCCATACTCTCTCTGTCTTTGTAAACGCAATTTACAATTTAACATCTTATCCAAGATCAATTAACAGAGACCAGTGTTGAGCAACCGTCGCCTTCATAGCATCCCAGCTGTAAGCGGTCCAACTGACGGTGTGTGGTGTCAATCCTGTAAAACTCGGAAAAAGGTATCAGCATTATTATTGTATTATTTTTCCTTGTAAACATAAGCAATAATATTGTTTACCTTTCTGGAAACAGATTCTCACCGATAGGAAGCATTTACGAGAAAAATAATATTTCTCCTACTTAAGAATTTTCTTTCTTGTTTTATTGAAATTGGTTTTAACCTCTCTTTCTTTTTTCCCCTTACTCAGTTGAGTGACACATCACGAGTTTAAACCAGCTTTTCAAAAAAAAAAAAATCCTTTCAATTGAGATTTGTTTTAACCTTTTTCTCTCTTTCCCTCACTTAGTTGAGTGACAAAGTTTCCACGTCACTAACCTACCTGTCTACACTGAGACCAACACTTAGACATTACAACACTTCACTATTGTTGTACAGTCACTGAAACGACACTTAGCTGTTCAACCACATATAGGCTTACACCCCACACAGATCTGTGCCAGTCTCTTCACCCCAGCGTGCCAACATGTCGTGGACAACAAACCCCACTGACGTGGACGCCTGGCTCGGAGGCATTGCAGACTGCCTCACACCAAAGACATTTGAACTGTTATTATTTTTAATAATAATCATAACGCTGAGAAGATTCCTGACACATGATTCAAGCCAGAATCAGAACCACAACCACGCGGAACTAACCAAGATTATCTGTTCCCTAAGCAATGCCTTCACAGCCCAGCTGACACTAAGCGACAAGCACATCACCCACCTTCAGGAGGAGCTGACACGTGCCCAGAGCCGCATAGACAAGCTGGAAGTGAAAGTCCAGGACGACTTCAAGCTTCAGACCACTGAGTTCCTGAGAGAGCTGATGCACACTCAACTCTGCACTGACCAGCTCAAAGTGAAAGCTCAAGTCGAACTCAAAGTGCCCGACAAAGTGAAGCAAGAAACAAAGAAGCAAGTTTACAAGCTCCAAGAAGCCCTTGCAGTCACTGAACGTGACAAACAAGAATTAAAGACTGTCCAGAAGCACCGGGTAAACCGACTCCAGTCTGCTGAACACCAGCTAGAGAAAGCTAAAGCTGACATTAAAGTCAAGAACTCTAAGATCATTGCTCTGAAAGACCCCCTGGAAAGGTGCAGTGCTGAAATCGACCATCTGACCCAACAGCGAGATGACGTCAACGACGAGCTCTACGCGGTCAGAGATGAACTCCAGCACATTTTCAAACAGAAACCAGAGCCAAGAAGGGAGAGACCTCCCTCAGCATCACCACTGCTGAGCAGAACAGAGTCCTCCATCCAAGAACTGGCATACAGTGAAAGAAGTGAATGGCCACAACCCGAAAGGTCACCAGCCTTCACCACAGAACTGTTCACTGCCAACAAACAAAGAGAGCTCATTCAGGCAGACTCCAAAGCTGCACAGGGGATGACCTGTAAAGATCTCAACCAGCTGGTTAAGAGTATCACTCAGTTCAACCTGAACTCCACGGAGGGCCCAGACATCCAGGCCCACATCCGAGATATCAACTTCCACCTAGAGGTGAGACCACATGTGACTGACAGAGACAGGTTTTACATCCTCAGATCGACATCCACTCCCAAGGTACGAAGCTTCCTAGACCGACAACCTGCTCATGTCAAGTCAAACTACCAGCTGCTATGTGAGACACTGATTAAAGAATTCACAGGCCCAGAGTCGGAACATGGTGTGTTAATCGCTTTGGAAACTAAACAAGGTCGGCAAGAGACTCCTCAAGCCTACTACCACCGTTTTCGACAAGCCTTCTTTGGTGCACATAACTCACCTGAACATGAAGAGGATGTGAATTTCAAAAACCTCTTCCTGAGAAATCTGCACCCCGGATTGAGTTATTATCTTGGTCTCGAGGCCTGCGCAGACACAATGACAATTCAACAGCTGCGTGACCTGACACACAAGGCCCACATCAAACAGAAGATGTCCTCAAAGAAAGGTTTGAAAACATCCACAATTTCAAACTCCTTCAGCCAAGACACAAGCCTTGCACTGGAAGACAACCAGTGGCATGACAACACCACAGTTCTTCGTAAGAAGCACAGAGAACGTGACTCCCATGCCGATGACAGCTACCACACCAACCGCATGGAAAAGACATGGAACCAGCCACGCTTCTCAGGAAACCCACCTCGGCACCACTCAGTTAAGCACAGCACTGAGTATGCCCAATAACAAGACAGTTTACCCTCAAAAGACATGGAGCCACTAATGAGGCAACTGGAAGTGTTCCTAGGAAGCAGGCTGAACACGGATGACCAACAAGATGAGTCAAATTTGCTATGACTAGCGATGGAACGGAAGACCCACGACTCATCTGATACACCTTCATAATGAAGATGACAACCACTTGTTCTACAACAACCCAGAACAAAGTGATCTCTCACAGTCAACCACTGACAAACACCCAGAGGTACCAGAAAACACCATCCTGGTTACCCATCACTCATAAAGAAACCACCAAACGAGCTCCAACTCAAGAACCATGTGTGTGCTACAGCAACAACAGTAAGCACAGAAGATCAGAAAGGTTGTCACAACCAGAAGGCATCATCGGAGGAATGCAACAACGGAGACCAAGTTTCGCACTACAGCTTCACGCAGCCATGCCAAACTACCTCCCCATGTCTGCCAGAGAACTTCCTGCCTTACTGGTTTGACCCCCAGCAGATCACAGAAGATCCTTTCTCCAAGGCAAAGAGGCAACAAGCTCATCAAAGCTAAGCCATCAAGCAAAGGGGGGAGCAAAACAGACTGAAACAGATCTGACCATACATACATACATACATACATGCATGCATGCATACATGCATACACTACACAACACCCCTAACATACTCACTAACATATAGAAGTTAACCACCTCTACCGTGCAAAACACGCAACAAACATGTTTTCTCCCACAGGTAAAAACTAACTTCAGGAACTAGCTTAACAACGTAGCTACACTTACCATAGGAAACATGGTAACTACCCATCCAACAAGTACACCTGAGAACACCTCTCATTACATCGTGATACCTGACACCTTAGCTGCGCAACAGTAGTTATAAGTCATACCAGGAACACTCAACTGCTTTGTTTTGTTTTACCTCTTCCTTCCTTTCCTTCTTCTTTTATTAGGTAAAATGCCTGTCCACCCTATAAGGGTCAAGGTCGCAATAATAGGATTGACACACCACGCCTAATATTTGTAAGTCACCTTAAAACAAATGTGAGCCAGAGAACTCCCTGCATCATTCGTATCACAAATTGAAAGGTAAATTGGTCCAAACCTAGAACAATTTAGAAGAGAATAAAACAAACAAATCGAATTTAATCACAAAATTGATTAATCACCGTCCCAAAACGAACTAGGATAACGGTCCTAAGATTGAACTAAACTTTATTCAACGTGATTAACTACATTGAGAGAGTGAACCTGTTTATGCCTAGGTAATCTAATGTCCTGCACCAGTAAAGTGACCAGTCATGGAGGTGTTGTCTTGTTGTTTGCTGTGTGTGTTTGCTTCCTCTACCCATTTCTCCAGCGTTCACCGATGTCTTCTACTCAACACATCGTCGAACGGAGGGGGGATATGTAGCGACAATGGGTAGAAAGCAACCACCAACTAATCTTCTTTTTGAATATTAATTCAAATTCTCTACTTCTCGATGACTGAGGGGGGAAGATTTGTTCAGAACGTCTCATGATCATCACCGGTCTGACTAATTGAAGGAGCCCCCGGCACTAACACATAACTGGTCAATGGCTAGCTTTATGGCCTACCAGGACTGGTTAAGATAAAGACAGTGTCCGCACATTCCAGAGTCAAATCACCAAGACCAGAGCCATAAGTCACCCATCCCGGTGCCAGAGAGTCTGCAAAAGACCCTTTAGAAGAAGAATCGACACCAGCAGATGTTACTGAAACCCCCGACAACATTCCTGAACACTTCCTCATTAAGACCTCTGAACAAACAGAGTTCTGTCTCTTCACCAGAGAACTGATTCTTATCAATAACTATACATAAAATCATTCAAGAACAATTTTCAATGGACTCATGATCAAACAATCATGCAACTACCTAATCCTGGGTTGTTTCCACCACTTATATGTATATTTTAATAAGATAATATGTTTTGATCCCATTTAATTCAGGTAATAGTTATTATATTAACTATTAGAAGGAGTGAATGAATGAAAGTGTGTACTGTTTCATATCAATGCTATCTTACGAACACAACTAGCAAGATGGCTTGAATGATATCGGTGTAATATGTTTTGATCTTCTTTTAATTAGAAATCATGTCTAAACTGTGGCCCCTGTTCTCTCTGTTAGTAAGGAGAGCACAGATAAGCATGATTTACGATCAGAACTGAAAAGAACTTCACCTCCTAAATTCAGCCAGTGTCTAATTGGCCAGAACTCATCCTGGAGGTTGGACAAAGTTTTAGTTTAAAACCTTAGACCCAAAAACAATGCTCGCTCTCGCGCTCTCTCTCGCTGCTCTCTCTCTCTCTCTCTCTCGCTGCTCTCGAAGCTCTCTCTCTCTCTATAGGAACCATGTAAACGCGCAAACGAAATAACCCAAATCAAGATCTGAAGAACATGGGTTAAATAGCTTCATTCAAGCCATCATCATCTACTCTCAATTTCCTTTCTTTTCTTAGTTTCATTTCTTTTCCGTTGTGAGTGTCGGTTCTAAGTTAAGTTTTGCGACAAGATTTCGAGCCACGTTTCTTCTGCAAAGCCAGCTTCAAACAAAGACTTTCATTCCGCCAGCACACCACGTGACTGACCCCGTGATCCAGACATCAGGCACGAGGAGACCGAACGGACCGGGAAAACCCCTTTCACGCAACAAAAAGGGAATCCCCAAAAGCAAATACGCAAGTACCTCCATGCAGGCGAAAATCTTAACTGGTGTATTTATATAACTTTAATAACCTGCCTAAAACGATAGAAGGGTTAAATTAATGATTGATGGTTTGTTCAGGTCATGTCTAGTGTATATGGAATCGTGAGATTTCATCCTTTCACTCTTAAACCCACTCTTTCCTCACTCTATCCCTTTCTGCAACGCGTATGAATGTGTATGTGTGTGTGTGCGTGTGTTTGTGTTAGATATTAGCTTTATGTGTTAGTAGTGTATATAATCAATAAAGTATTGTTTGTATTTAAAAGAGATTACTCGTGTGTGCTTATCAGATTTATTGTCTTGAACTTCGATTTAAGTTACCTATGCTGTTACCCTTAATTTACTTCGTAATTTATTGTTAGCTGGGGATTAATTCTTTCTTGACCAGGAAGATATTATATTTCCTAGAGTTAATATTTGTTTATGCTTTCTGTTCATTGGATGAACTGATAAAATGATCATACTATTGATTCTGCTACAGTAAATTCTGAAGATAATTAAAAATAATTAAAATATTAATTATTGGTCATATTCCGTTATGAATAATAATTAATAATATTTATACGTGGGCGTATAAACGCTACAACCATTATGCCTCTTTTTTAATTCCTTTTCACAGTTCAATCAGATGTGTCAGGTTAGCCTTTTGGTGCCCCACATCAAGTGTATCTAGATAAGGGGTTTGCAAACCTGTCCTGGAACACCCCCTACACTGCACATATTGGAAGCACAAAATGTACATTTTGACCAACTTTTACCACTTTTGAAGTAATTTCTAGAAATTAGTGTTGTAGATCATTAAACCGTTATGCTGCCTCATAAGTCTCTCTGAAATCAGAATGGTTACTGCTCAAATACATAAAAACTAAACTAAACTGAATCGGTTTTGTGAGGCACCTTAGTGTGTAAACGCTGCCTGCTAAGTCGTTGCCTGATAGGGCAGCGAGGCAATGAGTCAGCTGCCTAAGTTTTCAGATGCAGACTTTGTACGGTTCCCTCATCTAATATACCTGATTCATCACATTAGCTCATTTATAGAAACTGCAAGATCTGAAGTGGGTGTGCAGTACTGAGGGTTCCCAGCCAGGACAAGTTAGAAAACCAAACATTTGCCCATCATTCATCCAACTCAAATATTGCTTATCACTTGACATGCAAGTAGTAGCAACTTTACAAAGTCTGCTCGCTCTAATGTTATGTTACAGAACATATTTCTCCTGTTTTACAACATTTCCACTGGCTCTTAGTTCAATTTTAAAAACTAAACAAGTTGGCTCCTTTATATCTTCTTCATATACACTCCCTCCACTACATCCTAAGATCGGCTTCTGCACTTACACTTGTTCTTCCACGCACTCGGACAACTTCCATGGGGTCACAAGCTTTTGGTTGTGCTGCTCCTGATGCCATCACTTCCTCTTCACTTCTTGCCCGCTGTCTGTACTATCCTGTATAAATAAAAGCAAGAAAACTCAATACAAAATTAGTAATGTACAAGATTTTCACTTTACAGTTCAATTAGTCGGGTAGAAAACAAAGTAGGCTATACAACACTATCCATTCTAAAACACATTTTATGTATTCACACAAGCAATTCTTCAGAGCCCCAACATGGAATTGTAAAAAAAATTATATTACTCCCATGTGTCAGTTACGATTACTATAATGATAAGGTCATGATTTCATCTTTAAAACAGATGAAGAAATCAACAAATTGTGGTGTTGAGCTGAGAGGGTTGTGGTCTGTTGCTCTTTGACTTATATCTTTCAATGCAGGTTTATATTGTTTCAACAATTTTTGCCTGACCCCTGGGGGCTCCGTATATTTCTGATAATATTTGTGGAGAAACATTACACTGTTTTAATTCAGAATCCTAACCATACATTGTAGGCTACTAATTAAAAGTAATTTATTAAATCAAGTAAAATAAAAAATAACACAAAAGGCCAATGAATCTGTACCAGAAGTGATAGTGCAATGTAGCAGCTAAAGAATAATCCTCCACCAAATTGCCAGTAATCATCTGGATCCTTGGCGAATCTGAAGGGGGGAAAGAAGAAATTATTCAATGAAAAGTCCTTAAAAAGCAGTATTTTTTTATATCATTCCTTTAAACAATCTTAAAGTGTAAAAACGTTTGCCTTATAACATTCACACAACATGAACTGAGTAATGTCAAGGGCTGGGTAAAAAATATTGATTTCTCGATTTTAATTGATTCTCATTTTTACGAAACGATATCAATTCTTAAATCCCAAGAATCGATTAGTCATCCTGTTTTCAGTTGATGAATGAATGGAACATTGTAGCGCGCATCCCATCCAATAAATCTAGCCCTAGTAATGTCATCTTTGAGACTGTTAGTTGTTACATGTTTAAAAATGTAAACATAAACTTTAAGCATGGCAATCCCATCAGAAATGTGTATAATAGCAAGGGAAGCACACACACACAAAAAAACAATTGGTACCAAAATCAAACCATCAAATAATTTTACCTGCAGCCATTTATCCTATTATGACACGTCTGAGGGTCTTTCCCTTTATGGTGTCCAGTGATTAAAGAAAGGACTGATGAAGGTGACATGAATCCACTTTCAGTGCGCCACTTCAGCAGAAGAAACACAAAAGGACAAAAAAGTTACTCAGACTTTCTATCAGTAACATTAAATGTCTTACTTTAAAGGTGAAAATCATACTTAATACTATATATTAATCCCAGTGTAGGTTTTTGAACAGTGGGTAAAATTAACTTACTGTAACAGTTAGTTGGTGAATGGGTCTTTCTGTTGGGTGTTCTCCCCAGATAAAAAATATTCCAATGCTTGATCAAAAAAAAAAAAAAAAAATTGTAACGTTAAACAAATATATTTTCAATACTGTTATCAATGTTTGAAGAGGTTATGTAAACTTCTAATGAATAAATGACTGTTTTATCACTTTAGGGGCCGATCACACCTAACGCGTTTTTCAGGTTCGAAAACGCGAGGTGCACAGCTTTTACCATCACACAGAACGAGCAGTGCGCTGCGTTTTTTATGTTGCTAGGCAACCACTGAAACAACTATCCTGTCAGTCAAGTAAACGTCAAATCAGCCTTTTATTAAATATATTTACTTTCTGTTAACATTGTGGTAGTTACGGTCGTGAAGTCGTTAAGCTCCTGGGAACCTGCGAGAGCACCACAAGTTTCTCCTCCATCCTCGCACTCTCCTGGCGTTCAAGCAACTGTAGCTTTTATCACTAAAACGGAAGGCCCGCCTCTCACTTCATTCAATTGGACAGTGAAAAAAAACGCGATGACGTCGGGCGCTTTTTCCGCTCGGAGTTGCTTTTTTTCAACTTCAAAAACGTGAGGCGCAGCGGGCGGTAAAACGCGAGGCGCAGCAGGCGCATAAACAGCGCGCAGAATGCTCGCTGCCATACGGTACGTTCACACGGGGCGTCAGCGTCAACGCTTCCCATTGACTTTGAATGGGTGACGTCAAGCGTTGCCGAAAAGAATTGTGGATCCGTCGGCGGCGCTTCACTGGCGTTGCTCGCGGCAGAAGTTGAGAATTTTTCAACTTCTGCCGCGAGCAACGCCAGTGAAGCGCCGCAGACGGAAGCGTCAGCCAATCAGGATCGCTCTATGCAAATACAGTAGCCAGGCCGCAGCCAATCACGGCAATGAAGCTTGTTGTTGAGTTCCTGTCTAATTTCATTGGCTGACGCTGCTATGACCATGGCGTCAGTGCCAAACTTCAGCCACGCCTTCAGTCAAGCGTTGACGCTGACGCCCCGTGTGAACGTACCGATAGGAAACCAATTGAAAACAGGCGCCTCTCACTGCAAAAAACGCGTTAGGTGTGATCGGCCCCTTAGGTGTGATCGCTTTTTTACCTCTCATGCGTTTTTAAACTAACGTTAGCTGACAACATTAAACACACAACGTTAACTACCAACAACAAAACACAGCAATGTCAGATGGTACTAAATTGCATTGAAAGACGTGCTTATATCGCTACAGCAGTACAAAAACACACACAGAGATAACTTATTTAACGTATAAGCCCAGCAAAACACAAAACGTTTTTACAACGTTTCACAACGTTGTTTTTTGGTTGCAATTAGGTAATGTTGCACTGCAACGTTTTAAAAACGTTTAAGAAACCACACCTAAAATAAAAAAAAATAATGTAACCAAAATAAAACGTTTTAGAAACGTTGTGAAAATACCAACCAGGTATGTTTTCTTTAGGTAGTCAAAAAAACGTAAATATCACGTTCGTCTACTGCGAAAACAAAACCAGACCAAAATGCAACTTCGGCGAGACATTTTATTTAGGTGTTAAAATAACGTAGTCTGCACGTTGAAATAGGTTTTAAAAGAAACGTCACGACAGTATTAATACAACCATGCCAAATCTCCAATGGTACGTTCTGTTTGTGTATAAAATATAACAGTATAACATTTTAACATTAAAGCGATTCTTCATTGACCGAGTAGCCTAACAGACGAGATCGCTGTAGGCAGCCTGATTATCAAGTATCAAAAGGACTTGGAGGTGATATGTGAATGCTTACTCTCAGTTGTCTCTTCTCATTTAATAGCCTATACATTTTCTGATAACATTTTTTACGCTAATCATCACTGAACATGTCATACGCACTTTTGGAAAAATGTTAATGTCCTTGCATTCATGCAGCCTGAGGGTGACGCTCTAATGATGATTGACATACTTTATGAAAATATGTTCATAATTAGCCTATATCATGTAGTTTTTGCTATTTTATTTCTACACCTCGTTTACCATTTCTAAAGGTAGACATATATTATGTTATAATGTAGCCTATTATATATATACTGTATATAAATGATTTGAAACATTGTTTTACATTTTTAATGCTTTCATAGTTTCATTCAATTTACAGTTAGCGATGGCCACAGGCCCACTATCCACTTAATAATATATCAAGTTTCATGATATTTTAGCTGCTTATCAAATAATTCATTCCATCAATCTAAATGTAAATGCTGCGTGACTTTTACGTATTTTAATGGGCGCGCGCGCTGAACATTCAAGCCGCATTTGAACTGGAGCGGAGGGCGTTACCATGGAAACGAGGCAGCAGCTCAACTGACAATCAGCGAAACTCCGTCTATCACTGTTGTTTTAACAACTTTAAGGTAAGTTTAGTACATAAAATTCCACAAATAGTACATACAAATGTTTCTGAGACTTTCTTTCATGTAAATCACTCGCTTTCGTTGAATATTTACTTAATAGAAATGGTTTAGTGTCTTCGAAAAAGTCCGTTAGCATCTAACTAACTTTAGCTAGCTAACGTTGAGGTAACGTTAGGTTGACTAGACTTGAGCTGTAAGTTTGGGCTTTTAATCACTTAAGTGTAGATGAGATATTTTTGTAAAGGTTTTGCTGACAATTGGTCAATGGATGAATGGAAATAAGCTAATTTATTTATATAAAAGTACACACTGTATGGTTAATTCATAGTTATCAGGTGACGTCACACCATTACGCCCACCTGGAGGGCAAACTAAGGCTTTCCTCCACTGCCCAGTCATTTTTATCAGGTTTGTAGTTAGTATTAATGTAGTAAAACAGTGTTATTAAAAGATCAAATTAAATATATAGCCTACCGCTTATTCATGATGCATACTTTGTACAGGTAAGCAGATGAACAGAGAACAAATTATTTACAACAAAATAATATTGTTTGTCTTCTCCCGTTTACAGTATTGTTTGCCATCTAGTCCTGATCACAGAGTTTATCTCCAAACCCAATTAAGCAGACCTGAGCAGCTGATCCAGGATCACCAGAAACTCTGCAGAACTTTGGTCTCAGTGTTCAGGTGTCCCAGTGTTGTAAGTTCAGAACATATTGCAGGAGATACAGTATCAACATTGTCTCTCAAGGTCCACTTAGGCTACATGCAGAGCTTTACTCCAACCTAGTCCAGCACACCTGAACAAGCTAATCAAGGTGCTAAACTCTGGGTGCATATCACTCAGGTCTCTATCTCAGTAGTCAGTGGCCGTCTTTATCACAAAATCCTTACAGTGCACTGAAACATTCGCTCCCTAAAAACTCACTATGTTATCGGAAGTTCTGAAGCACAAAACTTTATCACACGAGACAGTTCGCTACAAAATGACATGTGATAGGTAAAACACAAATCAATATTATATTTCAGCATAAACATAACATCTCTAGACAGGTAATGTCTAATCAAGCAAACATTTACAATTTATTTATGACTGAAATCTTCCACAAGTATGTAGAGGGAAAACTCAAGTGTATACTTCACATTTTGGACAACCATTGTTTTTTTACATTTACATTTTGGTTATTGTTTTCTTTCTCACTTTAGATGCTGGAGAAAAAACAGCCAGACTAAAGCATTCAAAGTGGAAACTTCTGTCGTGGCTCAATAATCCAGGACTGGGATGGTGGAAGGAGCAGATCAGAGATCAGGAAGAGATCTACTGGTGCCCCTGAGGAACTGATTTACCTAATGCGTAAAATTTAACCAAACATTTTCATCACTCACCTTCATGTCGTTGCAAACCTGTAAGACTTTTGTTCATCTTTGAAACACAAATGTAGATATTTTTAATGAAATCTGAGAGCTTTCTATCCCTCCATTTCACAGTTTATGCAACTACAACTTTCAAGCTTCAGAAAGGTAGTAAAGACATTATAACAATAATCAATATGACTGCAGTGGTTTAACCTCAACTTTATGAAGTGAAGTGAATGCTGTGTGTGTGCAAAAGAACCCATTGCATCTTTATTCACAAAATATACATCTCTGACACGTGTTCACGGAGCACCACGATTCATCAGTGTTGTGTTGGCGAGAGAGCCATCGATCTCATGGCGCAAAATGCGTTGGAGATACATCATTTGTGAATAAAGATGTAATTGTTTGCGCACATAAGACATCTGTTAAAAATATCTTCATTTGTGTTCTCCACAAAAGTCGTATGGGTTTGGAGCGACATGAAGGTATGTAATTAATGACAGAATTTACATTTCTGTGTGAACTATCCCTTTAATGTTTTCTAATGTGGTTATAATTGGCCATTGTTCTGTTTTATAAACATTTTCAATATTTTAAAGATTCATTGTTTTGAAAAAAATGTTTATACAGAAAAGATAGATTAATTTGATCAAAAGTTGCAGTAAAAACCTTTAAATTGTTTTAAAAAAAATTGTTTCAAATAAATGTTGCTCTTTTGAAAGTTCTATTCAAAGAATACTGAAAACTGTATCATAGTTTCCACAAAAAATATGAAGCCGTACAACTGATAATAATCATAAATGTTATATATATATATATATAATAGATTGTATCATTATTTATTCTAGAATTAGTAATACATTACATAAATGCACTCATTAATTAAAATCATTAAGCATATATCAATCATATTGTGTTATTAATCAATAAATTCTAAAGAATTTGCTTAACTTTTATGTTTTGTGTCCAGTGATTTTTCAATGTTTTTAACGGGTCCCAGAAAGAATTGTGTTAAAGATGAGTTTATAGTCCACTGGATCGATTACCCTTCACACTGGATTCTTTGAAGACGGACGTGGCAGCAGTTGCAGAACGGCTGCTGCTACAAACGCTTACAGGCTACATCCAAGGATGGAAACATCTCAGGTTTTAGTGATTAACACGTTCTTTCAGTGAATTTTTCGGGTGAACGTGGTAAAAACCAATTCACGGGTTTCACGTGACGTCACACAGCGGTGTGGCCGCCATTTGTAGGACCGAATCCAAACATGCCGTCTATCTGCTGTGCTGTAAGCTGCGATAACAGCAAATCTCAAAGAAATGAGAAATTAAAGGGGTCATATAATGCCATTTTTGTACAAGCTAATATGATTCTTTAGGGTCTAAATTAAAAGTTTGTAATATACTTTAATTAAAAATTCTCATTAGTATTGTAAGAAAACACTAATTTTACCTGGTCAAAAACAGCTCTGTTTTCAGCACGCCGTTTCAGTGCAAGTGTCTTTAATGATAATGAGCTTTGCTCACCCCGCCCCACTGTTCTGTGGGTACACCGTATTAGACATTCTCTGACCGTATCTAACACAATAACCACGTGTTATTCATTATAAACGTGGGATTATGAATTATATTGAGAACGTCGTACATAGAAAACATGCTGTAATGTACCCTGAGTGTAAACCTTAGACGCATTCATCGTGAAGCCTGCAGCAAGGTTTGCAAATTTCGCAAAGATTAATATAAATACTAATATAAAGGTTAATAAAACATTACACTCACATATTCTGGAGGTTCAGCAGGAACACGTTGGTACCGATCCGTTTTTTCTCGTTTGTAAAGCTGTCTGGTGTGAAATGATTCGCGCAAACATGAAAGCACAGACGATCGTGGGGAATCCCCGTGAGGGAATCCCCGCGTCAATCCTTTGGGCATATCACTTCAAAAACAAAACTCAGCCACTGCTTCTTCAACGGCTCGGATTTAGGAACATCCAAATGACTGCTGTGTTCCTTATTACATCTAAGAACAGAACACCACAATCGCTTAGACGCCATTCTACTCCAGCATATCAACAATGGCGGACTACTATGACGACGGCTGTCACAGCTTGCTCAGGGCGGTCTTGTGTTGAAACACGGCTGTCAATCACAATAGCGGGAGGGGCGTACGATCTTATGACGTCACAATATCGAACGGCTTGATTTCAGAGATGGTCAAACATATAAGGAGATTAAAACAAAACCACTGGATGGATTTTTATCATGATAGGATGGTTGTGTACAGGCACTGCCAACAGACATTTCAGTGCAATCAACTTGTAAAAGTGCATGTATCATTATATGACCCCTTTAACGTTTTACAATATCCCCAAAAACCCTGAGCGTCGTCAGAGATGGATTGCTGCTATAAAGAGGGATCACTGGACACCTACAGAACACTCCAGACTCTGCAGTGAGCACTTTATTTCAGGTAAATAATGGCTAGGTTAGCATTAGCGTTAGCTGTTCTAACATTATCACTAGTTCCTTACCAATCAACCTTTGCATACAAATTGAATTAGTTAATGTCTAGCTAGCTAACATTTCCTGACAAAATAGGTCATCTGTGTCTCTGCTAACGTTAAGTTAACTATATCCACTGTTAGACAGTAACTAATTCTGAGTAAGTAACGTTAATTGGTGTCTCATCTTCTACCACTGCAGGCAAAAAAAGTGAAAATCCTCTGAACCCCGATTATGTGCCAAGTATTTTTGGCTACCTGTCATCTGAGCAACGACAAAGAAGAATAAATTGCTATAAAAAATATGAGCAGACACAGGCTGTTAAAAGGAAGAGATGTACCAGTGATGTGTCAGTGTCACCCCATGATAACCTTACTGACATTGAAATTGACAACACTGACAGCGGGCAGAGTGGGGAACACAGCTACTCTAAAGAACCTATCCATACTGAGAGCCGTGTAGCATGCACTGATGAAGCCTGTCGAGAAACTGTGAAGAAACTGACGGAAGAGTGTACCAGACTGAGGGCTGAGGTTCATCAGCTTAGGGACAGGGCAAGCAAGTTATCTTTCCAGCAGGAGGTGTTCAAAGAAAATGATGAGATGGTCCAGGACTTAACTGGACTTCCATCCTATTCCAAGATGATGGTCGTCTTCACCTTCTTGTCAGGATTCCTAAAGGCGGGACCTGGGCTGACTCCTTTTCACTGCTTTTTAATGACTCTAATGAGAATGAGATTGAATCTACCTCTCCACTTTTTTACATATATATTTCACGTGTCAAAGCCTACTGTAAGTCGAATTTTTAACAGTACATTAAATGTCATGAACAGTAGGTTGTCTTCATTCATAGTGTGGCCCAGCAAGGAGCAGATTCAAATCAGTTTACCTATGTGTTTCAAAAACAGCAATTACAGAAATTGTACTTCCATCATAGATTGTTTTGAAATTTTCATTGAGAAGCCTAAGAACATGAGAGCGCGAGCACAAACTTATTCACAGTACAAACATCATAATACTGTTAAGTATTTGATCTCAATAACACCACAGTCATTGGTCTTGTAAGAAACAAGTACACAATTTTGCAAAGCACAATACCAATCTCTCTTTGCCAGACTACAATTCCAGGAGAACTTACATCTCTGGACAAGATGGTCAAAGTCTGCTGTGCTTTGTGTAATATTTGCCCATCTGTTGTGCCCTCAGAATAGAGGGTAACATTGTGTTCCCAGTGTAACACATAATAATATGAATTGTTGTTTGTTTTTATACAATTCTGTTTTATATTTGCAATAAAAAAAAACAGGTTTCAGTAAACTACATTGCTTTTATTCTATTCATTGTTAATTATTCATAATAATATAATAATTCATAAAATAAGGTATATTACAACTTTATTAAGTCATGGTAAAAAAAAAAAATGATATACTTTAGTAACCGTCAAATATTATTTTAGTTTGTAATGCACAAGTTTCATGGAGATTATGTTGAAAGGACGCTGATGTAAATAAGGGGTGAAACTGATTAATCAAAAAACTTTTGTAAATATATACACGTCAAATAACTACACGTTTTCTTCTGCACTCCACACATTTCCATGTCTTCGGTACCCTGCTCAATTTAAGGCAAGACTTGTGAAAGTGCTTCCGCGTACATTGTCCAGATGTGCAGGTGATATCATCTGTGTCACAAGGTTTACCACAGTAGCATCCCATTTCAGATGGCTGTTCAGTGGTTGTAGTGTGTGTGGGAGTATGGCGTGGAGCTGTATACCATTTTCCCAGCAGCTCTGGTAGTACTCTAGTCTTGATGAATTCAACCACTTTGAGGTAAGCATTGTGGAAGAAAACAGGATCATACTTGATCCGCTGGATGAAAAACTCCTGCGGTGTCCATGCAATAAAGTCACAGTAACTCACCATGGAAACATGCATCTGAACTTGCACTTGATACATGAACTTGTGGTCAGTCTTAAGCTCCATTGTCCCATCCTCTCCTATGCATAGACAGAATGATGAATCTCTGCAGCTTTCGTTGAGTGAACGGTCCCTGCTGTTGAATGGGCATTTTATCTCCAGGACGCCGTCACCATGGCAAGTGCATGTTACCATGCCGTCGGGTGATGCTCCAATCCAGGGTAGGTCTGGGTTGATGATGAATCCAGATGCTTTAACCTGGAATGTATACACAATATATAGATAAACAGTAAATAAATATTGATAGGCTGTACTTGTATTAATTGTTGAAAGACCTGTAAGTCTCCATGGTGATCTTGCATCATAGATGTATAGTGTGCCCTTGCTCTTTCCTCATTCACTTGACCCCATCTGACAAAAATGTAAATACAAACTGTTTATTAAAAAGTATTTGTCAGAATGACATTTACTGCCTATCAACATTTACCTTAAGGTGTTGCACCCTGACCGCAAAACTGTCATAAATGCCTTTATGCTTCTAATTTGCTTGTAAACTGCTTCTCATTTGCTTGTATTGAATGGCTAAAGAGGTTACATCATGGTAAGTAACCATGTTTAATTGTGCTTTATTCTATTTACCTTGTTGCCTCAGTGGAAAACTGAGAAGAGCGTGGATAGCAAATTATTTTGATCATGGATACCGGTCTGTTTGCTTTGGCTGCCTCGTAGAATACTGACCCTGTGACTCTCCCTGCCCTTTGATCAAACCATACCCTACTTTTACTCTGCTCCATGGTCTCCTCCTCAACTACCAAACACTGGAGAAAGGTTTGTTAGTTATTTAGTCAATTATCTAGATAGTCATGAATTTAAACTGCACAGGTAGAAATATTAGTAGTGATTAGTTGGTAACGTTTTTATTAGGGCTGTCAAAAGATTAATCGCGATTAATCGCATCCAAAATAAAAGTTTGTGTTTACATAATATGTATAATTATTTTGTATATATAAATACACACACATGCTTGTATATATTTAAGAAATATTTGCATACATATACTGTATATATTTATATATAATTTATATTATATATAAATATAAGTTTTTTATATATAAATTACACATTTTCCTTAAATATATACAAGCATGTGTGTGTATTTATATATACAAAATAATTATACACAGTACACACACATATATTATGTAAACACAAACTTTTATTTTGGATGCGATTAATCGAGATGAATCTTTTGACAGCCCTAGTTTTTATACTTACCTGTTGCTGTGTCAGATGTAGGTTATCAAAGACCTTGGCACTCTCAACCAGTAGCGTGGGCAAGTCCATCTCCAGCCAGGTGCTTGAATATATGTTTGACAAAGGAGTGGGCAAGTCCAGCTGCATCACCTTTGGCATGTACCTGCAGTGGTGGAAGATGTATTCAGATATTTGACTTGAAAAAGTGATAGTCATCATTTACTCACCCTCAAGTTGTTCCAACCTTTTATACATTTCTTTCCTCTGCTGAACACAAAAGATGATATTTTAAATAATGCTGGTAACCAGACGGTTGACGGTAGCTACTGACTTCCATAGTATTTTTTTTCCTACTATAAAAAGATAATGAGTGCCATCATCTGTTTGATTACAAACATTCTTTAAAATACATTTTTGTGTGCATATGCAAGATGTTGTAAGCATGATATTGTATATCAATTTATACAGGTTTGAAACAACTTGAGGGTGAGTAAATGATGACAGAATTTTCATATTTGAGTGAACTATCCCTTTAAAAAATACCATAGTAAAATATGTTGTGTCAGGTAAAACTGACACAAAACTCAGGTATATACTTCATTAAAGTATCATATGCATTATGTTATTGGATGCACTTAGTTATATTTCAACACGGTGTACCTGTGGGAGTGGCCCTCGATGACAGAAAGGATGGCACTTTTCTTTGTCTTTGTCTCTTGCATTTCACTGTGATGAAGCATCTCAAAAAACACCCTGCACTCTTCATCTGATGGTGTAATGTCAGGAAAACCAGGGCCTTGAACATGACGGGGCTCTTGTTTATGACAGAAACTGATGTTACGGATCTCTGCATATTGGACACCTCGGACAGACTCCATACTTGGCTGGGCCCATGCACAGGGCTTCTGGGTGCAAGCCTGCCCCTTATTGACATCAACAGAAGCCAAAACACAATACATTAGAGCTGCTGCATGAGAGCAAACCTCTCCTAAACCAGCCTTACAGGTGCAATGAGCCATGAGAACAGTCCCATCTTCCTGTACTGTTATCCAGGGGTGTGTTGGTGTTACACTGAGGCTTTGTGAATGCTTCACCTGGAAATTTAAAAAAAGTAAAATTACTTTTAATTTTACATTATTATTGCATATTACAGGTTAGCTAGCTAAATTAAAACATGTAGTTTACAATTGGAACACGTATAACGTCATTCTAGACGGCTATCTATTTTTACATTACTAAACTTACTTATATGTATGGCTGAATGATGTTGTTGTTACCTGCTTCAGTATGTTAAACTACTGCTCACTGTTTCTGCCTTAAATTAGTACATTGTTTAAATTATTAGATTATAGCTAACTGCGTGATTTTTAAACATTTCTGAAATGCATAACTTGGACCCTCTAAATTGTAATGTAGACCCATGCATTTTCTGTAAAGCTGCTTTGAAACGATATTGTGAAAAGCGCTTTACAAATAAATGAGAATTGAAAATAAAGGTGTCCATACCTCACTAATAATACAGGAGATGTGCTTTACCGACATTATGCTAGCAATTCAGTTCAGCGATGCAGCGATTACTCGTGTAACGTTAATATCACTTACCCGTCCTGTTATCAAGAACATTTTCTTCATCTCCAGATGATAGATTTTGGGATCATTAACCCATCCCAAAGTGAAGTAGAGGTAGGCTTCAGTGCTTTTAAATGCCTTGAGAGCTTCGCCGGTGTATGGAGAGGGATTGTGGACGAGGTAGATATAAATATCAGCAAACGTCAAATCTGGCAAGTTTTTACAAGACTTTAGTGGAGTCAGCAGTTCGTTTGGCAGTAAATAAGGATCTATACCTAAAGTATCTATTTTATTTAAATACCGTTGCTTTTCGTCTGTAGTGAGGTGTGCTATTTTAGTGTGCGACATCTTTCCAATCACACCAGGGAGAGGCTAGGTCCTAAAGATGGCGGCCACAACAAAAAAGTCACGTGACTGAAACCCATGAATAGGAAAAAAAGTACCACATAAGACGTGATATTGACATTTTGAAAATGTTGAACATGACGCATATCGTCGAAGCAACGTTTAAAAAAACGTTTTTTTACCAAATATTTCATCAATGGTGTGAAAATACGTATTTATAACGTTAAAAAAAAAAATTCAGCCACGTTGTGAAAATACGTGTTTATAACGTTTAAAAAACCCGACATCTGTCGTATTAAATACGTAGGATAAAAACGTTGTGACAACTTTTTCACGATGTGAAAAAAACGTTTTTGCAACGTTTTTGTGTTTGCTGGGAGGTTGCATTAAGCCTATGACCGTTACTCGTGTCCATAACTGTTAATTTAACTGACTGCTAAGGACTGAAAAATGTTTTCTTACCTGATGTCGCCAGTATTTTTACAGACCACGTACGACCCCTTCCTCTGTTCACATTCCAGCTTTTGTTCTTCATTGATATCAACGTAAATTCGCTCAAAATTTAAGAATTCAACAGGCAGATATAAAATAATCCAGGTCTGACCGAGTAATCAATGCAAGCAGCAGCTGCTCACCGACCGAGAGTAACGGACGTATTTTCAAATTTAAAATAGGCGCGCAGAGCCGCGCACACTCTCATTGGACAGTTTCCTGGAAGACAGACAGATTAACCAATCATGCTCAAAGTAAAACGGCGAAACAACCAATAACAATAGTTTGCGCGAGTTAACATAGCGGTGTATTGAGTTTTATTTGCAGTCTGTATTATTATTTAATTAATTAGTCAAATGACATGACAGTGTATGAATACAAATGTAATAATGCAATGTAAACGGTTAGGCAAGCAGACACAATTGTAAATTCACACAAAATCACATAAGGCAAAAGGTTTCTGCTGCACTGCTCTCTTGAGGGTGAAACTATTATTGTTAATAATTATAATTATATTTTAACATATACAAAGCTGTTATATCAAAAAAATTATGAAATGCTAATTAATTGTCACAATAATGTTAAAAGGCAGATATTTCTGTTTTATGTTGTTTCAACGTACAGATCTTGTAAAAATGTCAACGTTGATTTAGAAGTGTTTTAAGTGTTTTAAATCTTTTACTTTTTTCTTTTCTTGTTTTGTGATACTTGTGCTTGCTTAATAAAGTAACTTTAAAAGTGAACTACTGCTTTCTGTTCATTGAATACCTTTAACATTTTAGTATAGTTTAGTGGATTACATGTAATTATTGTATTTAGGGCTTTACTGTAAAATAAGGTAACCCAAACAGACAAATATGGTAGCCCATATATATACCCGTTGTGGCCCATAAGAGCCCTAGATAAGACCTATCTGGGTCCCATCATCAACCCATGTGGGTAGACTCCTATAGGCCCTAAATGGGTGCTACCTAGGTTACCCATATGGGCCCGATATGGAGCCCATCAAGAGCCCATCATCAACCCATCTGGGCTAACAAATGTGGGGCCTCCATGGAAACCGCGACCAAAATTATCTGGGTTCCCAGTTGGGTAGCCCAGGTGGGCCCCGGATATCAGCCCATTTGCAGCCCGTTTTGGCCCCACATGGGTGTGTTGGCTGGGGATCTTGTAAAAATGTCAACGTTGATTTAGAAGGGTTTTTGTTAATTTTTTTCAACAACAAACTGACATTATTTCAACCATATTTCAACGTTGAAGGTCAGTCATGTGCTGACTGGGTATGTACTCATTACCCATTAGTGAACTGACTAGGTCCCACATAGGGAGCCCATCTGGGTTTGCCCATGTTGGACCTACTTAGTTGACCCAAGTGGGCCCCAGATAAGATGTCCATTTTGAGCCCATGTCCACTCTGTACCCCTGTAGCCCATTTGTAACCCATATGGGCCCCAGATAAGAAGTGTATCTTAAAAAATGTGTTTAGAGCACCTGTCATTTTTTGACATGTTTGAACCATTAATATAAAACTCTCCAGCATAAACAAACAGATTCTCATAATCTACACACCCAAATCACAATGCCTGTCTGTCTGTGACTTCAACTGCACTATTACAGCATAAAGAAATGCATTTATTTATTTATGCATAAGTTATTTCTTGATATGCACTGAATTCATGTAAAAAAAAAAAATATATATATATATATATATATATGTTGAAACAGTTTTTTTGGCAGGTCCACGCTGGTTGTCAAACTTGTCATGGTTATGACACTATCACTTGGTCAATTACACTAAACAGCCACCTCTGATAATGTTTTTTTTTTTCTTTACTATGTATGCTATAATATTCCGCTGCTGAAATGAGCATTACGTGTGGTAAATCCATCCCGTGGTGCTAATATGCAGTCACCGTCATGTTTTGCTCGTGATGATGGAGCGACCAGCTTGTAGTAGAACAATTAACCCCTTAGTAACATACCTGTATATTTCGCTTTCTTTTTCTCATCCTGTTTTCTTTTTATGATACTGAGCCCCTGATGGCTTTGACCTTTTCGGCTATGACGACGTTCCCTGCCGCCTTCTAGGCTACATCTCATTTCTCTAACAGCAGCGGCCACTATCACCAGGGAGACTTGTCACTCAGATACTCGCAAGTAATCATAATGCCTCGAAATAGCAAAAGTATGAAATAATAATAATAATAATAATAATAATAATAATAGATATAAATAAAACAAATCTCTTGGTGGGGCGGATCTCCAGCTGTTTGCGCTCTAGGCGACCACTAGAATGCCTATGCCTAGAAACGGCCCTGCTACTACTACTACTAATATTAATAATAAATATAGCTGCGAGCAGCGATGACGGGCCCAAGCCGGTGGCACCGCCACCTTGGTGCATTTAAGTTACGATAAAGGCACCAGGGTGGCGGTGCCACTGTCTTGGGCCCGTCATCGCTGCTCGCAGTCATATATATATGTATATATATAAATTTAAGGGACAAGACACAGAGAATTTTACTTGCCTGACCTGATTAGAACAATGAAAAAAAAAAAAAAAAAAAACACAATAAAATAGGGAATCACTAAAACGAGATAATTATTCTGATTTTATGATACACTCAAAATATTCCACAACAAATACTTTAAATTTAATGATATTCAGAACGGAACAAGAATAAAAAAAATAACTATAAACAAGCTAAAACGAAAAAATAAAAAAATAAAAACAAAAGTAAGCAGGGTTGGGCTCACGTAACTCTCATTAGAATCAAAATGTTTCAACATTTGCAATGTATTTGGATGCTAAACTATTCTTTATCATAGGCTTTGTACTTCACTCACGTTCCAATATCAACGGAAAAAATCAACCTCTTCACACGCACAAAAATTAGCTTGGAAACATCACAGTGGAGCGGTGCTTACTGTGAATGGTACAAATTGTACTTCTGACTATTTAAACAGAGCAGTGTAATTTTTATATGTTAGGTTGACTATTTTATTATTACATTTTATTAAAGCTATAATGAACAGGCTGCGATGTCAAGATTGCAATTCTGGAATGTGTGTGTGTGTGTGTGTGTGTGTGTGTGTGTGTGTGTGGCGCGGGCGCGATTGAACAGTGGACACATAAAAACATACCCCGTCATTTTGTTCATACAGGACATTTTTCAAACTGCAAAGTGTTCACTTATATTTGTGTACACTCGCAATAAAACACAACACTGTGCTTTTGTAAAATAAATTCAAGCAATCCGCCCCCCGAAAGGCACTAATTTTAAAAGTAAACTAAAATTCTCATGGCTGCACGGGCATTCATTACGGTGTGCGTCCACGGCGAGGAACGAGCAGAGCAGAGTCGATGTTTTTTAGTTCATTCCTACTTCCATAGGAATTCATTGAAAACGCTCGCTCTGCTCCGCACCATTATCAATGTCCGTGAGGACGAACATATTTTACTTTCGTTTTTAAGTTAGCGATTCAAAAGCCCCCAGCGGTGTCACACGTCGATTAATCGGTTGTAAAATATTTTCTCTGTCTCATACCTAGTATATTTTTATATAGATACAATAGGCCATTCCTGATTTTGAACACAATAGGGCAGTATAGCTGTTACGAAACTGCTCCGAGACACGAGGGTTAAGATCCAAACGCAGCTTTATTGTGGGTAATCCAGAGACGTAATCCAGTGTACAGGCAAAAGGTCAAAACACAGGTAGGCAGTCCAAACAAACCAACAAAGAAACAAACAAAACAGGCAGGGACAAGAGGCAAAAGAATAATCCAGGGAACAGGGCAAGAAATCCAAATAAACCAAAAGACAAGAAACCAGGGAAAACGCTCGGAATTGCAGTGTAACACTTAAACGACTTCGCGGTGAGTGAATGAATGAACATGGTATAAATAGACTGAGACTAACAGGATGATGAGACACAGGTGAATGCAATCAGTGAATGAGGTACAGGTGAATGTGATCAGTGATAAGTGATGATGAGTCCGGGCAGTGAGTTATGGGAAATGTAGTTTGTGAGTGATAATAGTCTTATGTGGAGTGCCCTCTGGTGGCTCTCAAGGGCACTCCAGCTGGTGACCGTTACAATAGCACTATGTGTGACTTGATTTTTTTTATTTTTTACTTTACTGTTTTCAAACTTATAAATAATTCTTAAATAATAATAAAAAAAAGAATAAAATGGGTTTAGTTGTGTTATTTGTATACATTTATATAGAAATAAATGGTGAATTATTACATTTTTAGAAGATATGAGGCTTTTAGTGTTTCCTTTTTGGACATTATTTTAATCCCTCACTGTTACGACCCCTCTAAGATTTGTCTAGGAGCAAGAGGGGTAACACTAAAAATATGGCAAAATCAGTAAGAATAATAGGAGGCGGCAAGAAACAATGCAAAAACGCAAAAACGCAAACTGCCAATGAAAGTGATTTATTATACAACAAAGAAAAGAAACCATTAAACTATAAAGTAGATTGACAAAAGTATAAATTATGTAAGCCACAACCAGTATGTACAAATTTACAATAAAGAGGAAAATAAACCAGAGAAAAGAAAAACTAAACAAATCAACCCAAAAGAAAGGAGACTCTAGTGACGCCAAAGAAAAGAAAGAAACAAAAACAAACAATCCTACCTCATTTAAACCTTTAACCTAACTAAAGAAAAGAAAAGAAAGTAATGAAATCTTCAGCGTCAAACGCCGTAAACTTCCCTACTCTCAGCTACCAAAACAAAACATACAATGGGTGGCGTTCACCTCTTACCTGGGGTTTCTATACACAGAGTTACCTAAATGTTGCACAATGGAAGTCGTACGACATCTTCCCTATCCTCCTTCCTCTTGGTAAAGAGTAAACATCAGAGAGCGTAAGCTCAGCAAATATCAAAAGAGCAACGCCATCCAAGTAAAAGAAAATCAAACAAAATAGTAAATCAAAAGGTAACAACAAAACAACAGATGTTGGCATAAGCAAATAACAAATAAAGCAAGTCAAAAAGCGAGTCAAAAACCAAGTACAATGACAGCAAAAACAGAACACAAAAGGCAGTCCATTCACTCCTTTCCAGCTTCCTTTTATCTGCCAGCGGGAACGTTACTGGCAGCGGATAGGCCGACGTCACATCTCTTAATGATGATTGACAGCCTCGTGAGCCAATCGGCAGTCAAGGAAGACGGCCTAAGAAATTGACAGGGAAAAGGAGAGAGAGCAGGAGAGAAAACAAACACAGGTACTCCCACAAGACACCTATGAACGTAACACTCCCACCCTTAAGAACAAACTCGTTTGTAAAAAAAAAAAAAACACACAACAACTAGACTCTCGAAAGAGCATCAGCCAAGACATTCTCCGAACCCTTCTTATGTCTGATCTCGAGGTTGTAGTTCTGGACAATAAGAGCCCAACGCATCAACCGCTGATTGTGATTATACATTCGAGTTAAAAACACGAGAGGATTGTGATCTGTATATACCACAATCGGAAGACTACTAGAACCAAGATAAACCTCAAAGTGTTGTAATGAGAGTAACAAAGCAAGAGCTTCTTTTTCAATAGTTGAATAATTCAGCTGATGTTTATTAAACTTACGAGAGTAATAACTAATAGGATGTTCTATTCCATTGGCATCCTCTTGGATAAGAACCCCCCCAGCACCCACGGCGCTTGCATCAACCTCCAACTTAAAATGCTGAGCACAGTCAGGTGCCATTAAAACAGGTGCATTGCACATCAGAGTTTTAACTGAATCAAAAGCATGTTGACTCTCAACTGACCACTCATAAGATTTAGATGGACTAAGCAGTGATGTAAGGGGACTCACAACGGTCGAGAAATTCTTACAGAAACCACGATAATAGCCTGCCATTCCCAAAAACCTCCTCAACTCTCTGCGCGTGGTAGGAATTGGGAATTCGGCTATGGCAGTTACCTTGGCCTCTACTGGTCGCACTTGGCCTTGACCAACCTCCTTACCAAGGTAAGTAACAGTTGCTTTGCCAAATTCACATTTTGCTAAATTAAGTGTCAAATTTGCTTTAGCAAGTCGCTCAAACACTGTTCTCAACAGGCTAATGTGTTCTGTCCAACTCAATGAATACAACACCAGATCATCAAGGTACGCGTTACAATTTGGTACATCATGTAAAACGATGTTAACGAGGCGCTGGAAAGTCGCTGGGGCATTTCTAAGCCCGAAAGCCATTGCCGTATATTGGAGGAAATTATCTGGAGTGACAAAGGCTGAAATCTCTGAAGCTTTTGAGGTGAGTGGAACTTGCCAATATCCTTTTAGCATATCAAGCTTTGTAACAAAACGTGCAGAACCGATGTTATCTATACAATCCTCCATCCGAGGTAACGGGTAACTGTCTGGCACAGTCACAGCATTTACCTTACGGTAATCTGTGCAAAATCTAAATGTGCCATCAGATTTGGGAACAAGTAGGCATGGAGAACTCCACGGACTGCAACTGGACTTGGCCAAACCATTTTCCAACAGATACTCTACCTCCTGACTCATAACAGATCTTTTCATTGAGTTTACACGGTAAGCATGTTGTTTAATAGGACGAGCTCCATTCACATCGATATCATGTTTCAGAACATTTGTTTGTGTAGGAACATCACCAAACAGACATTTAAAATCAGAAAGTAATTTCACAATGTCTATCCTCTGACCCACAGTCAAATGATTAAGATGTGAGTGAAGATCTTCTAAAATCTCGGAATTTGCCAACCTGACACCCTGCTGAAAAGCATGGCGATGCACCACACCATCCGTGTCCACCTCCACGATACCAGGAGATGACTTCCAGTCCATGGCTATCGCAACAGAAGAGACAGCGGGCCCTGCCGTCTGTTCCGCAACACTCGCCGTTGACGACTCTCTAGTATGATAAGCTTTTAACATGTTTAGATGACAAACACGGGTTTTTCGTTTTCGATCAGGTGTATACAACATATAATCAGTTTCACTCATTCTCTTTTTCACAACATAGGGACCAAAGAAACGAGCAGACAAAGATGATCCTGGGACAGGTAACAACACAAGCACTTCGTCACCAGGTTGGAAAGATCGCGCTACGGATTGTTTATCATATGTACTCTTCATATCTTTCTGAGCATTTGCAAGCCCTTCTCTAGCTAGCGACCAAGCAGTATGAAGACGATCTCGAAACTGGCTCACATAATCCAGTACATTAGTGTCTGTATTCGAATTAGGTGCTAAAATTCGTTCTTTAAGAACTTTCAACGGGCCTCTAACTTGGTGTCCGAACACAAGTTCGGCTGGACTAAAACCAAGAGATTCTTGAATGGTCTCCCTAACAGCAAACAGAACTAAGGGAACTCCCTCATCCCAATCGTTAACAGTGTCCTGGCAATATTTCTTAAGCATCGACTTAAGGGTTTGGTGAAAACGCTCAAGTGCGCCCTGGCTCTGCGGATGGTACGCACTTGAGACTCGATGAGAAATTGCTAGTGATTCAAGTACTTGTTTAAAAAGTTTAGATAGAAAATTCGTACCTTGATCGGTTTGCACTACTTTCGGAAGTCCAAACGTGGAAAAGAATTTTACCAATGCCTTGCTGACTACAGGTGCAGTGATTTTTCGTAGAGGAATCGCCTCTGGAAATCTGGTGGCCACACACATGATAGTTAACAAAAACTGGTTACCAGACTTAGTTTTCGGTAGCGGACCGACACAGTCAACCATCACATGTTCAAACGGTTCTCCAATCGCAGGTATAGGAATCAAAGGAGCTGGCGGAATGCTCTGGTTTGGCTTTCCAACGATCTGACAGGTATGGCAAGTACGACAATAATGAGCAACATCTTTTTTTAGACCTGGCCAAAAGAAATGACTTAAAATCCTATTATATGTCTTGGTAACTCCCAAATGACCAGCAAGCTGGTGATCATGGGCTAAGAACAAAACATGTTGACGATAGGGAATCGGAACCACAATTTGATAAACCACATTCCAATCTGAATTCTCGTCAGCATGAGAACACCACTTCCTCATCAGTAAGTCCTCATCAATGAAGTAAGCAAACTTCGTATCCTTAACGACATCAAAAGAAACAGCAGACTTAAAAACAGTGACCAGTGTTTTATCCTCTTTCTGTGCAGCAATAATTTTCTCACGTGACACAGGTACTTTAAGTAACTCTGCATCAGACTCAACTACACCTTTGTTTTCTATTTTTGAACAGTTTCTCTTTTCAAGACTCACATCCAGTAATGTGTCACCAGACAACAGTGGAAACATGAACGAGTTAGATAGATCAACTACATCACCTACTCTGCGCGACTGGGCGCGTGTGACGGCGCAGGCTGGAAAAACATCAAGGTAAGTTTCAGACAATCCTTCTAACTCGCAGAACCCATTTGGTTCCTCAACGACTTCAATAACAGGCATTACCTTCCCACCTGCCAGGTCATTTCCAAGGATAAAATCAACACCCTTCACAGGGAGTGAAGGACACACAGCAACTCTAACAAAACCAGTACACAGTTCGCTCTGTAGATGCACCTGATGCAGCGGGAATTTCACACAACCCATTTCAATTCCCTGCACGATCACACTAGAGCCACAGGAAGTATTATCAGACAACTGTATTTTACCTGCCAAAATAAAAGATTGCATGGCACCAGTGTCCCTGAGTATTCTTATTTCTTCCTGGTCCTCCATTCTTCCAGACAGAGATATTAACCCTTTTGACACAAAGGGCCGATAACTCTCATCAATTCTCTCCTCAGTATTCATCGTAGCCGCAGATTTAAAAGCCTTCACAAACCCCACGCCCTTTGGTTGTGGCTGCTGCTTGCGCTTCAACGCCAAACAATCAGCAATCACATGCCCTTTCTTGTGACAGTAAAAACACTCACGCTCCTCTTTATTACGAGGTGGGCTAAATCTTGAACGTGACATTTGAGGTTGCGAGCTGTCAATCTGTAACTTTTCAGGACGTGCAGAGGCAAATACATTCTTGTGGGTTAAAACAAACTCATCTGAGAGTACAGCTGCGTGTGATAGGGTAGTTACCTTCTGTTCATTAAGATACACTACAATGCGGTCAGATAAACATCCTTTAAACTCCTCTAGCAACATCAACTCCCTTAAAGAGTCAAGATCACTCACTTTACTGGCGGTACACCATTTATCAAACAACACTCCTTTCTCCCTAGCAAATTCCACATGTGTTTGTGTAGGACTCTTTCTGTGTTTTCTAAATCGTTGCCTGTAAGCCTCTGGAACCAACTCATATGCTCGCAGGATAGCAGACTTCACAGACTCATATTTCAGACTCTCTTCTAGTGATAACGTAGCACAAACCTCTTGCGCTTTCCCAAATAATCTACATTGCAAAAGCAAAGACCAAACCTCCTTAGGCCAATGAAGAGAAGTGGCGATACGTTCAAACGCACTGAAATAAGAATCTATTTCTGTTTCTCTAAATTGAGGAACGAGTGCAATGTGTTTACTCACGTCAAAGGCATATGGGGTTAAACCAACGTGCGGCGGAGGAGAAGAAGCTGGAGCGATGTTCAACTGTCCAGCTGAGCTAGTAGCAACTCTTGATGCACCCAGCTCAAGCTCCCTCAGTTTCACCTGCTTCTCCGCCTCGATTTCCAACTTGCGCACCTCCAACTGCAAGTTCAGATCAGCTTGGCGCGCCTGGGCTCTCTCTTGCGCTTCATAATGCAAACGGGCAAGGCGGACTTTCAGTCGCATGCCTTCCCGTGAATCAACAGAACTGGGTGTAAACGGCTCAAACGGTGGTAAGCCGGCCTTGGCTTCGGCCTCCGCCTCCGCGTCAGCAACAGCTCCGCCACTCCGCTTGTCCTCCTCCCCAGACCAGAATTGCGCCAGAGCCCCATCATCCACGTTAACATCCATGCCAGTGTCAACACCCCCTACGTTTGACGTAGGCAACACCTGCAACTCATTCAAACGCAAGATCAGAATTCGTTTTATTTCTTTTTTAAGAGCCTGTTTACTTACCACAATCTGAAAATGGTCTGCGATCTGCAACAAGTCCTGCTTCCTACACAAATTAATCTGCTCTACAGATGGACTGATAACAAAATCTTGCAAGTTAAACATTTCCATCATGAGTAACAAACCGATGAGCATCACACTACCACACTGCATAAGTAAGTCCTATGATGTCATAATACAACAACCAATGCAATGTCTCTTTCTTGCCACCAACACATCCACAAAAATTACCATATCTATATATATTTTATTGGGGATTAATTTTATCCCGGACGAGCCCCCATTTAATGTTACGACCCCTCTAAGATTTGTCTAGGAGCAAGAGGGGTAACACTAAAAATATGGCAAAATCAGTAAGAATAATAGGAGGCGGCAAGAAACAATGCAAAAACGCAAAAACGCAAACTGCCAATGAAAGTGATTTATTATACAACAAAGAAAAGAAACCATTAAACTATAAAGTAGATTGACAAAAGTATAAATTATGTAAGCCACAACCAGTATGTACAAATTTACAATAAAGAGGAAAATAAACCAGAGAAAAGAAAAACTAAACAAATCAACCCAAAAGAAAGGAGACTCTAGTGACGCCAAAGAAAAGAAAGAAACAAAAACAAACAATCCTACCTCATTTAAACCTTTAACCTAACTAAAGAAAAGAAAAGAAAGTAATGAAATCTTCAGCGTCAAACGCCGTAAACTTCCCTACTCTCAGCTACCAAAACAAAACATACAATGGGTGGCGTTCACCTCTTACCTGGGGTTTCTATACACAGAGTTACCTAAATGTTGCACAATGGAAGTCGTACGACATCTTCCCTATCCTCCTTCCTCTTGGTAAAGAGTAAACATCAGAGAGCGTAAGCTCAGCAAATATCAAAAGAGCAACGCCATCCAAGTAAAAGAAAATCAAACAAAATAGTAAATCAAAAGGTAACAACAAAACAACAGATGTTGGCATAAGCAAATAACAAATAAAGCAAGTCAAAAAGCGAGTCAAAAACCAAGTACAATGACAGCAAAAACAGAACACAAAAGGCAGTCCATTCACTCCTTTCCAGCTTCCTTTTATCTGCCAGCGGGAACGTTACTGGCAGCGGATAGGCCGACGTCACATCTCTTAATGATGATTGACAGCCTCGTGAGCCAATCGGCAGTCAAGGAAGACGGCCTAAGAAATTGACAGGGAAAAGGAGAGAGAGCAGGAGAGAAAACAAACACAGGTACTCCCACAAGACACCTATGAACGTAACACTCACTATAGCAAAACCGTTTGAGATGTTTAATATCCGTTCACAATTTAGCATCTTTAATGTATTTTCATCATGTTGAAAAAGTTTGGTGTGAATAAAATAAACAACTTAGGAGGAGTAGCTAAAAACTCAGAGTCTGAAATATCCAAAAAATCCACATTCAAACCAAAATATCTGACTTCCTGTAGGTCGGAGCTAATGACTGTAAATGAGAAAGTTGTCCGACTCCATGAGAACAATAAACGTACCAAGTTTGTCCCACATTTGTTAAAAGCATTTTGAAAGTGTCACACTTCCTGCTGCCAGTTGGTGGCGCTATAACTTTGACTCACAATAGTCACATTCATGTGATTGGCCTCTTACAACGAACACACTACTGAAGTTTCACCAAGATCAGTTAATGTATGTTGAAGTTATAATACACTTCCTGTGTCCCTTATTCGCCATAAATTAGTTTCCTCGCCATGGCCAAAGCGTTCGAGATATCAAAAATCTGTCCGCAATTTAGCATCCTCAATGTCTTCATGTTGACCGAGTTTGGTGGCGATCGGATGAATTTCTTAGGAGGGGTATTTCAAATTCCACAGCAAGCGTTTTCCAAACAACCCATAATAGCCGACTTCCTGTTGGGCTGGCGTAAAACTTGACCAAGGGAAAGTTGTTTGGCCCGATGAGATCTATATGTGTACTGAGTTTCATATTAATGGCCGCGGGTTCTGAGTGCAAAGTTTCAAGAGTTTTTGAGCATGTTAAGGGCCCCAAAAGTGCCCGAAAGTTTGAAAGAAAAATAATAATAAAGAATCCTAAGGAAAACAATAGGGCCTTCGCCCTTTCAGGGCTTGGGCCCTAATAACATAAAACAGTTATTTTAAAGTGTAATAATATTTAACAATATTACAGTTTTTACTGTATCTTTGATCAAATAAATGCAGCCTTCATGAGCAGAAGAGACGTATTTTAAGAACTTTAGAACTGACCCCAAAAAAACAAAAAAAGCATTTGCTACCTCTCTATATCAGATCCCAAGACAGTTAATTAGTAATTATTTAAAATTGGACAAGTGACCTATTGAGAGAAGACTATGACAATTTTCTACAAAAAACTTCAAGTTCAGGTAGACATGCTTACCAGGCTTGACACAGTTTATTGGCGGGGTTCCAGTATCTCCTGCCCCTTACTGTCCACACACCAGAAGTAACCTGTGGACGACCAGCACTGCCGAGGCCTGTACTGACCCTCCTCATCACACTGAGGGATGAAGTTTCCTTTCCTAACTCTCTCTGCTGCTTCTCTCTGCTGCTCACACTGGGTCTTGGGACGACCTTCAAGGTAAACGTACCAGAGATTATAGAATTTACTTGGAGGGTTAGTTCTCCAAAAAAATTAAATTCTGTCATCAATAAGTCACCCTCATGTTGTTCCAAAACTTTCGTTCAACTTCGGAACAACCAATGAGGTTCATTCGACTCACAATATTTATATCCATGAGATCGGCCTCATACACACACATATATATATATATATAAAAGACAGAAAATATTACTTGACTTACCTTGTGATTTTATGATACACTCAAAATATTCCACAACAAATCCTTTAAATTTAATGTAAAAATAAAAACGAAAGTAAGCAGTGTTGGGCTGACGTAACCCTCTCATTAGAATCAAAATATTTCAACATTTGCACTCAATGTATTTGTATGCTAAACTATTCTTTATTATTGGCTTTGTACTTCACTCGTGTTCCAATATCGACGGAAAAAATCATCCTCTTCACACGCGCAAAAATGTGCTTGGAAAAATCACAGTGGAGTGGTGCGTACTGTGGATGTACGAATTGTACTACTGACTATTTAAACAGAGCAGTGTAATTTTTATATGTTAGGTTTACTATTTTATTATTATATTTTATTAAGGCTATTCCATAGGAATTCATTGAAAATGCTCGCTCTACTCAGCACCATTATTAAAGTCTGTGCAGACGTCTGTATTTTACTTTAAGTTAGTAATTTAAAAGCCCTCAGCGGTGTCACACGTCGATTAACCGGTGGGAAAATTTTCCCACAGTCACATCCCTAATATATTTATATATAAATACAATAGGCCTACCTGAAAGAGAATTTAGCTTGCCCGACCAGAGTAGCCTGATTAGAACGTCAATGACAAAAAAATAACTTGGGAATCACTAAAACGAGAGATTATTCTAATTTTATTACATTAATTTCAAGTTGCAATCAACAGTTGATAATAAATGTATTACTGATCAATGTTAACAAGGTTGCGCTGCTGAGGCTCGTGCAGCTTCTCCAGGAGAAATGTAAACAAATGAGCGCAGCGCACAAAAAAGAAACCCAGTTAACAACATACTGACTATAAAAATTACAAATATGGAGTTTTTATATATTTTATAACATATGATAGAGTTAAGCAACCTCACTTGACGAGTAGGCTACTGTTTCCTGAATACAATCACGATTGAAACTGTGACATTGATTTCATACAACAGGTTAATAAACAGTTACAATTAAGTCACTTACAGTTTTAGATGCAATATTGACAGTTTTTGTTCTGTTTCAGCAGCAAAAATAGTTAAACAAAAATCACAGCAGAACCATCGCGCATCTCACAGCAACTTGTTTTCTCATTACTGAATGATTCAGCATTTTGAACAAATCAGTTGACTCAAAGATTCAATGATCAATCCATAAACATCTGTCTCAATCATGAATTAGTCATTCGAACGAATCGTTTGAACAAATTAATCAATGACTCGCTCATTAAGACGGTCGCCTGGCGACACCTAATGGCGGTTTAGTGTTATGTTTAAAAGTATCATTCTTTCCAATGTGTGTGCACCATTATCAATGTCCGTGCGGACGTCCGTGTTTTACTTTCACTTTTATATTAGCGATTTAAAAGCACCCGCTCGTGTCACACATCGATTAACCAATGGGAAAATATCCTCACCGTCATATATCTAATAAATTCATATTTAAATACAATATAGGCCTACCTAGTAAAAAGTTTTATATACTATTTTGATATCCTTTTGGACACAATATGGCAGAATAGCCCTATATTTGCTTTTTTGTTGACCCAAATAGCACTAAATAGCCTGTTTTTAACTTTTTCATACTTCTTGAATTGCAAAAACAGAATAAAATGGGTTTAGTTCTAATATTTGTATAATTTTATATAAAAATAAATGGTGTATAATTACATTTTTAGAAGATAGGAGACGTTTCCTGCTTCCTTTTTGACATTAATTTAATCCTTCGCCATGCAAAACCGTTTGAGATATTCAATATCCGTTTACAATTTAGCATCATTCATATATTTGTATCATGTTGAAAAAGTTTGGTGGGAATAAAATAAACCTTTTAGGAGGAGTAACTAAAAACTCAGAGGCTGATTTTGCAAAAAATCCATATTCAGACCAAAATATCTGACTTCCTGTTGGTCGGAGCTAATAACTGTAAATTAGAAAGTTGTCCGGCTCGATGAGACCAATATGCGTACCAAGTTTTGTGATTCTATGTAAAACTAAGCCCCCATTTTTGACTAAAGGTGGCGCTACTGAGCCCCTCACCATGCCCGTTTCTGAAACTTTGCACATGTCTACTGGCTAATAAATGTGATGTGTCTGTCGAGTTTCATCCAATTTCAAGCATGCTAAGAGTCTCAAAAGCATCCAAAAAGAATATTAAAGTTTGATGCGTTGCCACGGCAACAGTATCTAAGATATCAATAATCCTTTCACAGGTCTACATCTGCCGTGTGTCTACATTATACACATAAAGTTTGAAGCAAATCGGGTAAATATAAGAGGGTGATTTCAAAGTATTTCACACTTCCTGCTGCCAGTTGGTGGCGCTATAACTTTGACTCACAATAGTCATATCCATGTGATCGGCCTCTTACAATGAACACACTGCTGAAGTTTCATCAAGATCAGTTAATGTATGCTGAAGTTATAACACATTTCCTGTCTCCATTTTCTCGCCATAAATTCGTTTCCTCGCCACAGCCAAACTGTTTGAGATATCCAAAATCTATAGTTACACTAAAGGCACCGGGGTGGCGGTGTCACCGGCTTATATATATATATATATATATATATATATATATATATATATTTGGACCCCGTTCAAGGGGGCGCTGTCGAGCCCCCCTGCCACGCCCAGGTACCAGCTTCAGTCCGGCCCTGATGGCCACGGGTTCTGACCTGTGTGCAAAGTTTCAAGAGTTTTCGAGCATGTTAAGGGCCCCAAAAGTGCCCGAGAAGCAGAAAAAAATAATAATAACAAATAATCCTAACGAAAACTATAGGGCCTTCGCCCTTTCAGGGCTTGGGACATAATAAATATACTATAGATTTAATATGCGTATTTGTTTATTGTCAACAAATACAAATACAAATATAAAATACATTCATAAGAATCAATAACGTTAGCTGATATAATTGTTGTTGTTTTATCGTCTAAATGTCATCATAATAATTAAGAAACAAACTCAGGTTTACTTTAGTGCACATACTCTATTAGATCATTCTTCTGATTAGTCATTACAGAGTCCCAGGTGTGCTATAGTTCATGTTAAAATAACAGTAATGATGTGAAACGTGGAATAACTCTTAACTGAAGCAGTCAAAGCTATGAGAAGACAGAGAGACAGGTAGACAGTCCAGGCCGCCATTGTTTCTCTGAATACTGAAACAGAAATATACAGAATTAATTATTACAAAGTTTTGTATTTTTGTGACACGAACCAGTTCAGTAGATCAATGTCAACGTCTGGATATTGTGTTGTTGAGCGGAGCCCTGGTTCATCTTTTTATTTTATTTAATTTATATATATATATATATATATATATTTTTTTTTTTTTTTTTTTTTTTTTTTATTAGATATAAAGAAACACAAGTTAACAAATATAAAATTATCAACATGAAAACACGAAACGGAACATACACCAGAGGAGAGGAGAAGAAAAAATAAAATAAAGAATGGTTCATCTTTTTATATACTGGAGGGGAGTGTGTTCATCAGCATCATCCATCACATACTCTTCCTGTGCAAACACTGTTTTTGTATAGTTTGTTCTATGTGTATTTTATGTGTGTTCTTGGTATGTATACAGAATAAATGAATAGATATTATTCATCTATTCTGTAATTGCATCAGTGTGCATGTTTTATGTACATGGTTTATTACTCACACTCTTCATAAGATGCTCTTTGTTCACCTGGAATGAATGGAGGATTGTTGCTGTCATCAGCAAATATGTACAAATATTTACACTGTAAAACCTTGCAGTAAAAAAACGGCCAAATTCTGACCATAACATATCATTTTCCATTAAGACTGTACTGAGATCAATGAACCGTAGATACCGTAGAAAACAATGAATTCTGGGTAATATTTGTTGTTTTCAAGAAAGTAGCCTACTGGAATATACTGTGAATGGTAAGACCTTTGAATACTGTTCCTTCATTAATGAATAACTACACAGCAACAAATGAGTAATACACTATTAACATTCTAATAACTCTGCTGAATGTGGTAGGTCACTATTAGCTAACAAAGATGGTCAGGTGATACATCACTCATCATCATCATAAAGGAAAATTGACTAATGTGATCAAAAGTGGTTGCTTGTTATTAATAGATTTTAAGCAGCAATGCTTTCTTGCCAGATATCAAACATTCTGAATTTAATTAATTATTTCATAAAAAAAGAAAAAAACTTTAGATACACACACAAACATCAAGAATCAGCATATGAATCTCAATACATATAATGCTGCTGTAATTATTTATCTGTAGTGGTTGATGAAGATGAGGGTCATTAGTGTTTGTTTTTGTGTTATTTATGTTTTATACATGTCATATTGTGAGAAATAACAGTATTAAGGCCCGTTCACACCAAGAAACAGGAATACAGCTTTCCTGAAGCTCAAACAGCAGAGCGTTGGCACTTGCAACACCAAAGTCACGGGTTCGATTCTCAGGGAAAGCAAGAACTGATAAGAATGTAAATGTACCTTGAAATGCAATGTAAGCATCTGCCAAATGCATATATATATATTATGTTATATAACCACACAGTTAAGGCAGTCAGAGTAAAGGCCATTGCACACTGATTCCGAAATTTTCGTATGCGTTTTTTCGTGTTCGTCAGCAGTAAAATTCGTCACGCACAGAAACCTTGCACACTGAGTCCGATGCGTATTTATTAAACCTTTGCGGAAAAAAAACGCAAAAAATACTAAATGGATTCGTCAAGCAGTGAGGATGAATTTGTTGCCCTCTTTCTTCTTAAAAAGAGAAAAAGAAAGAGGAAATATTGGGTCCATCCAATCCTGAGATTGCGCCGAGAGGAAGGAGAGTTTCACCTCCTTATCAAGGAGTTGCGAAATTATACCGAGCGATTCAAAATTTACCTCAGAATGTGAGTGGAACAGTTTGATGCTTTGCTAGCGATACTGGAGCCACATATTAAAAAGAAGACCACCAATTTCTGTGAACCAATCGATCCTGAACAGAAACTGGCAGTATGTCTATGGACAGACACACACACACACACACGCGTGCGCGGCCGGCAGAAGCGCTGGGCAGACAGAACAGCTGTATACAGGTTATATTTTATTCAGTGTCTTTGTAATCCGCATTTTGTTTTTCATACAGTAGGCTACTTGTGCTGCGAGACGAAGTGTATCAACTTGTCAGACGTCATTCTGGATTTTGTCGTTCGCTTGTACGGTGGCTCTGAATTTTCAAAAAACCTCACAAAACACTGGCTGTGGATGCGAAAAACGCAGAAAATCGAACCCAATCCGAATTTTTTTTTTACGGACGAAAGTTTCGTAGACAGTGTGCAAGCGTGATTGACATAACGTGAGGTCGAATTTTTTTTTTAACGTGCGAAAATTTCGGATGCGAATTTCGGACTCAGTGTGCAATGGCCTTAAATCTAAAGTTAAAAAGTCAAGGGTCAAGAGCCCAACTAAAGCAAACAGTCATCTCCATAATGGTAACTTCAAACTTTATTATTTTCAATAAAACATCAACGTCTGAACCTCTGGTAATTCTCAATAATTAGATTACAGGAAACCACAGCTGGCAGGATTTTATTTTTAATTTTTTATATAAAAGTTCAGTTCAATGTTCAATGCCATAAAACCTAAAATATTACTACCGTATTTTTTACGGTAAAGCACTTGTAAGCTGCTAGTTTTTTACCGTAAACTTTAGTTCAGTGCCGTAAAAGTACAAAAAAATTCTACCGTATTTTTTACGGTAAAGTACTGGCAACCACAGCTGCCAGTTTTTTTCCGTAATATTTAGATCACTGCCGTAAAACCTAAAATATTACTACTGTATTTTTTACGGTAAATCGCTTTCAACCAGCTGCCAGTTTTTTACCGTAAACTTTAGTTCAATGCCGTAAAACATAAATATTTATACCATATTTTTTACGGTAAAGTACTGGCAACCAGCTGGCAGTTTTTCACCGTATTTTTAGTTCGATGATGTAAAACTTTGTAAAATTAGTAAACATTTGCTACCGTATTTTTTACGGTAAGGTACGGTAAATGCAACGGTAAGTTTTTTTTTTACAGTGTACTTCCAAAATCCGTACATTTATTGAAATGTCCCGTGAGAGCTATTACAGTTTTCACTGTATATAGTAAGGGTACATACCGTTAAGGAATTAAAAATTTTTTTCCGTTGCTTTTTTACAGTTTTTTACAGTTAAAATTACGAACATTTTTTACAGTGTACTTAAATAGCCCTTTAAATAAAACATGACACTCCCATTGATAGTCTCAGGATGCCTCACTGTTGGCACGACACAGGACTTATGGTAGCGTTCACCTTTTCTTCTCTGGACATTCGATTTTCCAGATGTTCTAATCAGATACATTAACTTTGCACCAGTCTTCTGCTGTCCAATTCTTGTACTTCCTGCAGAATTGCAGCCAATATTTGATGTTTTTATTGGAGAGAAGTGGCTTCTTTGCTGCCCTTCTTGACACCAGGTTGTTGTCCAAAAGTCTTGGCCTCGCTGTGTGCAGATGCTCTCACACCCACCTGCTGCCAATATTGAGCAGTTCTGCACTGGTGGTGACACAATTCCCTAGCTGATTCCTCAGGAGGAGAAGTTCCTGGTACTTACTGGACACTCTGGGACATCCTAAAGCCTTCTTCACTGCAGCCGAACCTCTATTCTTGAAGCTCTTGATGATCTGGTAAATGGAGGCCATTTTGATGCAAAGATGATCCTCCATCTTTCTTTGGAGGAAACCATTGCTAACAGAAGAACACAATGATTGAAAGCACTTCTTCCTTCCTTATAGCAATCATGTGCTGATGATATGATTAGTAAAATGATGTTAGCTGGTAATTTGGTGCCAAGGACAAAAACAGTAAAATTTGGGGTTTTGTGATAAAGCTTTTTGAAATGATGTAAAATGCCTCTGATCACTCTGCACAATAATCTAGAAAAATGTGAATCAACATCATAACAACTGAAGCAGCAAAAATTTCAAATTTGGCCACAGCTGTACCCTGTCATTCAAGTGGGAAGTGTCCGGTCGAACAAGGTGATGTTGGTGGCGCATCCGCTGTTCAGCTCCCGCAAAAGGTCCACGTACTCGTAGGAGATGCCCTGTTGTTGTAGGGTGAGCAGTACGGCATTGATCTCTATGTTGTCGAAGGCTTTCTCGTAGTCTACGAAGGCCAGTACCAAGGGCATCTTGTACTTCCGGCAGCATTCAAGCAGTTGGTTCAGCACGTGGATGTGGTCCATTGTGCTGTAGCCAGACCGGAAGCCGGCCTGTTCGGGTGGCTGTTGTTCGTCCAACTGCCTGGCTAGTCGGTTGTACAGCACCTTGGTGAAAACCTTGTACACGGTCGGCAGGAGCCAGATTGGCCGATAATTCCTCAGCTGTTCGCGGTCACCCTTCTTGTACAACAGCGCTGTCTTGGCCGTCTTCCATTGATCTGGTGTTCTTCTCTGCGCCATGTAGCGGCTGAAACGGCTGGCCAATGCTGCCCAAAGCATCGGTCCACCCTCTTTGAGCAGCTCGGCCTCGATTCCGTCCAGCCCTGGCGCCCGGTCTTTCTGGATGTTCTGGATCGCATGCCTGACCTCATTGGTCAACACTGACGGGATGGCTGGTATGGCATCGTCCTGCATTTCGGGTGGGTCGACTGATGTCTTGCTGGCGAACAGGTCCGTATAGAACCCCAAAAAAACCCCAAAAAACTTTGCTAAGAGGTCATTTTCAATTGAGAAAGAGCATAAAGAGAGAGCTCACAAACCACAAAGAGAAATGGTTTATAAGGCTTCTGTGGAAGCTTTCATACATTTGCTCATCCCCTATATTATGTTTTCCCCTCCCCCACGGAACAAAATATCAAAGTTCTTGCAAGAATTATGTTTTCCCTTCCCTGGAAATATATAATTGGCACTGGAAATATCTAATTTCTTGTGAGAATTATGATTCCCCCCTTCATATATCGTGTGAACTATCAGTGGTTCTCGCAATACTTCAAGTAGGCCTATATGGTAATGTCAGGTTAGGGCCCTAAAGCAGAGTGAAGGTTTTTGAAGATCATAAAATCTCAACTTATAATGACCTCAATATCATCCAAAATAAATGTGGGATTTGTGCCTAATCACCAATGTGTGAACAACAAAAAAATTGATATTTCTTATATGTTTTATACAGCAAAATGAGCCTGGGGTTAAATTGACCCCAAAGAACACCGATGCTACAAAAGTATGTACAGAACATTGAAAACCTATCATCATGTTAATTTTATGTTTACCCAGTTGTCCCCATTAAATTAGGAAAAGTCTTTAAATATGAAGCAAATTTTTTTTTTTTTAAGTATGTATTTAGAGACGTTAAACACTGAATGGGGTCAAATTGACCCCAAAGGTAATAGGAGGGTTAAGCTGAGGATCGCAGAACATAAGGCTGCTATCAGAAACAATAACCTTGACTATGCCATTGCTAAACATTATACAGAGAAGAACCATAGTCCAGCTGCCTCCCCCGAGGTTAGTTGGCATTGAGAGGGTATTGCCAAACCCTAGAGGAGGTCACATCATTAAACTGCTCTTGAGAAGAGAAGCTTTTTGGATAAATGAACTGTCTTCTGTTGAACCCTCTGGTGTGAACGAATCACAGGATTTTAGCTGTTTTCTATAAATGTGGGTTATAGGGTATTGACTATTAGCCTCACTGCAGTGCATGTAACATTGTGGACATATTGATGATGTATGTCTGTAATGTGTATATATTTATTTTTCTAAAAAACGTTTTGCTCTTGTTAGGCTTTTGATGATGATAATTATGTATATTTGATGATTACAAATATGTATATATGTGACCCTGGATCACAAAAGTCTTATGTTGCACAGGTATATTTGTGGCAATAGCCAACAAAACATTGTATGGGTCAAAATGATAGTTTTTTCTTTTATGCCAAAAATCATTAGGATATTACTGTAAATAAAGATCATGTTCCATGAAGATATTTTGTACATTTCCCACTTTAAATATATAAAACATTTATTTGTGTGAATGAATGCAGCACTATATAGAATATAGTATATAGCCAATAGAAATGGACAACTTTAAAGGCGATTATCTCAATATTTCACCCTCAGATTCCCGATTTTCAAAATGTTGTATCTCGGCCAAATATTGTCCTATCCTAACAAACCATACATCAATGGAAATATTATTTATTCAGCTTTCAGATGATGTATAAATCTCAATAATAATAAAAACTACACATAAGACTGGTTTTGTGGTCCAGGGTCACATATTGTGTTGATTTATTTGAGGATGTGAATTATATTTTCTTAATTGGGTATTTATGGGAATGTGTTGGATATTGGCATTTAATATATTGGCATATTATGACTTTAAGAACACCTGAGAGCTCAGACCATTAACTGAGCGAACCTGAGGACGCTATATGCGAAACGCATTGCTCGCTTTGAATAAATAAAAGAGTAAGGTCAATAGTGTGCAGTAGAGTGTTTTTAATTTTTGTCTTTTAAATCCGTTCCTGCCATCTACCTGCACCTATCAGGCTGTGCATGGACAACGTGATCTCATAAGAATATGCGTGTATTTTTACGTAAAGTGTAGTTCTATTACACGCGTACATTTACTTACGTTTTATACACACAAATGTATAATACTGACGTATTTACAACACTAAAACATAAATATTTAGTATTGACAGCACAAAAGCGTAAATTATTTACGTAAGAAGAACTCTAATGACGTTCAAATTTGTACGCATAGGCATTATGCATATTTCAAATCGTTGCATTAATGTTTTGACTCTATTGCATTCAATTGTCTTATCAATTACATTTTCAGTCACATTTATTAAATGCAGTTTACTCAAGAAATAATAACATTTTGCGCCTTCTGCTGCAAACTCGTTTCGGAGGATTAGCCTACATGGTGTTAAACAAGACTACACGTTAAAACCTTAAAAATACCTTCTTTAATCGTTTAACCATTTTGTAATATTTAGTTTATTTACCGTGAGACACAAAATGCGTTTTCTCCAATATAACCATAATACACCAAAACCCAACATAGCCTAAATTCACAAAAGACATCAATTTTATTAGCTTGATGTAATCCAAATCTTTAGAATACGTTTGCAAGAAACATATCCAAATTCAGCCCAATCTTCATCTCCATTCAGCGACCGTAAACGTCAAATCCCGCGCTCGTGATGAATTCAAATACTAAAATTGCGCCCTCAAGAAGCGTTACAACATGTTTTACTGCAGTGATATCGAACACTCATTGGCTCTCGCCTGCTTCGTCACAGATTGCGCTATGCCGCGTTTCAGTCGGTGAACTACATTTGAAATGGAGAAGCGCGCGCGCCTTCACGCAGAGCGAAGCAGGATTAACATTTGAAATGAATTAATAATTTAAATTCTGCTCTGTACCTCATACAAAACTATTATATTCTGCCAGAGAGGACTGCGACTGCAACACATCAACATGTGAACGACTTTTGGTACCGGTTTTGACATTTTCGCAATAACATTATTTTGATTATACATGTCTGTTGTTTTTCTTCATAATTGTAGCCTAAGTAGTTTTAAGAAATGGTTATGGGTAGGTTTAGGGGTAGGAGTAGGATTAGTGGCTCAAAATATATTTTAATGCTATATTGTTAATAAAACTGCCATTTCCCTACACATATCTGTCCATTATGTTTTATCCTTTTTATATTCTGTGTACAATGGGTATGTTTAGGTTTGGGAGTAGGGTTAAGGGATCTTACATTTATCTATAAAAAAATACTGATTGCTTGGAGACATTATTGTCATTTTATGTATATAGTATTTTTTATATATGTATTTATACAATACAGATTGCAGTTTCAGAGTCGCTTTACCGTGATATTCTATACATTATGCAAAGGCCCGTTGCCTTTGAGCATCCGCATGTAGATATAGCTGATTTCCGGAAAGCCACTGAACAATTCAGGTCACTTCTTTTTCCAGAGATTTCCAACTTGTACACAGTCTCACACCAGAGATTTTTCTGGTCTTGTCTTGTCTTGACAGCAGTGACTTTAAAAGTCTCATATGGAGGAATCAGCACCTCTTTCTGTTCAGGATACTTGGAGTATTTGATCACATTAACACCGTTGCAAGTTTTGATTTCAAAACAAGATTTAGTTCCAAAACCCTGTGCTACTTTACGATCAAGAGAGGATGAAGCAAACGAGCCGAAACGAATCTCTGTGCCTGTGACATTCTTATAAAATTCAGCTTTTGTACCACGATATGTTGACTTGCATTCCTTTTGTTTATTAGTCAATATCTGTATTGCATCTGTTATCAAAAATTGAAGTGAATACCATTTGAATGTCTGGTTTCTGTAGTTTTGTTTACCATTATAAACAGCCGTATCAAGATTGCTATATATGCTAGAATTAAGGTTAGTGTACACATACAAGGCAATAGAATGATTCTTTGTCAATTTATCTTCTGGCGCTCTGGCATTCTTTTCACCTTCTTGCCAAGCCTTTTCAAATTCAGCTGAGTTATTGATTTCCTTCTTTAGATATTTATTCCTCACCAAATATGCTTTTTTTTTTTTTCACAGGCCATATATTGATCATCAACTGAATTCTGTGCCATATCTAATGGATATATCTGTCCTTCAACAGCAGCAGCAGCAGCTCTGTGATCCTGCAAAAAACATGAATCATAATGATCACATCATCAGCATTCATGTCTGTAATATTCAAACTAGAACACAAGCTTACCTGTCCTAGAGCAGCTAAAATGAGAAGAAGAGCTTCAATGATGAGCAGCATTTTGATTCAGTCAAATCCTTCAGATGATCTAGTAGATCTAGTGAAGAACGGACGATGAAAGACAATGAGAACAGTATTTCACAAAATCTCCAATCAGGAATATGTACAGATTTACACACTAAAAATGTTACACAATAAAGTTTTACCCTGGTGTACTTGGAATGTTCTGCTAGATAGCAAACCATTTGAAAATAATGAATGAAGGAATTAATCAGTGAATTAATAAAACAAGAATAATACATTTAATCCCTTGAAATCTTTTAAAATACCCTCTTGCCATCCAGAGGCTTGCTTCTGCAAGTGAACGGCGCCTTGTGGTGCCATCCCAAAAAGGCACAATATCACTATTATGGACTTTACCTTGACTGTTCCAAGCTGGTGGAATGACCTGCCTAACTCAAACTGAGCTGCTAATGTTTTAGCCATTGTCAAGAAACTGCTGAAGATGCATCTCTTTTGTTAACACTTGACCCATTAACACTTACTATTCTATATCTATTATATAAACGTTGCTACATGTACTGTAACTGAGTCTGAATGTCCTACTGTTAGTTTGATTGCTTATATTGCTCTTCTCATTTGTAAGTCAATTTGGATAAAAGTGTCTGCTAAATGATTAAATGTAAAATGTAAATGTAAATGTAAATTACCTTGGAATATGGTAATTTTTTTTTGTACGGTTCTTCAGTTGCTCAGGAACATTGATGAGAGAAGATCAGGAAAGTCATCCAGTCTGGCGACAACAGCAGTGGCGGTCCTACATTGAATTACACCCTGGGCGAGACCCCCTTCGAGCGCCCCCAATACCCACCCCCCCATTGGGACATAATTTTTCTTACCCCATTGGCAGATCATGTTTTGCTTGGTTTAAGCAAAATCTCAATTTTTATTTATTTCCCCAGAAAACAAGACTTAATATCTTATGTCATTTTACTACGTGCATCTTTATTTAAGAAATGTTTGATATTTGGACTGGAAACAAGACAAAAATACTAAGTAAGAAAAGCATTTTTTGCAGTGTAATAACTGAACTTGTCACAGTTTTGTTGCAAAGAACAATATTATGTTGAAATTAGATCTCGTGTTTGAGTTCAAACTGAATTATTGTTAAGCACAGCAAGAATCATAGTAAAAAGGCTAACAAATAAGAGTTATACCCAACAATTAATATTATTGCCCCTTCATTCATGACATGGATACCGTAATCATACAGAGAAAACATAGTTGCATACCTTTATCTTTCGCTCGTTTCTAAATTGGGCACCTGATGGCTTTGACTTTTCTTGTCCATCTCTTATTTGGCACTCGACATCGACAATCAACAGATTTCCCCTGATCCCCCCATACCAACTGTCACTCACGAGTCACGACCAGAAGTCAAGACTAAACCAATTCACCTTGGTGGTGGTGACCAAGTAATCGTTTTGTATTACCTATTTTTATTAGCCATTCAGACCATTCAGAAAAACAAAAATGTGCAGGAAATATAGAGGCCTGTATTTATAATATTATGAATGAAATGTGCGTTATTTGGAAGAAAGTCGAGGTGTGACTGACTTCGATAACTATATGGATCGATCCACGTTCTCTGTTCTCTTCTTTCCTTCAGTGATTCTGCTTGTTAACAGGCTTATTAAATGACCATTTCTTTAAAACAAAATTGATTTGACAGAATTTAATTTTCTTATTGGCATAAACAGGTTTTAATGTGATCATATTTTCCACAGACAAAGTCTTTCATTGACTTACAGACACATTTTAACAGACACATCAAGCGTTGCGAATTCAGCATTTATTATTATAACAGCCTGACGTCTGAATGACATGACATGTTTCAACTCTTCGTTTTTCAAACCCAGAGGAATCATTTTAATTTCCTAACCAATTTTCCATAACGAGCTAAAATACTCTAAAGCGCTTTATCAGAGATAAATGGAGGTAAGTTTGACAACATCACCTTTTTCGAGAGGTTAGACAAGGTATACAGAGTGCTGTTGTTAGCCTAGGAAGGGTATTTTAACACTATACAGCCAATGAGAGCAACCTGTCCTCCAGTGAATGCTGTTATTTTATGTTTAGTCACAGTGAAAGTGATTTCACCAAATACTGGAACAACATCTTTGTTGATCTTGGAACAACATGTCTAACTTGGCAAAATCACTGTTAGTCACTGTGTACATATCAGTAGATGTGCTGGAAATGGCAGATACAAATAATGACACAGTGTACGGGAATAGTTAGTCTGTTTTTTATTTGAGCTCCATGAGATGACGCATAGGAACACTCTGTTGCTGTTCACGGTCAGGGACTTTTTTTTCTAGCGGAAGGAAGGCTTTTAGGGATTTTACTTCATGAAAGATGCATTGATACATATTTTTTGGCTTTAATATTTGTATTGTTTAGTAACCATTTTATAAAAAACAATAAGGTACTGGAGGCTAGTGCTGTATCGTGAATAAGTCACGGCTGAAGGGGTTACCCCACTTCATGTCGTGCCTAACAACACCCTTCAGTCGTGACTTATTCACAACAATACCTTCACTGTAAAAAAAAATTAAATCCCCAAGTCAAAAATTTCTAGTGACTGATCACATCTAAATTTTTCAATTAGTCTGACGTATTATTTCTCATTGAGCCAATGTTAACAGACTATTGCAACAAGAATTGCACTTGGGCCAATTAAAAAATTTAGATGTGACCAGTCACTAGAAAATTGCGCTTACATATGCGCTTTATATGCGTCCCCGAATGCACTTTATTGGAAACCCAAACAAGCAGTACATGCAGAGACTAAGATTGTGTGGAGCAGCATTTACTGTTAATTGAGCAGCTCTGAGAATCATGTAGTCACTGATGCTACGTCTGATAAGCCATGGGGCTCTCACGCCAAACATCATGTTCTCACGCAGTGAAAAATCCATCGTAGAGCAAAGAGGACAATGACAACACACCAACAGATAAGGCAGAGCAGTTACTTTTGATATGAAATAATGTTTCATATTGTATGTAGCACCTCACTTTAAGCAGCATGTGAACCGATCATCTTTTCTAGTTATAGCACGTAATAAACATGAACGAACATCAGGTTTGTTGTTTCAACTGCAGAAAGACGTCAATGTACACCCTGGGTGCTTCTCAATATCCCTCCTCGTCTCCTCTCTCCTCCGTCCTCCATCCTATGACCCGGAAACCGATCGAGCTCAGCCATCTTGAAGGACATCTCAATTCTCTAATTGCACCGTGAGGAGTCGAGGATCGAGGAGTTAGGAGGCTTCCTGAGGAGTCATGAGCGAGGATACACGGGTGTATCCTATGCGGAAGAGTTTTATCGACTTAAACGTGACGCACGTCTAAATTATCCTCCCCCTTCACATCGGTCACAATCATTTTGATTTATACTTTACCTTTGCAGTTTATATAAACCAAACATCTTACATATTTCAACAGAGTATCTTGCTTTATTATTATTTATTATGAATTTCTTAAATAAACAAATTTCAAAAACATGAGGGCAGATCCTCTGAGCGCTGCTGGTGACGCGATGAAGTGACGCTCGAGTGATCAAGTATTCCAATGTATAAAAAAAAGTTACATTCGATTCCTCCGTCCTCTCGTCTTTTCCTTGCAGCCTTCAGGGGGCGGAGCTGAGACGCGAGGAAAGGAAACGAGGATGCACAAATAAGAAATGAGAAGCACCCCATATTTTAAAGGGGTCATATAATGGTACATGCACTTCTACAAGTTGATTGTACTGAAATGTTTGTTGGCAGTGCCTGTACACAACCATCATAAAATGATAAAAATCCATCCAGTGTTTTTTTTTTTATCTTCTTATGTTTCCATCCATCTCAAGCTGTTTTGTGACGTCACAAAATCGACGCCCCTCCCACGATATTTGATTTCAAATCAGACCCGCCCTCGCTTGTGAGCGAGCTGTCAATCATAGCCCGCGCGGACCGGCGCGTTCATTGTTGACGATTGTTGATAGCTGGAGCACTGAGCAGAATAGTGTCTAAGCGATTGTGGTGTTCTGTTCTTGGGTGTAATAACGAACACAGCATCATTTTGATGTTCCTAAATCCGAACCGCTGAAGACGCAGTGGCTGAGTTTTGTTTTCGAAGGGAATATTCCCCACGATCAACGTCAATGCTTTCATGTTTGCGCGAATCATTTCACACACCAGACTGTTACAAACGAGGGTCGGTATAAAGCTGGTTTTGCTAAGAAGCTGCTCCTGAAAAAAGGATCGGCAACTACTCGTGTTCTTGCTGCACCTCCAGAAGAACTGAAGTGAGTGTAACATTTTATTAGCCTTTATATTAATGTTTATATTAATCTTTGCAAATCGCTTGCTGCACGCTTCACGATGAATGCGGTTTACACCTAGGGTACGTTACGGCATGTTTTCTATGTATGACGTTCTCAACATAATTCATAATCCCACGTTTATAAAGAACAACGCGTTATTGTGGTTATTGTGTTATTATTAAAAACGGTGTACGCACAGAACAGAGGGGCGGGGTGAGCAAAGCTCATTATCATTTAAAGACACATGCACTTAAACGGCGTGCTGAAAACAGCTGTTTTTGACCAGGTAAAATGAGTGTTTTCTTACAATACTAATGAGAATTTTTAATTAAAGTATATTACAAACTTTTAATTTAGACCCTAAAGAATCATATTAGCGTGTACAAAAATGACATTATATGACCCCTTTAAGTTTGAGTACACCGACATCTACTAACTCTCCTGTGTGTTTTTCAGACAAAATGCAGCGTTATGATTGGTCAGATTGCCCTCACAATAGTACCATTACATATTATGATTTCAAATTTCATTGTCACAACTGGCGGTTGTAGATAGGCACACGACGATGAAGATGAAAGTCATCTTATAGTCATCAACTGATAGTAATTTTATAGTCATTAAATAAACGTATTTAATATATAATACAAAAGGCAAACATAGATCCAAACAGGTTAAGCACAACCACACATATTCTTAGACGAAACTAAGAACTGAAACACAGGAACTTAAATACAAGAGACAAACAAGGTAATTTAGGTAACAAGGTAATAACAAACAAGGTAATAACTTTAGCTGGAGAATAACTTTATTCTAGAGCTGCTGTAAAGCCAAAACAATCTGTTAAATTTCCTATTATCACTGTAAAGCTCATTTGAAATAATCTATATTGTTAAAAGTGCTATATAAATGTAAATGACAAATGGTGCAAACTGAAAACATAGTCCATCTGATGTGTGTGAGTGTGACAGTCATGCTAATAATGCGATGGACGCAGCACTTCTGTTGGTAACACTTTACAATAATAGTACATGAATAATCATGTACTAATACCTGAATTAATAATTACTTTACTATGAACTAATGATGAGTGAAGACATGTACTAATGAGGAACTAACCTTAACTACGACATGAGTCATATGAATTCCTGCATGAATATACCATCTTAACTACACGTTAGTACATGCTTGTTAATTAATGTATTAATTAAACTTTCGGGGTAAACTAAATCAAACTTGCTCTTGAAAATGGACACATTTTGTGTCCCAAAAGAAGAGCAAGAACCCTAACTGACTAACATCCGACTGCATTATGATATAAAGACAGTAAACCAATCCATAAAATTACCACATAAATAACCATCATCTGTGCTAACACTGATTTTAATTTTGAAAATGGCATCTGCTTAATGAATATGTTAGTGTAGGTATTTCACTCTTGATGGCAGCAGTGGAATCACTTAAAACAGAATGAGATTAAATAGTTTTTAATGATGAATGCATCATTGTGTGTTCAATGAGTAAGGTTAAATGTAAACATTGCAAGACATCTAGTGTCATTCACTGATGTTTGTGACAGTTGCTGGTGTTAAATTTATGAACAATTTTACATTGTGCCCTTTTAGTACATCTTTCTTCTGATCTAGAACATGTTTGATTTAGTTTAAACCCGAAATGTTAATTAATACATTAATTAACAAGCATGTACTAACGTGTAGTTAAGATGGTATATTCATGCAGGAATTCATATGACTCATGTCGTAGTTAAGGTTAGTTCCTCATTAGTACATGTCTTAACTCATCATTAGTTCATAGTAAAGTAATTATTAATTCAGGTATTAGTATATGATTATTCATTTCCGGTTAATCGTCATGGATCGTAAATTGATTTGATGAAAAAAAATAAAAAATATTTTTATTTTTAAAAAAATTGTCTCCTCACCAATCAGAAAGCTTGTGTTTGAATTTTTTTTCCAAAATATATATATATATATATATTTTTGCTTTAGAAGGAAGAGGGATGTTTCTTATTTCAGCTTTCCCACTGTTGCCATCTTCGCATTTTGAGGCTGCTTATTCCACCGCTTTTATGGGTATTGTTGGTATCCAATTACCAGGTTTCTTGAATTTTAAATATACTGTTTAACATGTAGGTTGTGATTTATTTATTTTTATTTTGTTTCACTTATGAATCAAATAACAACAAGACAGATGAGGACAATCTTGGGTAACTAGTTTCAGTAGTTCAGAAAAGCAACAGAAGCCCATGATTAAATTAAACAAATACATAAAAAGGTAAACACTTGTTTTCACAACAGCACGTAACACATTTAATTAAACATGAAATTATTAAGTAGAAAGACTAAAACATTTTTTTTTTTTTTTTTTTTGTAAAACACAAACAAATATTTGTTTTATTTGCTTAATAACTTTTACAGTGTAAATTAAATCGGTTTGTAATATATGAAATTGTCTGCTCTTCAGAAGACTTGGATTAAACTGCTCAAATAATATAGATTACTTGTACAATGGTTTTATGAACGTCAAAGTTTTGGCAGAAATCTCTGATGTGTCATTAAAAATATTGTTTTGGCTTTGAAGATGAACGGGAAGTCTTATGGGTTTGGAACGACATGATAAATGTTAAGTATTTTGCGACCCCTTTTATATTGTTTTGGTATGAAACTTGATTGCCACTGTACCCACTGTATATTAGGTCATATTTGTAAAACAAAGGGAATCAAACAGAAAAACATTAAGGCATACAACATTATTAATAACTATCAAGACAGCAAATCAGCTAGTCAGGGGGTGTCATCTTGTTGCAGTGTAAGATACATTACTCAGCAGAGTAAACTGCACCACTGGACAACTCCTGAATCAAGATTGAAACTATTTTGCATTAACATGAATCCTCATGGCATACTATTAGGCTATCATGTGACATTAAACTTGATTTATGTCCACAGGCTTCATGTCATTTTCTGGGAGCAGGTCAGCAGAGCTTTATGAGGATGAGATGGCTTGTGTGTGTGTGTGTGTGTGTGTACATTTGAAAGAGCTTGTGTATGTGTATGAGAAACAGAGTTTGTGTGTATAAGAAATGAAAGGATTCCTGTGAAGGAGACAAAACAGATTAGGATTATTCAGCATTATCTGTAATCCATATTTGTTAGTGTAAAGTAAAGTGTAAAGCAAGTAGCCAAATACAAATAATATTAATACTCATAAAACCTGCCCAGAAAGCCACATGGACAAAAAGGTAAAAACTTATTGTGTAAGATATGTGCTGGTCCTGTCTGCAACGACCATAGCTACAACATCTACAAAGGTTAGTAGCAAATTTAAATTTCTCTCAAACACTATAACAAGCAAATTATCAAATTTTAAACATTAGAGTATCATCAAAATCTTAAATTATGTAATTATTAAGATAAAGCTAAACATAAAATAAGAAACTTGTTTTAGGAAGAAAACAATATAATTCAATAGGGTTTATTATTTTAATTTTATATTAATTGTTGAATTAAGAACTAATTTCTCAGCACTCAGTAGTGTTTGGAATTAATATTAACTACCATCATTGTTATAAATGTGTCGAGTGCGGTCCGCCTTGCTCTGATGTCATGCTGACGAATGTCTCAAAACTCTGGCGACGGCGAGGCGGCCGTGTCGGATTCTGCAGTTTCTCTCCACCGACTGCGCTGAGCAAAAGCATGATGGGAAACGACTTGCTGACGACACAGCTTAATGCTCATTGGTTTAAACAACCGTGATGTATTGTTCTCTTTTAAAATGTTTGATTTTAAGACTCTGATCTCATGCTTTTATGTGTATAAATTATGTGTGAATATTCCCAAACTCTCTGACAGTGCGATCTCTATATGGGTTATGTGATGTATTTTTTTATATAAAGAAATTATATATATATATATCATGTCTGTATTAAAGTAAAAATAATTGATAAGCACGTATTTCGAATAGAATTAAATAACAAGTACTTAATTGGGTGTTTTGTTCATTATATTTATTTTCATATAAAAGCAACAAAACTTAAAATGACATCCAGTTAATCATCAACGCCGTACATGAGTGTGAATCTCTCGATATCCATCTTTGATCTCGTAAGTGTCTGATCCACTGCGAGAAGAGAAAACTGTCCATTTTGCCTCAAACAAGCCTATTGCCACACGTGAATTACATGACGTCTATGCCTTATATTGAATGGAATAAATAGCTGAATACAAAAAATAAGATGTTGACTGAGACATTCATTGAGACGAGTGCATGTTGTTAAGTGATATTAATGAACTGATCAGAAAGCCATACAGTTGCTGATCCACTACGAGACGAGAGAACGGTCTGTCTTGCTGTTTTCACTTCTCTCACTGCAGACGCCTACATTTCACATCTCCAACGAGCCTCTATCTATAACCGGCATATTTGCTGGACCATTCAAGGACTCCAGTTGTTCAGATGAAGACAACCACATCTGAAAAGACTGTTTCTGTGTTGAGGACAATATTCGCCAGGAATGGATTGCCAGAACAGATGTGCACGGATAACGGACGACAGTTCGTCTCAGATGAGTTTCAGAAAGTCATGAAGCCGAATGGAGTCAAACACATCACTTCCGCACCATACTATTCTGCCACTAACGGCTTGGCAGAAAGGTTTGTACAGACTATCAAGAAAGCAATAAAAGGACAATGACAACATCTCACTACAACACAAAATAGACAACTTCCTTTTCATGTACAGAAACGCAACAGACTGGTCAAACACCAGCGATGATGTTTCTTAAGAGGAACTTAAGATCTCGCTTGGATCTCATCAAACCCGATGTTCGACGTGTTGTGGAAAACAAACAATTCGTGAAAGACCTGCAAGAAACTTCCAAGCTGGTCAAGAAGTCTTAGCACATGACTATAGACTGGAAAAGTGGCAACCAGGTACCATCACCACCAGAACTGGACCTTTGACGTACACAGTGAAGGTTGGAGATAACACATGGTGGATCAGTTAGTGGATCAAAACCCTCACCTTCACCGGTCCCTGATTTAAATGACGAGGACAATGAATACTGTTGACACTGTTCCTCCTACCTCAGTTAACGTGAATGACTCTGAGACGCACAAAGACAAACCAGATGTGATAATTCCAGTGTCTCCTGAACCACAGAGATGTTCTCCTGAGAGATGTAGGAAACCTCCACAAAGGCTTGATCTGTAGTTATTTTGCATTTTGCAGCATTGTGTTAAGTTAACTGCAAATGCTATAGAATAAGTTAATAGATTTATATTTTATGTTTCTTAGTAAGATAAATCTAGTGGGGAGGAAAGTGTAATGAATGCACTATCGGGTATCATAGTGTTTGGAGTAACTATGCCCTCTAGTGGTGATCTACATACAGTGTATTGAGGATCGAGCTCAGTTCAGTAAAGAGAATGATGTGATTACACAGCAGACGCTTGTGTTGCTATCTTTCCAGCAGACACGACAGAGCATATTCTCATAGGAACTGTATCTTGAACTTTAACCTGCATTTCTTGTCGGACCAGATTGAAACAGGTTTTTACTTCTGTAATGTGATTGACTCCAGCCAATACCTCTTCCTGCTTTCATGTTGGCAAGAAAGAAACGTCTAAACTCAATGAAACTTCGACACAGGTATCACGTTTCCTTATAAAAAACCCTTGGTAACACTTTATTTTACAGTGTCATTGTTACATATGTAACATGTACTTACCATAGTAATTACAGTAAATTATGCATAATTACATGCAACTAACCCTCAACCAAACCCTATCCCTACCCTAACAATATAGTAAGTACATGTAGTTGCTTAATATTACTCAGTACTTAAATATATAATTACTCTGTAACAATGACACTAAAATAAAGTGTAACCAAATCCTCTTTTTGTTTGTTATGCGAAATGTAAATGTGAGATGTAACCAAACTGGTGAATGTGATTAATAACTTGATGAGGTGCTGTAACGTGGTTTTCAGTTTATTATATCAGAAGCAAATCGGTGTGTGAAAGTTGTAACATGTACGATGAGATTTTGGAGCACAAACAATGTCAAATTACTGCATAAACTGTAAGTGTAGAGATTAAAGATCTATATCATGTTGTTCAACTGATTTTATATTTTGGACTTTTTTATTGTATCAAGTCGCAGAGAGCAGCTTATTTACATCAGTAAACCAGCAGATGCTTTTATTTAAAGGTACATTATGTAAGAATTTTGTATCAAAAAAAAAAAAAAAACCTTGCACAGTGTTATATATTTCTTTCAAATTGTGTACTTACATTATCCTAAATGTTTCCAAGAATATGTAAATTCAGAGAAATTCACAATTTTAAATAGTGCCCGTCCCTGTTCACTTGTCGCCTGTCAATGACGTAATATCCGCGTTATCCCTGGTTTCCGCTCGTACTGCCATAGTAACCATGGTGACAGACGTGGACAACTGCGTTACATCTAGCGGCGCACTCACGCAGTTGTTGTTTCGTTCAAACATTATGGACCATGGCAAGCAGACTTTGATAGTGTAGACCAAGTGAAACAGCGCTGCGTTACCTCACAAGTTTAATTTGTCTAATAAACTGACCTGTATTAATTCAGCACTAGCGGGTAAGTTAGTTCGGTGGAATGAAATGTGATGCGATCTGGGAAAACCCGTCGGATGTCGCGCTGGGCCGTTTTCAGTAAATTCCAAAATAGTTTGAATGTCAGTTTTTTTGTCAATTTTTTTTTTCCATTAAATTATTATTCTATAACATCTTTTCTCTTATCTCTGAAAATATCTTGGCAAAATTCCCTTGTTTAGTGCAGAAAAACAGCGATTTAAGGGGCCCTATTTTAACGATCTGAAACGCAAGTGTCAAAGCGCAAAGCGCAAGTAACTTTGTGGGCGGGTCTCGGCGCTGTTGCTATTTTCCCGGCGGGATAAATGACTCTTGCGCCCGACGCAAATCTAAAAGGGGTTGGTCTGAAGTAGCTTCATTATTCATAGGTGTGGTTTGGGCGTAACGTGAAATAAACCAATCAGAGCATCATCTCACATTCCCTTTAAAGGAGTCATAATGTAGAAATTTCACTTTTCCACGAGAATCAATGTATGTTATGATTGCATAATGATTGTACACTGGCCGGGAAGCCGATATTTAAAAGTGAAGCGTTTGTTTACCTCAGGGTTTGTAAAAAAGGCCACATGCACGCGCACGAAAAAACGAGATTTTGATTTCTTCCCCCTCTTGACGTCAAGACGGGGGAGGATATACCAAATATGGACAGCGCAAACCTATGCCGCGGGAAGCCCGCCCCTCTCCCCCTCTCCCCCTCAGATTCAGTTTAGTCGACTCGAGAAAGATGGAGAAACCGAGTGCACACCTGAGATGCTCTGTGGGTGACTGCCACAAACAACATGCAAATGTGTTTTATCTACCAAAAACGGACGAAACTATCAGGGAACAGTGGAGGAAATTCATTTTTAATGACGCTGTCCCAACAACCCTTTCAACTGGCGTATCGTTAGGTGTGTGCGCTAAACATTTTACACCGGAATCATTTACAAATTTGGGGCAATATCAGGCGAACTTGGCCTCGAAGCTCCGTTTGGGAAAAGGTGCCATCCCAACCATCAGGGACTTGCCAGAAATTGAAAAGGTAAGACTGTGTTTTTATTGCTCTACTGTGGTTAACAAATAGCAGCTAACTGCTAATGCGGCTATTGTATGTAACGTTACCTTCGAGGTAAACACGGGGAATGGACTCTACGAATGCTAGCCACATCTTTCCACTTTGTTTTACACTAGCAGCTACAGTAGTGACGGTACAGGAGTCCATGCTCAGTGGCTAAAACTGTTTAAATGCAAGTATGAAAACAATATACCACTAAACATTATTAGCCAAACTCATGCAAAACATGCAGTTTGAAAATAGCTTTCAGTTAGTGGGGCTTCTGTAAGAATGTATCTGGAAATGGTGTATTTTTTCTACGACCAATCAACGCGCCCCTCATTTGCATTATTATAATGACCGTCCACGACAGCCAAAACATCGCATCAGATCTCGCGAGACAATAATGCCTTTAGAAATAAGGGTCTGAGGGGCTCTGTGTTGATTTTTTTTCCACTTTTCTTTTTTAGAAGTGCCTGAAAGACTATAATAGAGCATTGGGTATCCAAGGTAACACAACATTATGACTCCTTTAAGAACAGACGCACTTTTTCCTTGGTGTATTGCTATTATAACGGCGGATTTGCCAGGCGCGCGCCAAGAGCGGTTCACAGCCGAGGAGACCAACGCTCTCGTCACGGCCGTAAAAGAGAGAGAAGTGACATTGGGGATGGGAGAAACACACCCAAATTAGCTTCGGTTAAACAGGCATATAATAATGTGGGTAAATAAGCTAGATGTATGCTTTTATAATAAATTATTAGATTTATAATAAATTGTCTATCTATCTATCTATCTATCTATCTATCTATCTATCTATCTATCTATCTATCTATCGTTTGTAATAATATGATTTGCAAAAATGAAAACTACTGCTTCTGTGTAGATTAGAGAATCACAGTGTATGAGCGTTGTGCACTCTATACATTATGGTCAAGCATGCGCCCTTAAAATAGCATAATGAACAACGCGCAACACGCCACTGACTTTAGACTTGGTTTTTTCTGGCCAGTGGCGCAATTGTTTTATGGAACAGTAAAATAGCACCAGGGAACGTTTGCGCCGGAACACGCCTCCTTTTTTGCGCTGAACCGCCCAGGGAGCGCAAGTTCATTCCCTAGTTTAGCGACGTGCTTCTGTGGAGGGAAAAGCGCGCTTTGCGCGGGTGCAAAATAGGAATGAAACATGCGTCAATTGCGCTGGGTGCAAGATAGGGCCCATAGTGTCAAACTGAAAATACTCTCTTTCTCTAAGGGACTGTTCGTTATTTATTTAAGGGGCCACCGGAGGAGTTTTGAGATCTGTTGTCAAAAAAGACATGACCCTCCCTTCGCCAGCAATAATTTTTTCTATGACCCTCCAAAATGATTGTGAAAAAAGGCATGACCCTCCCCGATAATTTATTGTTCTGTACTGGTTTGCGCTTGGCAAAGATGTTCAGATAGCCATTGTTTGTTTGTTTTTTAAACCATAAACTCTTGCTTTCTCATCTGGCTGTAACGATAGACCAAACCTACGATTCGGTTCGTATCACGATTTTTTATTTTAGATTTGAAAAAAAATCATGTTTTCGGTGCTGATGCGGTGTGACTCGTTCAACATGTGGGTGGCGTTGCGAATAAAGCATCTAAAAGCTGTCACAAAGAACCGGCAAAAGTAATGATTATTAATATGTCATATATTGCTAGAAATTTTAATTGTTTTTAATAAACAAGTGTTTTCTGTGTCGACTGCAAAGATGAAGTTGACGATGCGTCGCGATCTTCTCAGAACGGGCCAGAGAGATTTCATAAGCAGAAAGCAGTCTGTTTTCCTTCGTTTTGAATTGTTCTGCATGTTTAAAAGCAGACATTTCAAGCTTTCTATATATTTCTCAGGTCTATGAGGCAAGCCTACCTTACGCTGAGTTTCGGTTCATTTATGAGACAAGAGTCCAGTTCACTCGCCCGCGCCTCCGTGTCATGATTATCTATTTTCTACTATATTTAGACTACTTCTTATTTATTAAATCCAGATGAAACATTGATTAAAGTTAAGATAAAATTAATAAAAAAAACGAAATTCACTTTAAAGAAAGGCTTTGTACTTTCTGTTTGAGGTCTCTGTGCCATTTTTAAAGTCGCTTCAGAGCAGTCATGTGCGTGCGTAATGGAGAACTGTCACGTCCGTAACATTTATTTTTATTTTTTTTTACATAAATGCAAACACGAAAAATAAAATAAAAATAATATAAAATGTAATTTTCTGTGGAGGCCGATCTTTATTCATCCGGTGGGTATATATCTTGGTTTGCAGTGTAATTTATAGAATTAGCCTACTAAAAAATATTTTGCCACCTAAAAGTTAAAGATTTTTTTGTGTCACGTCACATGTGTATTTCCCTCATATTAAATATAAAACGCATGTGTAGACTGATATTTTTCTAATGTCTTGACTCCTTTCAGACGTTTCAAATAAATGCATTTTCTGAGAATTTTTATTTTAAGTTTTGACTGCAAATGTCACGTCCATTCACTGGAATCGCCCAATTTTAACGAATTTATCCTCAACTAGTTTTTGTGGTGTAGGTCTATGTATTTTATGTTAACTTAAATAATAGCCTACTAATAGTGATTTAAAGATGGTAGCGCTGCGTAGATCGCGAGTCGTCAACTTCATCTGTCTAGCCGACACTGACATAAAAATAACTGTTTTATTAGTAAACAATTAAAATGTCTCCTGCTATATTGAACATATTTGCCTGTTCCTTACAAAACACTGACAGTGGGGTTTTTGACCGGGGTTTTTTTTTTTTTTTTTTTTTTTTTTGAGCAGCTGCGGACAAATTTTTCGACACACACACACACACACACACACACACACACACACACACACACACAATATTAAACAGGATTTTTTTATTGCTTTTTTAATACAATAAAAATTTCATTTAATTTATTGTTTAATAAAATTATAAGCCTATTATTTTTAGTTTATTAACAGCAACAACAGCTGTAAAGATGAAGTTGACGATCGCCATCTCCGTAGTAGTGAACACGCCTATAGAGAGAAATGCACATCATTACTACATAACCAGAGAGTAGCCTATTTCTTTTCGTTTTAAATGGTTAAAAAGACATTTCAAGCTTTCTTAAAGGGATAGTTCGCCCAAAAATGATATTTAGCCCATGATTTACTCACCCTCAAGCCGTTCGAGATGCATATGTCAATCTTTTTTCAGACGAACACATTTTCAGTTATTTTAGAAAATGTCTTAGATGTTTCAGTGGTTATAGTGTGAGGCTATGGGGTCCAGCTCGTTGAAGTCCGCAAATGTGCACGCATCCTCCACAAAAGTAATCCATCCGGCTCCAGGGGATAAACTAAGGCCTTCTGAGGGTAATCCGTGCGGTTTTGTCGTAAAAATATACATATTTAAAACTTTATAAACGAAAATAACTGGCTTCCGGTGGCGGTCGGCGCGCGTTCACGGAGATGGAAGCGTCGTGACGTAGAACGAACGTGACAGTGCAGCCAGAGAGCAGAGCAAAACAAAACTCTACGTTCGTTCTACGTCACGACGCTTCCTACGCCATATGCCAGCATCCATCTCCATGAACGCGCGTCGACCGCGACCGGAAGCCAGTTATATTCGTTTAAAAAGTTTTAAATATGTATATTTTTACGACAAAACCGCACGGATTACCCTCAGAAGGCCTTCGTTTATCCCCCTGGAGCCGGATGGATTACTTTTGTGGAGGATGCGTGCACATTTGCGGACTTCAACGAGCTGGACCCCATTGCTTCACATTATAACCACTGAAACATCTAAGACATTTTCTAAAATAACTGAAAATGTGTTCGTCTGAAAAAAGATTGACATATACATCTCGAACGGCTTGAGGGTGAGTAAATTATGGGCTAAATATCATTTTTGGGCGAACTATCCCTTTAAGATATATTTCATGTAGGCTATGTGAGGCATATGCTGAGTTTCGTTAAGTTAGGATGAGATGCGCTCCTGTTTACGAGCAGTGCAAGTGACCACGCGGGCGCCTCTATGATTGTGTTGTCTGCTATATTTGGTATTTGGCAATTGGTTGATAAAAAAAAAATATTAAAATTAAGATAGGCTACAATTTATACAAAACGAAATTCACTTAAAAAATCGTTTTCTGCAAAACAAAACTTAATTAAGTGGTCAAAATCATGTCTGACCCGCTCCATGTCTCTCGATATTGCGTATAGGCTACTCGTGTGTGCGGTTCACTTTTCATAATCAACATAGATGAAAAAATAACATTATTATATTTTAACAAAAATGGAACTAAATGAGCTTATTTAATGGTAACAACACAGTAGGCCTACAGACTCTGTATTTGTACAAATTGCTGCACATTCATTTTATTCTGAATTTTGCACACACAAGTTGAAATGCATTTGTTTGTGCATGCATGTAAAACATTTCTCCAACATTTATCAAGTTCACTGATAATTATGCGTGCATTTATTAATTATTATCTTAATGAATAATGTAACAAGGACGAAGCATGTAAACTGTTTGTTTAGAATTTGGATCGATCATCGCAAATAGATCCGAATGAAGAAACGTACAAAACCATAGGCTATAGAAAATGGGTGGGCCCGGACCTAAATGCCCACCCGGGTCCAATGGTAGCGCCGCGGCTGGTGGTAGCCCTACATCTTACACATCGTGGAAACAAAATAAGAATGGAAACTAAAATATGCAGTATCGCCCTACAGCGATGACACTGTGCACTTAACAAAAGTTCATGCTCGTGCTTTAAAGCTTTGCCGGGTAAACATTTCTTTGGCATTCTGTTCTGACATGATGCACTTTTTCTAAGCGCGAACTGAAGTGCGCACTGTCAAACAGCGCCAAACTGGATTTTTGTTGGGTCAGACCCATCTGATATCGAAGGGGGGCTGACAACGCGAGATCAACATGGAGATAAATGGAACAAAATAGCACCAAACAAGCCACTTTGAAATGTTGCTGTTTAAATGAATATAAAAGTTGGGTGACCCTCCCCCTAGACTAAAAAAAGTTGGATGACCCTCCCCTCAACAAAGAATAAAAAGACATGACCCTCCCCTATTTTCCTCCGGTGGCCCCTTCCATAAATACCGAACGGTCCCTAATGCATTCTATTCTATGCGACCATTAACGCCCGGCAGAGGTGAAAAAAACAAAACAATCGCCGTATATCCCATACACCTGTCCGTCTCGTAACACTACAAAGATAGTTTACCTTTAAAATAAACCACATACATGTACAGTGAATGTGTATAGTGCGCATTTCGCGCCAATCCTGTTTAAACTATAACGTCACGCAGTTTCATAACAATCGCGAGATGGACGCGTCTCAACGGTGACAGTTATTTAAACCTGTTTTTCTCAAAATTCCGTTCCAGAAAATCATAGAGATCGGCCGACTTCAGATAAACATAACTTCTGCTACCAACAAGCTATGATAAAAATAAAAACAGATTTGGAAAGGGCTTGATACCAGCATCCATATTATATCAAAACCTGTAATAGGTAAAATTTCACCATGTGGTGGGTTTTCCCAGATCGCATCACAAATGTCCTCTTTCCTTTATATTTGCGGGACTCGCGTGTGGCGCTGATGTCTGTCTCTCATTAGCTCTCGTGCCCTGCTTCACTCCACAGTCATGTTAAAAACATGAATGTATTCACTCATCCATAATCATTATTTCCCATAAACAGTATTAGATCCATCGGCATGCGAAAAGAAATTACATATTGTAGCTTTAAAGTGACTAACAGTGAATTGAAGCTGAAGGTTGAGCACACTTGATCAGTGTGTTTGTTGATTGGGAATCAAACCTGCGACTCTCAGCAGATGTGCAGCTCCATACGACATGAACACAGTTTAAATATTGTGATGAATCTCTTGCAGGACAATAAACAGACAGACGTCAGGAGTCACAGAAGATGATCAGCTGAAGACTTAGAGAAACAGAGGAGAGAACAGAATACCAGCCCTGACTGCACAGGTGAGGAACACAGACAAATCTAAATCTGACATTAATGGTTATTTAATTCCATGAAATGGAATGAATTAAATGAACATGTGAACTTGTGAAACAGTTTCATCGTATTTAGTTAAAGTTCAGACATATAATCAACATTAAAAGCTTGATTTACACCACAAGGGGACTTTAAAGATTGTAGATATTATTTCTAGATTCAGACTGTATATCTTTATTCTGAAGCATTTAATTAATTAAATCCTGTAATACACAGTAATAGATCCAATAACAATCTGTGTGTGTGTGTGTTTATTTTGCAGTGGAAAGAAGTAGTCCAGAGTTGAATCGCCCCAACTGTATGTTAAGCTGATTTACAGTAACTGCATTATGATATAGTTATATAGATTTGATGAACTGTGTCTATGATCAGTTTTTAATATTTAGCGCTGTAAATGCTAATTTGTGAATTTGTGAATTCTAGCTCTTGTTTTTCTTTGATCAGTTTCAGAGGGACAGAAGCTGAATCTGGTTGTGTGTGGACGTGACGGCACATTAAAATCCTCCATATCAGAGCTGATCCTGCCGTAGACAGACAGAAGATCAGACGAGGAGCTTCATGGGCGTCTGATCAGTCTGGTGGAGCTTCCAGCTCTCGTTCAGCTCTCAGAGGAGGAAGTGATGCGTCAGACTCTCCGCTGTGTGTCTCTCTGTGATCCTGGAGTTCATGTTTTCCTCCTCACAGTTCCTGAAGCTCCACTCAATAATGAAGATAAAGCAGAAATGGATGAGATCCAGAGGATATTCGGCTCCAGAATCAACAAACACATCATGATCCTCATAATGCAGAATTCAGAGCATCAGACAGCAGAGCTCAATGAAGAAACACAGTCGGTCATTGAGAGGTTTGGAGGACGACAACAATATTTTGGTCCCACCTCACAAGTGTCCACATTGATGGAGAATGTTGAGCAGATGGTGGAAGAAAACAGAGGAGAGTTTTTCTCCACAGAAACATTTTTGGAGGCGCAGGTGAAAAAACTGCTGCAATTTGAAGAGATGAAGAAGAAAATCGACTCACTAGAGACACATTTACTGTCACAAGGTAATGACCAGAAAATCAGTCTTAAACTAAACAGCATGAAAAAATGACAAAAAGATAAAAATTATAAAAATGATATTCTAGATGGGACATTTACAACATTGAATTGCTTTGTATTTTAAAATAGTAGAGGTGAAATTCAGAACATTCTAAAAAATGTAAACCATTCTGACTGTACAAAAACAAGGTAAAAGGTCAAGCTTCAGTATTCCAAATGAAAAGTAGATTATTAGAATAATCAAACAACTACAATCCTCTGGAATGGTGTGGCTGGAAAGGCTGCAGGTTTTACTATAATGCTTTGCTTTAATGAAGACCTCTGTATTTAGTTTCCCTTTCAAAAGGGAACTCGCACTGTGTCCCCTAGGGGTCGCTAAGTTTCCCTCTGAGGAAACTTCGCTTGTGTCTGTCCCGCTGAATTGGGACAGCCATCTGTGCACTGTGCATTCAGGACCTGCTGCAGCTGAGGCGGGCAGGAAACTGAAATCGTGGGGTTTACAGATGGATCTCGTCGATGAGCTTGAGAGGGGTTTGAATATCTCTCGCTCGGCGACGGCTGACGAGAGCGAGCTGTGGGATGATGACGTGATCTCTCTCACGTTATCTGATTCAGCAACGAGAGCGTCCCTCACCCCAGGCCAAGCTGTGCAGGATAAGGCTGATGAGGACGACGATGTTTCTGAGCATTCTCAGCCCACCAGCCTCACATATGATGAGTTATTGGACGTTATGTCGCGCGTTGTGGATAGGTTATATCTGCCATGGAAATGCGTAACGTTATGCTCGATGACCGTTTTTTTCTCAGGGCATAATCCACCAGCTCGTACGAGTCTTCCTTTTTTTCCAGATCTTCACAAGGTGCAGAGATCTTGGAAAAAGCCATATTCTGCATGCATCCACCATTCACAGGCAAATGATGCTGATGTGGAGGAGATGCAGGAATATGGTTATGCTTAGATGCCCCCGACTGAAGAGACGTTGGCCAACTATCTCTCGATCGGCGAGGTGTCCGCTTTGAAGACTAGTGCCTGAATGGCAGAGTATATGAGGCAGCAGGTCAGGCTGGGGCGGCTTTGCACACTATGGGCCTTATCTGGCACCCAGTGCAATTGACTTTGTACACCAACGAATGTATCATTCCTATTTTGCACCCGACACACAGCAGACTTTTCCCTCCACAGACACACGTCTGTAAATTGGGGAATGAACTTGCGCTCCCGGGGGCGGTTCAGCGAAAAGAGGAGGCGTGTTCTGGCGCAAACGTTCCCTGGTGCTATTTTGCAGTTCCAGAAAACAATTCCGCCACAGACCAGGAGAAACCTAGTCTAAAGTCAGAGGCACGTTTTCAGTGGCAAATTCAGATGCCTTTTTAAGGGCGCATGCTTGGCCAAGGCAAGGCAAGGCAAGGCAAGGCAAGGCAAGGCAAGGCAAGGCAAGGCAAGGCAAGGCAAGTTTATTTATATAGCACATTTCATACACAATGGCAATTCAAAGTGCTTTACATTGAAGAAATTAAAATAATAAAAAGAAATAAGAATAATTAAAACAGTTTAGAAAAATAAAAAATGAAATACAGTACAAACAGTCGGACGAACATTGGCACAGTGCTCATTCAGTAAATGCATAGTTAAACAGATGTGTTTTGAGTCTGGATTTGAATGTGACTACAGTAGGAGCACATCTGATCTCCTCTGGAAGCTGGTTCCAGCTGCGGCTGGCATAATAGCTAAAAGCAGACTCGCCATGCTTAGAGTGAACCCTTGGTATTTCTAGCTGATATGATCCTAGTGATCTGAGTGATCTGTTGGGTTTATATTCAGTGAGCATATCTGCAATGTATTGAGGTCCTAGGCCATTGAATGATTTATATACCAGTAATAATACTTTAAAATCAATCCTAAATTTAACTGGGAGCCAGTGTAAAGACCTGAGGACTGGTGTGATATGTTCATATTTTCTGGTTCTGCTCAGAATCCTGGCGGCAGCGTTCTGTATGAGCTGTAACTGTCTTATGGTCTTTTTGGGAAGGCCAGTGAGGAGTCCATTACAATAATCCACCCTGCTGGTGATGAAAGCATGCACAAGTTTCTCTAGGTCTTGTCTGGAAACAAAGCATCTAATTCTTGCAATTTTTTTCAGATGATAGTATGCTGTTTTAGTTATTGCTTTGACATGACTGCTGAAACTAAGCTCTGACTCTAGTGTCACACCAAGATTCCTGACTTGATTTTTGGTTGTTTGACCCCTAGAGTGAAGGTATGCGTTCACCTTGAGAACTTCATCTTTGTTTCCAAACGCAATGACTTCAGTTTTGTCTTTGTTTAACTGAAGAAAGTTTTGACACATCCAACTGTTGACTTCATCAATGCATTGGCACAGGGAGTCAATGGGGCTATAATCGTTGGGCGATAGGGCTAAGTAGAGCTGTGTGTCGTCTGCATAGCTGTGGTAAGCAATTTGGTTCTTTCTCATTATTTGGCTCATTGGGAGCATATACAGGTTGAACAGGAGTGGCGCAAGAATTGAGCCTTGAGGGACTCCGCATGTCATGGATGTCCACTCAGACTTATGGTCTCCTATACTCACATAATAACCTCTCCCATCTAAGTATGACCTGAACCATTTTAGGACTATCCCAGAAAGCCCCACCCAGTTTTCCAGCCTGTCCAGAAGTATGTTGTGATCGACAGTGTCAAATGCAGCACTGAGGTCGAGTAGTATCAGCACTGATAATTTGCCTGAATCAGTATTTAAGCGAATATCGTTTATTATCTTTATGAGCGCTGTCTCTGTGCTGTGGTGCGGTCGGAAACCAGATTGAAAATTGTCAAAGTATCCATTCGAGCATAAGAATTTGTTCAGCTGATTGAAGACAACTTTTTCAATGATCTTGCCTATGAAAGGAAGATTTGAGATCGGCCTATAGTTGCTTAATATGGTCTTATCCAGATTGTTCTTTTTCAGGAGGGGCTTGACAACTGCAGTTTTCAGGGAGTTTGGAAAACTCCCAGAGAGAAGTGAAGCATTTACCACTTCTAGAAGATCTGCTTCTAAACTGTTTAACACACTTTTGAAAAATGATGTGGGAAGTGTGTCAAGAGCGCAGGTTGATGTTTTAAGGTGCTGTACGGTTTCTTCCAAAATTTTGCCATCAATTTCTTTGAAATCAGACATAGTAACTACTTTCTCAGGTGGTTTGATCTGTCTGACCCCAGCGCAAGTCAAGGATGTGCTGATCACCTTTCTGATATTATTGATTTTCTCAGAGAAGAAAGAAGCAAACTCACGGCACTTGCTGTCTGAGAGCATTTCACTGGGAATCTGGCTTGGGGGGTTTGTCAGTCTCTCTACAGTAGCAAAAAGAGTGCGTGTGTTGTTTAAATTGCTGTTTATAATATCTGAGAAGAAAGTCTGTCTAGCTTTGCCTAGTTCCATATTGAAAGCATGAAGGCTGTCTTTGTAGATGTTATAATGGACTACAAGTTTTGTCTTCCGCCACATGCGCTCTGCTTTTCTGCATTGTCTTTTCATATTTTGCACTGCTGTTGAGTTTCTCCAAGGTGCCTTTTGTCTGCCACTCTTCTTCCTGACTTTCACAGGAGCAATATCATCAATTACACCTTTAACTTTTGAGTTAAAAGAATCAAGGAGAAAATCAACAGAGTCTGCAGATATGCTTGGTGTTAAAGATATAGCCTTCATAAATAGGACACTAGTGTTCTCATTTAAGCATCTCTTCTTGACAGACACAGATCTAGCTTCAGTGGCAGGAGAGATCAATATATTAAAGAAAATACAGAAATTATCAGACAGTGCTACATCCTTAATAACAATCGATGAAATGTTTAGACCCTTACTGATAAGTAAATCTAAAGTGTGTCCACGATTGTGTGTGGGTCCATGTACATGCTGAGTCAGATCAAAAGTTTTTAAAACAGTTTTGATTTCTTTTGCCATATTGTTTTCTGCATTATCTATATGGATGTTAAAATCTCCAGCAATGGCAAAACAGTCAAACTCTGAGGTAATTGTTGATAACAGTTCTGTAAAGTCCTCAGCAAAGGCTGGAGAGTATTTTGGAGGCCTGTAAATAATGAAAAGTAAAATGCGTGGAGCACCTTTTAACACAATACCCAGATATTCGAAAGACAAGTAATTCCCAAATGATATTTGCTTACATTGATAGATATCTTTAAAAAGAGCAGCTAGACCCCCACCTCTCTTAACAGCTCTGCAGACACTCATAAAAGTAAAGTTAGGAGGGGCTGCTTCATTGAGGATTGTTGCACTGAAGCTGTCTTCTAGCCAGGTTTCATTTAGAAGCATAAAATCCAGGTTGTTTGTGGTTATTAAGTCGTTGACTAGAAGTGATTTATTTTTAAGTGAGCGAATGTTTAAAAGAGCTAACTTAACAGACTTACTTTTCCCCACAGCAATATTAGTTTGACGTGTAATAGGCACCAGATTAGTTGGGTTTGCTGTACGGCTATTGAAGGCCTTAGACTTTCTATCTTGTAATAGAACAGCAATAGAGAAAGATACAGGCACACTGGGTTCCCGCTTGTTTTGTAAACATTTGAGAAAGTTACTGTTATCAAAACGGGGACCCGACACATATCACTGAGAGCTGGTATCAGTTGTTTTTGGTTCACCTCGAGCAGATGGAGGAGGTTGTGGGCCCTGGCGTTGTGGCAGAGGCCGAAGAGCTCTCACAGGAGGAGGGGGAGGGCGAGCTGGGCCCGCAGGCTTTGGTGGTAGTGGTGCCTGTCTTTTTTTAGTTGGTATCTGGGGGCTTGCAGCAAAAGAGTGGGATAGTCTGGTTCCAGCATGTACCAGTTCTTCCATTTTCTGTGAGAAGCACAGTAGTGGCGTTGCAGGGGAGAGGGAGAACGTGTCTGGTGAAAGGGGCTGTTGCTCTGGTGTTATAGGAGGCTGTAATATGCTGTCCTGGCTTCCCTGGCTGTTTTCCAGGAAGTCGTCCTTGGGTGCTGAATCTTCAAGCAGTTCTGATATGTCTGTCTGTGGTGAGCTCTGTGGGCAGGGCTCAGCTGAGATTGTGTCCGTGAGCATAGGTTGTTGTGGCGGAGTGGTGTTATCATGTCCATTTTGCTGCTGAAGTGAAGTCCCGTGGTCATTCATACTGTGTCCAGGTGTGTGTGTGCCGTTCAGATTGAGTGGATTGGCACAAACCGCAGAAGGATGATTTAGGGAGAAGTAGATATTGTCCTTTAACACTCTTGAACCAAGTTTGTTTGGGTGATGGCCATCCCGATGAAACAGTTGTCGTTGACTCCAGAAAATATTGAAATTGTCAATGAAGTTCACTGCTTTTATATTGCAGGTTTTTTGCAGCCATGTATTTAGCCCAAGCAACCGTGAAAACCTGTTTGTTCCTCTTGCTGGTAGTGGTCCACTGATGAATGTTTGAACTTTCAGTCTTTTAAGTGTTTCAAAAAGTTTATTGAAATCCTTCTTAAGGAGTTCTGACTGCTCTTTATGAATATCATTCTTCCCCACATGTATGATGAGTCGATTAGCAGTCTTATGTTTCATCAGAATGTTCTGAAGTTCCCTGTTTATATCAGTTGTTGTTGCTTGTGGAAGGCAGCACGTAGTTGTATCCCTGTTGCTAATGTTTCTGATTATGGAGTCCCCCACTATCAGAGTCCTGGGCCCGGCTGCGCTCTGAGCTGAGTGCCGCTGTCTGCTCGACCTTGAGCGCCAGTTAGCATCAGTGTTAGCTACTGGCCTATTCAGTCTGTGTTCGATCACATTCATCACATTTGTGGATTCCTCATTTACATTCATTAGTACTTCAAATCTGTTCTCAAGATGTATAGGCAGTGGTAGCAGACCAGTGTTTGCAATCCTTGTCAGAGCTGTATCTGGGGTAGAGGATGCTACTGCGGTAATATGTGATGCTCGTGACAATCTGATGTCTCGAGTGCCTTTGGGTTTAGCTCCCTGTTTGTGCCATCGATTAGTAAGTCGATCGGCTTGTTTCTCTACCTGTCGAGGAGTACTAGTTTCATGGGACTCACCGGTATGCTGAGGGTGTCCATGACGAAGCTCTGTTGTGTGCTCCGTCTGGTTTGGTGGTCCAAACCAGTAACTTTGTTTCTAGAACTGCAATCCTTTGTAAAAGTCTGTGGCAGTTGGTGCAGCAAGTAGATTCCAGAAGAGGCATTTTCTCTTATCCTTGTAGGCAGTTGTGTTTTCCTTTCCCGGAATGTAAGCTGGTCGGGTAAAAGAATTCTCAGTTTTTGTAGTAATCCAAACTTTGTCGTATGAGCACTGTGCTGATTTGCTGAAGTTAAAATTAGGTGATAAAAGGAAATAAAATAAAGGAAATAAAATATAGAAAAAATAGGAGATAAAATGTAAAAGCGATAGAGCAAAACGTGGAGCAGTAAGCAAGAGCGTCCGAACAGTAGCTGAGCAGGAAGTGAATAATGTATAAGGAGGCTCACAGGCCATAATGTAGCGTGTGCACAACGCACATGCACTTTGCTTCTCTCATCTACACACAGATGCAGCAGTTCCCATTTTTGCAAACCATACATAATTACAAGGAAAAATATTCCACATGAGGGAAATCATTGTGGTGTCCATGAAGATGTGAAAATGAATCTAGCTTACACATTTACCCAAATTATTATACGCCTGTTTAACCGAAGCTAATTTGGGTGGGTTTCTCCCATCCCCATACAATATCACTTCTCTGTGTTTTACGGCCCTGACGAGAACGTCTGTCTCCTCGGCTGTGAACCGCTCCTGGCATGCAATCTGTAATCCGCCATGGAACAAGCGCACCTGCTCTTAAAGGGAATGTGAGATGATGCTCTGATTGGTTTATTTCACGTTACGCACGTAACTTACATCTGCTTCCTTCCCCCCTCCCCCTTTCCATCCCCTGACTGAGGTTTGGAATTGATGCCTGTTACAACTGGCCCTGTGTTTTAGCAGAGCATTAATCATCTGCCCTACTGACGGTTCGGCACAGAGGCTGGTTAGAACATGACTTCATACTCTGTTTGAGGCCTCCGCTCACCTGATCTCCGCCTAACAGTGTTATGAGTCGAAGGCTCTCTGTGAGCCTCCTTGGGGCTGTCTTAGTGTGAATGTGGGTAAGCCTCCCATCAATTTAAGAGGTTTCCATTCTTAGAGCTCGGAAGCAGCAGTATTGAGTAGCAGACCCTGGAACTGGAGCTTCGCTCTATTCTTTGAGCTCTCCACTCCCCTGAGCTTCACCTACAACTGCGAGCTCAGCCAGGGATTTAGTTGTAGGTCCCTGTGAGCCTCCTTAGTTTCTGCACTCGTCCAGAGCTTCATAGGGCCTCCTCTTGCTTTAGAGAGTTGCTTTTTAGAGGCCTCCGCTCCTCAGAGCTCCGCCTTGATGGCGATATCAAGTAGTTAGGCTCTTTATGAGTCTTCTTGGTAGCTGTCCTGGGTGTAGGACGTAGTTAGGCCTCCTCTCACTTCAGAGAGAGTCATTATGCTGAGGCATCCGTCCTCAGAGCCAGGCAGTAGTACAGAGTAGCTAGGCTCTCTCTGAGCCACCCTGGCTACCGCTTTTAGATGGAGTGTGGAGATGGAGTTCTTTTGACTTAGCCAATGAGGCACTCATCCCTTCAGCATGGCAGCGCGGGTATTCCATTCCCTATAGCGATCCTAAGGGGACGCAGTACAAATTCCGTTTCGAAAGAGAATGTCTCAGGTTAGGCATGTAACCATGGTTACCTGAGATTAGGAAACGAGATGCTGCATCCCTTTGCCATGCATCCGGCATTCCTGCACACGTCTCCTTCAGACAAGAAGTGGTTGACGTATTGCACAGGTGCCCTTTTATACTCTCGGTCTCACCTGTAGTGACGTTATGGGCTGCCGCCTGCCAATGTCAAGTTCATTGTTGTGGTTAGATTTCACTCCTAAGGTATTCCTCCATAGCAACCCCAAGGGTACGCAGCATCTCTTTCTCTATTCTCAGGGAACCATGGCTTCACAGATGTCTGCGTGAACATGCATAAGTGTCCAATGAGTTCTGAGGCATGCTGGTCCTAAACCACCATAGTCACGTCACTCACTCCATGCAAGATCGGCTTTTGAAAAGGCATTCATGAAACCATTTTGGACAACATAAAAAAATGAAATATGTTTAAAGGTGGAAAATTAAAAACATTAAAAAATTTTTTTTTTATGTTTTACTTGCTACGTGTTGAGCATTTAATTCAGTTTTTAGAGGCTGATGCTTTGGGGTTGATGAATTCCAATCTGACATGGCTAAGAAGCGCGAGGAACAGAAGATAGCCGATTGTTTAAACGGCTTGTATGCCATCAATCTCGGTGGAATTGTCCTAAATTATGACAACAGGTCATATAAAGGATATAAAGCATATAAAGGATTACTTTCTGGAGGATGGTGGTGATGACTAGATTTGTGAATACAAATGTAGGTTCGGGTAGAGCCTAAACATTCAGTCCTGTCAATCATTATTAAGAGCACTGCAGCAGTCACTTGCACTATTCCAGCGACAATACTTCCACCATCCCTCCTCTTCCCCATCTCCTCCTCTATTTCTCTTCTTCTTTCTCTGTGCAGTGCTGAGGGGTTTAGCTTGGAGCTCAAGCCATGCCTACCCTTTGAGGACAGTAAGCCAAGTTCGTACTGTTTTATTATAAACTAAATAAAGAACTTATTTTAAATATTCTGAATATAATCTTATGATTATTATAATATTAAAACTTCAGAAGTAAAGCACTTGAGTCTGATGTTTCAGTTTCGTGTTTTTTTGCTAAAGGAAATGAGATGATAATTGAATGCTAATTTAGTGAGACTATGAAGTGTTGGATGTGATGTTAAAAGAATTATTAAGCACAAAATAAGCCACAAAATAGATCTCAATGCGTTACTTGCGCTGAAACACCTGAAGTGTGTGCACAGAAAGATGCCTTAGACAGCATGCGATCCTGAATTCAGTTCTCTTTAGCACCGCATTGCGATTGAACGTTGATATATGCACTGAATTACAGCATTTTTAGATATCCGTCTAACCGTGTATTCATGCAGACATAGTCGGTAATGTCTTAAATCTTTCCCCACCATTAACAGAATTACATGATAAGCATTTATCAGGCTTAAAGTGATTTTAAGCAAAAGTGATTTGCTTATCACTTTATAAACTTTTTTTTTATAAAGTGATAAGACAATATGTAACACAGTTCAGATGTTATGGGAAGAAGGAGGCGGGAACCGGCGAACAATCACAAACATTTTAATAAATAAATACAAATACAAAAATGAAAGTATAAGCCAGCAGCCCCTCGCAGACGACTGCTGGCAACACAAAACAGAAACAAAACATCAAATAAAACTCAGGCCTGTTCCTCTCTCGCTCTTCACTGTCGTCGCTCCTCCTTTATGCTTCCGCTCCTCCGTGAGAGATACGAGACCGGTGCGGCGCGCAGGTGTGGCTCATCATTAATCACGCCACTCGTCCTGCTCGCCACATACCCCTATCGACCCTCGCAGGCCGGGGGTATCCACGAGACCACGGGGGTATCCACGAGACCCCCCCCCCCCCCCCCCCCCCAAACATGGCGAGACCAAACATGGCGGCTGCAGTACCTGGGGGTATGGACAGACAAGGCGAGAGAAAAGGAGACGGAAGCATGAGGAGCGACAGAGACGAGAGAGGGGAGAGAGAAAAACAAAACAAATCTTGGTCCGGTTCCCATAACACGCTGCCATCTGGCCCTCCACCAGCTGGCCTTCCACCAGCTGGGCGATCTTCTCCGCGGTGCCTGGCGGTGGTGCTGGATAGCCCTCGGTGGACGGCTCGACACTCCTCCATCGCCTGGTGGACGGTGACGGCTCCTCCGTGTTCGGGCAGTCGGCAGGAGTCCCCCGTTCTCTGCTCCTCCCCGTCATGGCAGATGGCAGCAGGCTTCGGCCCACGGCGAACAACGAACGGCGGCAACTCCTCCGCTCCCTAACGGACGGCAGCTACCCCTCCAGCACCCAAGTGGCCAGCAGCGAGCTCGACCGTCCCCCCGGCAACTTACTCCAGCGCACCGCCTCGACGGAAACTGCCTGCCATGCTCGATGTCACCGCGGATTCCCAACAGTGGCGAAGGATCTTTGACAGTGCGCTCCTCCTTCTTCCCGGGTTTCGGCACCAGTGTAACGCAGTTCAGATGTTATGGGAAGAAGGAGGCGGGAACCTCCTTACAACAATCACAAACATTTTAATAAATAAATACAAATACAAAAATTAAAGTATAAGCCCAAAACACAAAACGGAAACATCAAATAAAACTCAGGCCTGTTCCTCTCTTGCTCTTCACTGTCGTCGCTCCTCCTTTATGCTTCTGCTTCTCTGTGAGAGATACGAGACCGGTGCGGCGCGGCCCACGGCCCTCTGCCTCGTCCTGCTCGCCACACAATACAACACCAAATAAGACAGACAGTTTACCAGAGAACGCTTGCTGAAGAACAGAAGCTGACGCTGTTATGTTCCGGCGTCCTTTTATAGCTTCTGCATCACCGTCACATGCGACGTCACGAGTAGTTCTATACATAACTAGTTCTATACAGACTTCAGATACATCACCCTGAAGGCGTTCCCAAATGTGTCGATTCTTGACGCAGCGCGAGTTCCCTCGAAAGGCAACTCAATTTTGAGTGGTGTGTGGATTCTAGCTTAAATCCATCTGATTGGCCATTGCGTTCTAGAAATAAACAGATATGCCTGTTCAACAGATCAACAAATATGCTTCACATTTGTCTGACAGATAACAATTGTCACACAAATGGCTGAAAGCACACAAATGGTGTGTCTCTTAACTGCTATACGACGAGGGGTCTATAATATACAAATTTTACAGTAAGCTTCATGGTGGGGGTAACAATATTACTCTAAACTATAGTACATACTGTACACTTACTGGCATTAAACATTTCCTCTTTTACAGGTTCAACAGAGAGTGAAGATGATCTAAGGATTGTGCTGCTGGGAAAAACGGGAGTTGGGAAGAGTGCAACTGGAAACACCATCTTAGGAAGAGGAGCGTTTACAGCAGAAACATCTCAAGAGTCCGTGACTAAAGAGAGTAAAAAACAATCATCTGAAATCAACGGCCGACACGTTACTGTGATCGACACTCCAGGACTGTTTGATACTGAACTTACTACTGAGGAGATCCAGAGAGAAATCAGCAACTGCATCTCCATGATCCTGCCTGGACCACATGTGTTCATCATTGTGCTCAATTTAGGACAACGATTCACTCAAGAAGAAGCCACAACAGTGAAGATCATCCAAGAGACGTTTGGTGAGAAATCGTTAATGTTCACCATGGTGCTCTTCACCAGAGGTGATTATCTGAAGGACAAAACTATAGATCAGTGTTTGGGGAAACCAGGATCTGCTCTGATGAAGCTGATTGAAGCGTGTGGAAACAGATATCATGTGTTGAATAATAATCAGCCTGGAGACCGAACACAGGTGTCTGATCTACTGGAGAAGATAGACAACATGGTGAAAGCAAACGGAGGGAGTTTCTACTCATGTAAGGTGTTCAGACAGATGGAAAGAGAAAGACAAGAACAACAGATGAAGATCCTGATGGACAGAGTCAGAGAAAGAGAAGAACTGATGAAAAAACTAGAAGAAGAGACGATAAGAGAACGAGAGACATTTAAAAATAAAATAGAGCAACTTATGAAAGAAAAAGAAAAACTGCTCATGAAAATAGACAGACTGATGAACAGAATAGAGAATGAGAGGAATAATAGAGAAGAGGAATATATAAAAAGAGAAGAACGATATAAAACATTAATGAAAGAGAAAGAATATTTTCAGTCTAATCATGAAGCAGAAGAAAACAAGATGAAGATCCTGATGGAGAGAGTGGAGCAAATGAGCAGAGAAAGAGAAGAACTGATGAAACATAAAGTAGAGAAAGAGAGAATGAAGATGATAATGGAGAAAGAAAGACTGAATCAAGAGAAAGAGAGAAAGAGAAGCGAAGAAGAATTGAAAGAGAGAGAAGACCGATATAAAAGAGAAATGAAGGAACAGGAGGTGCAGATGCGAGATGAAATGAAGAAAGAACAAGAGATGTTTAAAGATGAAATGAAGAAAGAAAAGAGATCTTTAAAGATGAAATGAAGGAAATGAGGCAAGACAAAGAGACTGTGAAAAAAGAAAAAGACAATCTTCAGATCAAATACCACAAAGAAATAGACAGACTGATGAACACAATAGAGAGTGAAAGACAAAATAATGATAAAGAAAGAAAGAGAAGAGAAGAAGAATTTAATGAGAGAGAAGAACGATTTAAAAGAGAAATGAAAGAGAGAGAGGAGCTCGAGAGAAAGATACGAGACAAGATGAGACGAGAACGAGAGACATTTAAACATGAAATAGAGGAAATTAAGCAAGAAAAAGAAAAACTTCAGATCACATACAACACAGAAATAGACAGTCTGATGAACAGAATACAGAATGAACGACAGAATCATGAAAAAGAGAGAACGAGAAGAGACGACGAATATACAGAAAGAGAAGAACGATATAAAATCCAGATGAGAAGAGAACGAGAGGAATGGGACCAGCAGAAACTGGAGGAAAAGACGAGAAGAGAAGAAGATGAGAAAAGAAGAGAGAAAGAAAAACAGATTTGTGATGAACAGATGCAGAGACTGAAGAGTGAAATGGAGGGAATAATCAGAGAGAAAGAGAGAATGAAGATGATGATGGAGGAAGAACGACAGAATCATGACAAAGACAGAGAGATAAGAGAAGAAGATGAGAAAAGAAGAGAGAGAGAAAAACAGATTTGTGATGAACAGATGCAGAGACTGAAGAGTGAAATGGAGGGAATAATCAGAGAGAAAGAGAGAATGAAGATGAGGATGGAGGAAGAACGACAGAATCATGACAAAGAGAGAGAGATAAGAGAAGAAGATGAGAAAAGAAGAGAGAGAGAAAAACAGATTTGTGATGAACAGATTCAGAGACTGAAGACTGAAATGGAGGGAATAATCAGAGAGAAAGAGAGAATGAAGATGATGATGGAGGAAGAACGACAGAATCATGACAAAGAGAGAGAGATAAGAAAAGAAGATGAGAAAAGAAGAGAGAGAGAAAAACTGATTTGTGATGAACAGATACAGAGACTGAAGAGTGAAATGGAGGGAATAATCAGAGAGAAAGAGAGAATGAAGATGATGATGGAGGAAGAACGACAGAATCATGACAAAGACAGAGAGATAAGAGAAGAAGATGAGAAAAGAAGAGAGAGAGAAAAACAGATTTGTGATGAACAGATACAGAGACTGAAGAGTGAAATGGAGGGAATAATCAGAGAGAAAGAGAGAATGAAGATGATGATGGAGGAAGAACGACATAATCATGACAAAGAGAGAGAGATAAGAGAAGAAGATGAGAAAAGAAGAGAGAGAGAAAAACAGATTTGTGATGAACAGATTCAGAGACTGAAGAGTGAAATGGAGGGAATAATCAGAGAGAAAGAGAGAATAGAAAGAGAGAGACAAGGACAACTAGAGGATTTAGAGAAGAGACTGAAAGAAGAAATAAACATAAGAGAAGATCAACAGAACTTTGAAGAACAACTGAAGAGAATTGGAAGACAAACAATCAAGCATCTATTTCACAGACTCCATCTTCACAATAAACTGAGAGCTGCAGATGTTCTTCAGATAACCAAACATTCATTACTGTCACATGAGTCTTGTGCTGAAGAGGAGCTGATTCAGACTTTCATTCAAAAACTACTGATGATGAACTACAGAGCAAGATACATTAAAACTACTGAGACTAATGAACAGGATCACACACAACAAAGAGACAGTGATTCTTGTGAAGATGAGGGTGATATGTTTGATGTTTTTAAGGAGAAACCTTTATCAAAAACAAGTCTGTCTGAGGGAATTCATCCGATGGATGTTCAGATGGCCGTATTTCACTGTGCTGATGGTTTCCTGAAGCAGCTGATGGTCACTAAACTGTCCCAGTGTCAGTACGCTCTGCCTCTGCTTGTTCCTGATCCATTCACACAACAGATTGAGTTTCCTCTCTGGACATTCAGACAAATCAAAAAGAGCTGGAAGATGAGAAACACCAACCATGAAATCATCAGTCAAACCCAGACGATCTACAAGGCAGAAACTCCAATGGTGTTTTTCTTCAGGTTTGGCTCTGTGTCTTCATCCAAGTCTGGGCTGATGAACAGTCTGATCAATGAGAAACACAACACGTTCTTCCACAGGAACCGCCCAGGCAGCAGCAGATCCAGAGTCCTGATGGATGGAGTGGTGGAGATCGCCTGGTTCTGCCCCTCTGGGAGAAACACGGATAAATTCACTGACTGTGTTGCGTTCTGTAATCTACACGGTGATGCAGGAGACCATGAGAAACAGCTGCAGATCCTCTCTGAAATGGCTTCAGTCAATGTTGTTCTTCTGCCAAAACTGGACAGGAATGACAGAAGTGCAACAATAATCCAAAACCTGTACAGTGAGAGAAAGCCACTCATTTGTCTATTTACTGAGAATGAATCTGCTGTAATTCAGATGAAGAAAGGGAAATTCAAGATTGGTCTGAAAGACAGAAATCAGTCAGAAGTATCTGAAGAACTCAGAAGAGCGATAAATTATTGTCTTTCAGCATCATCTTCCACTTTCAGACTTGAAGATGTGTCTAAACACTCAGACATCAGAGTAGATGAGGAAGATGATGAAGACTGCAGGAGAGGAAGAGAAGCAGCACAGCAGATGATGAGTTTACTGGAGAAGAAAGATCTGACACAAATCAAAGAATCATTTCTGCCTCATCAGGGGAAACTGTGGCATCAGTGGAGTCAGAAGAACAAAGAACTACATCGACCTCAAGGAGAAAATATAGAAACGGTAACAAGTGCGAAAAAAACAGAGATGAAGAAAATCCGTGAAAAACAGCATGAATGTGACAGTGGCAAATTTATGATGCAATTCATTAAAGAAATGAACTCAAATGCTAAACATGAGAAGATGTTTTTTCTCCAATGGCTCAGAATCCTCCTGGATGAACACACATCAGCTGACCTTTCTGCTCTACTCAACAAGTATGATGAAACATGGTCAGAAGTCTTAGAACTGAAATACAGAAATACATCTGAACAACATAAAGCTAAACAAACAAAACTTGAGAGAATATCTGAGGATCTTCAAGCTGCAGCCTTTGGTTTGGAGGACATCATAAGGGAGGTCGGTCAGATATATGAATCATGTTCATCTGTGAAGAAGCAAAAGAAAGACCTGCAGGTTCACTTCTCTTCTCTCCCGAGTCTCGCAGCAGAGATGATGATCTCTGGATTTCCACTGGAGCTGATGGATGGAGATGCTGCTCATGTTCCTGTGATCTGGATCTCTGCTGTTCTAGATCAACTCATCCAGAAACTGGGACACCAGACCAGAGTCTTTGTGCTGTCAGTTTTAGGGATTCAGAGCTCTGGGAAATCCACCATGCTGAACGCCATGTTTGGGCTCCAGTTTGCCGTCGGTGCTGGCAGGACCACCAGAGGAGCTCTCATGCAGCTGGTCCGAGTCTCAGACGAGATGAAACCACAGATGAACTTTGACTATATTCTGGTCGTTGATACTGAGGGTCTTCGTGCTCTAGAACTGGCTGGAATATCAACAAGACATCATGATAATGAATTGGCCACATTTTTTGTTGGTCTTGGAAATCTGACATTGATCAACAACTTTGGAGAAAACCCATCTGAGATGCAGGACGTTCTTCAGATTGTTGTTCAGGCCTTCATGAGGATGAAGAAGGTCAGACTGAATCCCAGCTGTGTGTTTGTGCATCAGAACGTTTCAGACATCACAGCTGGAGAGAAAAACATGGAGGGAAGGAGACGACTGCAGGAGACACTGGATGAGATGACAAAACTCGCTGCTAAAGAGGAAGACTCTGATGCAGAATGTTTCAGTGATGTCATTGGATGTGATGTTCAGAATGATGTGATGTATGTTGCTCAGCTCTGGGAGGGAAGCCCACCAATGGCACCACCAAACCCAATCTACTGTAGGAATATACAAGAACTAAAGAAGACTTTCATGTCTCATGCCTCAAACTCACATGGAATGAGGCTGATAGATCTAAAAGATTGTGTTAAAGATCTCTGGGAGGCTTTACTGAATGAACGATTCGTCTTTAGCTTCAGAAATTCTCTGGAGATCTCAGCCTACAGGAGACTGGAGACCGAATACAGCAAGTGGACCTGGAGTCTTCGCAGTGCCATGATGGAAACTGAGAACAAACTACACAACAAAATAGAACATGGAGCAATTCATGAGGTTGAGGAAACTGATCTTCAAAGAGAACTGAAGAAGATGAGTGAAGAAGTGGAGAAATCAATGGCAGAATTCTTTGAGAAAGACAAAGGTAAAGAAATAATGATTCAGTGGAAAACATCATTTGAAATCAAAATCAAAGAGCTTCAGGAAAACATTGTGAGAGAAACAAAGAGGAGATTAAAAGAAGATTCTTCAGCAGCGAGACCTGAAGAAAAAGACTGATGCTCATCATTAAAACACTTTCTATGAAAAGAGCAAATAACTTGCCTTGAAACTCAAAGATAAAGCAAATGATAAAAAAATAAATAAAAATACAAAAAAAACACTGAAGAAAGAGTTTGATTTGTTTTGGGAACAGAGTGTGAAGATAGTCAGAGACACTCCTGCAATCAAAGACATTGACATAATGAGAGATGTAAAACTCCTTCTCAGTGACATCGGTTTTCTCTTTGCCGTGTTATTCAGATTATGTGAAGGTAAAGAAATCTGTTAGAGCTTTCAGAAATGTCTACAGATCAGCTAAAGTGATGTTAGGTTATGCTTTATCTACAGAGGATAAAGTCTTTATCTACAAACAGATAAAGAGATTCAGTCATTTAACATTTCAAAGATGGGCTACAACATCAGCTGCATTCAACAGCTCATAGATTACATCAAGATAAGAGTGACAGAACATCAGGACGGATCAGTGAATTATGTGTTCAAGAATGAATTCTTCATGGATTTGGTTTATTCCATCTGTAAGAGATCAAAGAAGATGATCACTGATCAACACAGAAAGTTTAGAGAAGCCAATGATCCTGTAATATATGTTGAGAATCATCTGTCAGAAACTGAAAGAGCCCGTTGAGCAGAACGTCTACAAGGAGACTGCCAGAGATCTGACTGATGAAATGAGATCAAACTGTGAATCGCTGAATGGAAACAGATCAAATCTGGAGAAACACATCCTGAAGACACTGGCAGAAGAGGAGGATTTTAACAAATACATGAACTACATTCATAAACCCAGAGATCACTTCAAGAGTTTCATCAGAGATAAAGTCAGCCATTACATCACTGATAATTTCAGTGTCAGTGTTTTACCCAAGATGAAGGAGAACATTAAACTCCTGCAGCAGAAGATCATGAAAGCAGCACATAAATCTACTGAACATGTTGAAGAGAACAAAGGAGATGTTGGTCTGTGGTTGAAGAGTTTCACACAGAAGCTCTCAGATGAGCTGATCTTCTCTGAAAAAGACCTCAGTGGAGTCAAACATGATGATGTTGATGATTTCAACTTCCTAGAAGATGTGATAAGACATGAACTTCCTGCTATAATATCTGACATCAGCAGTAGATTCAACAGAGAGACATTTCCAGTAAAGCTGGACAGTAAAGACAGGCCAGATGAGCTTCTGATTGATCACTTCTGTCAGTGCTGTTGGGTTCAGTGTCCGTTCTGTAAAGCCATCTGCACCAACACCATAGAAGACCATGATGGAGATCACAGTGCTCCTTTCCACAGAGTGTGGGGAATTAATGGAACATATTACAGCTCAACACAGAATCTCTGTCCTAATATTTGCACAAATTTAGTAGCAAGTCATCAGGATTTTAATACACCACATGGAAGGTTTAAATATAGAGACTACAGAAGAGCAGGAGGAGATTATGCAGACTGGAGCATCAGCCCTGATCTCTCTGAACTGAACTACTGGAAGTGGTTTGTGTGCAGATTCCAGAAAGATCTGGAAAAACACTACAGTAAAACATTTGAGGGGAGTGGTGAGATTCCACATGAATGGAGAAAATACTCAAAACATGAAGCTATTGAGAGTTTACAATACATATAATGGAACAGATAAAGAATGAGACTCTTATGTCTCCTCTCAGATTCAGATCACAGATATCATCATAAAATATACCAGAAAAGACTTAAAGACAAGATCCAGTTCCTCATACATGATTTTAACTACAACACAACATATTTCTGAACATATGCCTAAATGATAAAAGCTCAAAATGCTTGATGAATATTAGAGTTTATTACTAATCAAAACAGCTTAATCTCCATCATGAACTGAAAAAGATCTGTGATACGAATATTAATGATAGATGATGAATGATTTATGATTGAAGGGCATATATGAATGTGTTTGCTAAAGCTCAGTGCTGATGATCAAACGGTTGGAGGAAAGTGTGAGGAATAAACGGCAAATTAAACATCTCAGAGCCGTCGATCTGATTTATATCAAAATTACTACTTCACTCAATAATGTCCACATCTCTGAGGACACATCATGAATTTACTGACCTTGTCCAGTGTCCTTTTACACTTGTTTAATACAGACCTCGTATTATGAAAAATTTAGTTTTGACTTGAAATTAATTGAAATGATAAAACTGAAATGATCCATAGCAGATTTTTTAATTCGCTGACAGTATTTCAGTCTTTACTCAAATTCATTACTTAGACATTACTAAAATATTTTTCATGAAAATAATGTTTATTACACAATACTGTGATCAAAATCTCCAATGCTGCCCCCAAACTCTCACTGATGACCTTTGATCTTCCACTTCTGCCCAGTGTGTGTCTGAACAACAAAACCACTGGGCAATTACAGTTCATGTTTGTATCATTCTCTGTTCAGTGACTAATTTCATACTGATTGTCCATATGAACGAGTTATAGAAACTTAAGCGCACATCAGCTCTAGCTTTGGGTTCTCCAGCTGACCAGAGGATGAGGAAGAGCTGATTCTGATGTAACTGCAACACAAAGCATTTTAATGACACCCTTACAGTGGAAATGAAGCAGTCAAGTTAGCATTATTCATTTTTATTTTATTTTACCTTTATTTAACCAGGTTAATCGGTTGAGAAAAGGTTCTCATTTGCAACCGCGACCTGGCCAAGATAAGGCGCAGGGTACAAGGCGACATAAAATTACACATGACATACCAACATTCAAATACACAGTCATAAATATAGAAGACAATCGAATTCATTTAAAAAGTACTGGATATTGTATAAAAATAAAAATTGAAAAACTTGATAGTTTAAAAAATATGGAATGTCAGTGCAAGAGAAATGGCAGTAGGATAATAATATAGTCTAACATGGATAAATTGATAATGTGCAAATAGATGCAATAACAGCCATTTAGTTGAATATGTGCAAAAATACATAAGACTTTGTTCGCAAAGAGCATCAACATGTACAGTGGTCCGTCAGTAAATTTAAGAGTAAAACTTTAAAAGTAGTGATCGAAACAATAGATTCTAATTTAAGAGACTTTTGTAAAGTGTTCCAGTCATTAGCAGCAGAAAATTTAAAAGAAGTGGGCCAAAGAAGAGCGGCCAAAAGAGGTGCGGGCTTTTGCAGGGTCTAGAGCAGTGGTTCTCAACTCCAGTCCTCGGGACCCACTGCTCTGCACATTTTGTATGTCTCCCTTATTTAACACACCTGAATCAGATCATCAGCTCATTAGGAGAGACTCCATGAACTGAACTGAGTGTGTCAGATAAGAGAGACATACAAAATGTGCAGAGCAGCGGGTCCTGAGGACTGGAGTTGAGAACCACTGGTCTAGAGAGATATATTTACTCGAACGAAGATTAAGTACAGGCACTGATATGGTTATTAAAGTACTTAGGTAAGACGGTGTCTTGCCTAGTATGGACTTGTAAATAAACTGATACCAGTGATTTAGGCGCCGGTTGTGTAACGAAGGCCATCCAACTAGTGAGTAAAGAGTGCAGTGGTGGGTGTTGTATGGGGCTTTAGTAATAAAGCGAATAGCACTGTGGTAAACAACGTCCAATTTCTTAAGTAAAGAATTAGGAGCAGTTCTGTAGACGACATCACTAAAATCAAGCATTGGGATGATGGTCATTTTCACAAGGGCCTGTTTTGCAGGAAGAGTAAATGAAGCTTTGTTTCGAAATAGAAACCCGATCCTGGACTTGATCTTTGACTGGAGATGGTTTATGTGGTTTTGAAAGGAAAGCGAGGGATCTAGCCAGATCCTTAGGTATTTGTATTTCTCCACATATTCCAGCTTAGACCCATTCAGGGTGGTGATGTTTATTGGGCACGAAGATACAGAATGTGTCCGATTAAAAATCATGCATTTTGTTTTACTAGAGTTTAGAGACAATTGAAGATCACAGAAGGCTAGTTGAATGTCTTCAAAACTCTTTTGAAGTTTTTCTAAAACATTTTCCAATGTTGAGCCTGAAGTGTACAGAACGGTGTCGTCTGCGTAGAGATGAAAAGAGTTGCCCGCAGCACAAGCGACATCATTAATGTAAACAGAGAATAACAACGGGCCAAGAATCGAGCCTTGGGGCACCCCCATAGATACAGCCAGAGGCTCAGACAGCAGGCCCTCAGACTTAACACACTGAAATCTATCAATGAAATAATTAGAAAACCAGGAAAGGCACTTGTTTGAGAGACCCAAGGCCTTAAGTTTTCCAATAAGAATACTGTGGTTGACAGAATCAAAAGCTTTGGCCAAGTCAATAAAAACAGCAGCACAATGTTGTTTTTGATCGAGAGCTGTTATAACATCATTTAGGACCTTTAGTGTTGCTGAAGTGCACCCATGACCAGCTCTGAAGCCAGTATTCAGTAAATGGATTTGCACTGCCGCATCTTCTCCTCCTTCGGCGTCTCATCATCACCTCTCCAGTTCCAGCTCTGGTTTCCAGTAGATGTTTCGTCTCCAGCTGCTGCTGTTACTGTGTCTCCACACATAAGAACAAATCTGATAACTGTGGAGACATGGCTGTGGTCTTCCTGAAAACTCTCTCTGTTATTGAGTTGCTTTAGGTATTTACAGAGATATCCTCAGTCAAGTTTTCCCAGAGCACAGGGAGGAACTAGACCTTTATCTGGCTATGAAAGCAGACTTTAGCCACTGATATGAACACCACAGATCATTTTCAGCTAAATCTGCTTCATTCATCTCTGTATTCAACACATAGACTGTAAAAAAAGATGGACGACGCCCCTTCGCTCTCTTCCATTGATGAGAACTGAAGCCGCCAGAGTCCCGATATGGCGCTGACATGTTGGAAATTGAGTCTGCGCAGTAGCGATCTCGGGACCAGACCTGCGCAGTAGTGAGCAGGAAGTAAAGCCGCGAAATCAGCGCTCCGCCCTCACTCTCGCAGAATGCACTCAGGGAGAGTGGATTCTGCACACTTTTTTAAAAATTGATTGCAGTACGACAAGAGACTTGTTAAAATAAAGTAAATACAATCTCCTCAGTCCTCCGAAGATCCCGAAAAAATGTCCGTTGGTGCTTCAGTGACTACTTCGCTCGAGAACCTGTCAATCACAGCTGTCAATCATGACGTTACACCACCACATCACGTAACTAACTAAAAACTAACTTATTTTTTAAACAGACACTTGAACTTACATCAGCGTGATAAAAACGACAGCAAATGAAAGAAACCACCTTTGGAAAAAAGATATTTGAAGTGTAATTTAATTGTTTAGTTGGTCTCACGTCCCGTTGAATAACACGGGGAGGCGGGGCTTATGACCTATACTAGGACCAGTCACCGGGGGGCGATCGAGACGTTTTGGCTTCACTTTTCAGGGCTTGTGTGGCACGCTTGATTCAACACCAGATTAGTCTGTTACTGGCTAAAGCTTCAGCCGCTGTCCATGGTGCTGAATCTGCCGGATCTGCTGTCCATGGTGCTGAATCTGTAGACGCTCCATTAGATATAAGAGGCCTGTCCATCATTTCCTTTAATGGTGTAATCATTTCAACGAAATTGTTTGGACTTATCCTAAATGTAAATTCTCGCATGTTTGTAGGTTTTGCAAGGACCCGCACCTGAAATCGCTCTGCCCTCAACACTGCAAACTTGCGACGAGAGGAAAGCCTCCATTACTCGCCAACACTCTCCAGCTTTCTTTCATCTCACCCAATGTCTATTTTGTTGATCATTTAATCACTGGACTTTCTCAAGGGATTTCGGTCGGTGTCCTTTCTTCTCTGTCTACTGTGTTAAAATTTTATTTTTATTTTTTCTGTGTCATTTTTAACACATGTAGTGTGTGCGCGCTCAGGGACAGCACATGTTGTATAGAATTTAACACACATGTCGTTTCTTAACACATATCTGTGTTTATATAAGGATTACACATTTTGTGTTTCCTGCAACTCAACAAATGTGTTATTCCTCTTACACTGAAGTGTGTTGAAACCTTTTACACACTAATGTGAGTTTTATGAGTGTATGGATGATGTGCATTTATAATTTTTTGCTCTTAGTTATTACAGTCTCTTTTAACTACATCATGTTATCCAGTAGCCTGACGTCGTCATACTCAGATTCTAGTCAGAATGTGAGTCTGATACTGCTCCATAGAGATTTGATTATGGGGTGTGTCTCAACCGAACCAAGAAAAAAAAAACCTCTGCACTCAATTGGATAGACCTACAACCAATCAGAGCAACGGAGTAAATGACGCATGTTCTTCATTCATATTTTCAACCAACAAAATGTCGCAGCTCTCTGTTCCTCTTTTAAAATGAATGCGCTGTGGATATCTTCTATAACAGACGCCATGGCGGAATCTACACATGATGTTTCATAAACAAAGTTCGGGAGGAGCACGTACAAATAATCAATCCAATATCAACTTGTCATCAAACAATACCATGTCTAACGTTACCCTTTCTATCAGCATGAGGAAGCATATTCACTCTGTCAACTTACCTAACACTCCTTGACAGTTTTTCAGCATCCCTCCACCACCCCGAATCCTCACTCTTGTCTTGTTCTCTCACAACCAGGAATACGGGGGAGTATGGCTACCGAGCCCACAGCCCTCTCCTCGGACAGCACGTCATATACGCATTTATTCTATCGACTTATTTGTGTGAAATCTTATATACGCATTTATTCTATCTGACTTATTTGTAAATGTGAACTCGTGAAATCTCAATTCTCCAGCAGCAGTCGTTTTTGTTGTAAACTAATTCAAATCAAGCGCTCTTTGGTGACGTGGATGATTACGTTACCGTTGCTCATCTGTCCATCATCGTATAAAGCCCGCCCTGACAATTTGATTGGTCCGAACAATTTTTGTTCGGGCATAATAGCTCCTCAACGGAGCGAGTCCAGACCGAACTTCCCGACCAAAAAATGTTGTGGGCGGGGTTCGGGCTGGCACCCAGGCTAGTTATCCAGCAGTGCAGAACGATTTCATGGAATCAGCTCATGAATCTCAACAACAGTAAAAAAAATATTAATATACACAGATCAACTCTGAACATCACAAAAAACAAACAAAAAAAAAACTAAAGTCACAACAAAAACAACAGCAAAAAATAAAAGCAAATAGTCAGAATAGTAGGAATATTAAGCTGCATAATTTATGCATGCTGGGAATCATGGATGAGTTTTACACTATGCTGGACCCAGCATGCATTGCGGCATGAAGCTTTTGGTTTGTCATCATTGTTGAGATTCCTGTGCTGATTCTTGATCTCTGTGTGAGTCTGTTTATTACTCACCAGATTTACTTTAGTTCTGTCAGACGTGTACAGAAGTGCTTGTTGAAAATTAACAGATGTTGATGTTTCATTGAATGTTTCATTTGAAGTCACCAGAATCGTGATTAGTGTCAGCTTTATTTGGGCCCTTGACTCTTTAACATTAGTTTTTCTCTGGTTACACTAACTGTTTGTTTATTTTGAAGCAGCAAGAATAGCCATGTGCTATGAAAAATATAATCATATGATAATATTATACAGTATTGTTTATCTCAGCAAGTGTGTAATGTCTGATTGGTGGCTTTTAAAAAGGTTTTTATGATTGTGGTTGTACAGCACGAGATCAGCAATGTTGCCGTTATCTGCACATTAGTTTTTAAAGAGACGTTGCGTACAGGATCTTAAAGTCTACACACTGTAAAAAGAGATGTGTTAAAAACAACAAAGTGTGCTGATGGTATTTTTACCCATGTTGTGTAGCTTTTTAACACAATGTGTGTTAAAATGTAACTTGATAGAATAGCACTGGGTGGTTTCTGTTTATGAAAAATAATAGGTATATTTTGTTTGGTATACAATAAAAACTCTAAAGTAAATAAAACAATGCATATAAATAAATAAATAAATAAATACAATTTATAAAACCTTAAAGATTAACAGGTGTTTTTTGGCAGTTTTCCCAGAATTTACCGATCTTTCATGAGTTAGTCTGTGGATTTGCCATGATCGCCGTCCTTCATGGGTTACAGAAAGTTGATGCATACGGAAAAATGTCATATAGACTACTTGGTTTTGAAGAAAGTGGAGTAAATACTTGGCATTTATTAAAGGTACAGAATAATAACCTGGTAGTGAGACACAAAATATATTAAAGCCACTCTTATTTTGTGAGTGTGACTAACTTTTTCACATTATAATTTTACTTGTTTTATTATTTATTTATTTTTCGGGAATTATTTTTTATTTTTTTATTTTTATTTTTTTAATGTTGGCAGCAATTTTAGGATGCCAAATTACTTCTAACTTGTGTTAGTGTGAAAAGAGAGACTGTGGAGTGATACCCAAATTATAAAATGGTGTTTAACAGGTGTCACTGAGTCATTAACTTATCAACAATCAAACAAACATAATTAACCTTCTTTAAAACACTTTTATTACCTTCATTGAACATTTCTAAAGGAAAGTAAATGAGTTAAAGGTGCTTGTTTCTTTTATTGATTTTTCACATGCTGGTTCAGTTCACACACACAAATGGCATCTTTTTATAACATGGGTAATCATTCCAGTTGCCATCTGTTGCAAGATAGAACAAAATATTTGTTTTAATAATTTGTGTATTATGAAAAAAATAAAATAAAATAAAAAATCATGTTTATTTAGTCTATTTAGATAGTTTATGAGCATTAACAGCAGTTACTTACAGTTATTGTTCATCTCAATGCAGTGCTCTCCATTTTGGTTATCGGGCTGCGTAGGCGACCATATTTGAAAGTTCATTTTGGATCCATCACTCCAGAACCAAACTCCCTCCTGTGAACAGAAGAGAAAAAAGACATTGTGTTTATGTCCATAGCTCACATGGCTTAATTGTATCTTTATTCATCTAAAAGATGATTCCTCATGAACCCTAACCCCGTCTCCACTTTAAAAATGTCAGAAATCTAAACAGAAATGGACAGAAATTATTTCACAGAAAGTGTATCAGTGAATAATATGTGAAGAATATTTAAGACAGGGCTAAGTTGCTCATCAGCCATCTATTTTACATCAAGTTTTAAAATAGTGTCATACTCGAGTATGACATCATCATGGTGAGTGGCGCCCATCTCATGGAAACCAATGCCCTAAACTAACTATTTAGAGGACAAAAAAAAAAAAAAAAAAAAAAAAAAAAAACATCTATCTTTATGCATTTTGAAAAATGTTTTAATGTAAATGTAAATGCCCAGTAGCATAAAAAGCAAGAAAAATAAAATAAAAAATTTGCATACTTGAACAGCATCATTTCCTCCGATCCAGGCACGAGTTGAGGCCTGAGTTGTGGATCTAATCAGGTTCTGTATAAAAGCGTACTCCTCATGGCTGTGCACAGAAGCAAGGTTCCCATCAAAGTCCAAACACAATCTCTGTAGAGGCAGAGACATGAACAAACACCAATATTTATTTTATACAAAATTTCCAAAATCTGTGACATTCAAATGTATTATTGTACACTTGAAGTCCAAAATCTGCCTTTTGAGACGGGACTACTTTTGTAGAAAAGGTTCTGCTTATACTGTATAAATTAGATATAACTAATCTAGTTTTTAAGTGATCCTAACACACTACTCTCATGATAACATGAAATGTGTTGTGTCTGTATTCTCCTAGAGCTCCATTGTAATTTATTAACTGTGAACATATTTTTGTTTTTAAACTGAGGAACAAGTTGAAATTATTTTCCTGCAATAATTAACAGGTGTCACAGACGTTTACAGAGCTTAAGCTGTATTTAACCAAGAATATACTTATATGATTTTTATGTCATATTACAAGCTGAATGTATCATACCTCTGCATCACTCCATGTTTGAAGGTTATTGAAAAACTTGAAGCATCTGCATCCAAAGGCAGTCCATCCTGCCCAACAGGCTGTTAAAGGGAAGTCTTGTGTTATTATTTTTATTTTTTACCATTAATGACCTTTCATGTAACTAAATTAATAACTTTCATTTAAAGGTACAGTATGTAACGTTTGTCCCTTTACCGGTTAAAACACAAAAAGGCATGCAACATTGTTTGGGTCGTGCTTCGGCTTTGCATGACAGTGCAGATGAAGGCGTCGCTTCACAATAGATGCTTTACAGTGAACTCTGTTAGAGA